>NC_089017.1:19653228-19995077 GCF_963932015.1 Anas acuta
GTGAGAGAATGAAAATATAACTTGAGAGAGAAAACACTCTTGAAGATTCTCTTCTGTAAATTGTAAATCAAGACAAATCTGTTCTCTGTAAAAACATGATAACATCTCCATATGCAAGTGTTCTGAGTAGTTAATAGCAACAATTTCATATTTGTTGACTTTTAAGTAATGAAAGGTTCCTTTAAAGCTACAAGACATACTGAATTTTAAAGATATTGATTTGAAAATACATACTATTCTGTCTAATTACACTGTAAAATAAATTCTAGTATTTATTAAAAACAGTCCACAAAAAATTTAAGAGACTTGCATGTAATGTAATCTTTTGAAATATAATCTTTACAGGTTTTATTAAATTTGCTAATTACCCTAGAAATTTACAATTTAGTAGTACCTTTTTATTTCTGAGGTAGGCTTTCTTGGCTGAAATACGTCCACGCCTTGCTTCCAGCTGGCGAATTTTCTGTTGCAATTTTTGCAGCTCCTCTTTTTGCAAGTGTGCAGATGTTGCCATATCCTCTTTTTCAAGCATGGCTTCCATACTTTCGTAAGTGTCATAATATACCACTTCATCTCTCTTCTCTGTTTTAAAAATGTCAGCAATGAAAAAGTCAAATCAATAATTTGTATTTGATTAATGTTTTGTTCAACAACAACCTCAAGTTGCAAGACATAACGCATAAGAATGCTAGTCATTTCTGAGTAAGAACAGAAACAAAAGGTCAGTGTAATGGCATTAAAGAGCAAAGCACTAGAAGGCTTTAAAGGTTGTATGACAAACAGAAATCAATACAAATGAAACATACAACCTGTTATTCAGGTAAGCTCAGAGCATTAAAGAATTAACGCTGTAAATGTGTGCTTAAGTCTGTAATTTAACTTGATCACAATGCCCATGCATGTCTTCAGGTTTCTTAACTAATACAAGGAATCCATGCTGCACAGTAATATCCTTTGGTCTTCATTACAAAGTTCAGGATATACAGACTCTCTGAAGTCTTTAGCATGAGATTCCTCTGCCACAACCTACTATTAATTTCATAGGAGGGAAATTAAACAACACAAAGATAAAAATCCTCTTGGAAGGTTTTTGACCTCCCAGTCATGTCCTGTGCTCAGAGGCAGCAGTGGGAGGGTAACTTCAAGGGAATCCTTCAAAGCATTACAGGCTTGTCATTGTAAATCATTTTATCAACAGTCATGATTTTTAGCCTCCTGAGTGGAGCAGTCAGCATAACATTGAGCTCATCTCTTACTGTTGACTTCTCATCTCTTGCCAAGAAGGAAAGAGTGATAATTATAACTCCTTGCTGAATGTTTCAATGAAGAAGCAGAAAAGGTCTCGTTCCCTGCTTCATTGGCATAGCAGTACGAGTTGCTCGCAATACACCAAGAAAGATATGCATTACTGATGGCTTAAAAAGCACCTATAGCCAGCATGACAGTCAAGTGACTCCTCTGCAGCAATACCAAGCCTTCTCCTTTCTTCTTTAACTACCTTTCAAAAAGGCCATGACTTCCTCCTACTTCTGCTCCTAGACTATCTGGGGAAGAGGGCAGGGTCTTCAGAACACTGACTGTTTTATAAAAGCACTTTTCAGTTCCTGTTATTTGTGCAAGGTCTCTTCTATCACCAAAAATCTGGTTGTGTCATGCTAATTTCAGCTCAGCTGGACATGGCACTACCAGAAAAAATAACAGAATTATATCAACCCTAAAATAAAATTGAATACAAACAGACCTACTTAAGTCTTTACTTTAGTGTTCAGTTTAAAAAAAAGTTCCATGCAGACATAAAACAGCCAAGTCATTAGAACCCCCTTTGTGAGAAACTAAGTTGTGTTTTTGCAGTAGAGAACCAATTTTCTGTATTTCAAGGTAGTTGTCATAACAAGGAGAAATGCTAAGTAGGTAAGTGGACAGCAGAAGGCCTCACTATTCCAAAATAAGGTGGAAGCTTGAGAAAACCAGGATGAGCAGTGAGGGAACTGTAAAATAAAGATCACAGGTTCTCAAAACATAAGAAACAGGAAAACAGGGAAAAGGGAGAAATTAAAGGGTTGAAAAAATAAAAATTGTACATATATGGTATAGAGGAGCATTGAGTAATTTGTGAACCTGTAGTACTCAGACAATGAGGAAACAGGAGAGGTGATCAGGTGTCAGGTAATAGGGAATAAATGGTTATGATTTGTTTACTATAACGTGCTCCTAAATGGCAGGACGCCTGCCATTGCAATCGCAAATAAAATAGTTTCACAGAAGATCCTGTCTGAAGAAAATTGAGATTTTTCTCACACCTTCGGAACAGAGTAAAATTTTAAAAAGTAACTAAGTTATATTTTGCTACACACAAATAAAATGGGAGAATTTACATGGAAATTGTTTTAGAATTTGCTTTCATGAAGAGTTAAGGATGAATTTATAAGTGAAACCCCAACAGCTCAGCTGCAAACCAGTCAAACATACCAGTCCTAAAACATCTAAAACTTTTTTTTTTTTTTTTTTACCAATAGAAGAAAAACTCGGCAATTCTCTTGCAACTTCCTTCAAAAACTCCACAAGTTTTCTATGAACAGCTTTTGAGTTTCTAAAATGGCGAAGTAATTTTAACTATAAGTTTGATAAGTAGTTAAACTTTTAATGGCCCAAACACTTTCAATAAAACAATGAGAATGATTCCTCTTTAGATAAGATCCACATTATTTCTAACTGTTAATAACTTCCAACTGAAACAGTAAGCCATTATCACTTGCTCTGCTGATGGCAATGCATCCACCTCAAATCCATCTTACAAAGATGTTTGTATGGACAGAACAACACTCTTTAGAATTTTAACTTAGTAAATTCACATTTTCTGAATGTTAGTGCAGGTATTTGATTAATGACAGTAAAAGCCTACTATTGCCATTTAAAATACAGCAATGTATTTTTATGCAATATTTTTCAGACTCAATGCGCTGAATTCACAAAAGGAAGTGTTTTTCTACCAGCTTTCAACCTCCAGATTCAATCTGGCAGAGAAATCAAATCATGCTCTCAAAAAATTCTCAGTTGAGACTTCATCTATAGTACTGCCAGTGTCCTGTAAATCAGAACAGAACCCAAAACCCTCCAATACATCTCCACAGAGTCCATATAGTCACTGAAGAAAGAATAGCAACAGACTCTAGAAGTCACTAAGACACGTGCATTTCAAATCACACAGATGTCCCCAATTTAAAGGCTTTTTTTTTTTTTTACTGACTATAAGTACACTTTAAAAAGAAAGCATAACTGAAGATGCCACAGACCGTACTTTTCTGCTTTAACCTACTGAAGTTGCACATACAAAAAGACCACTACATCACTGAGAAGCTCTCATTCAGATTAGGTATAGCATAGTTTGGAAAAGGTGTAGCTCGTTTACTGTCACAATTTTCACACAATTTATTTTTCTATTCCTCTTGCCCAAGTAAAGTCCGAAGAGGTAACTTCATCATTTGAACAAAATTTCAACACATTTAGAAACCATTTTCTGATGTCTAAGAGTTATTAAAAACAATAATTCCCACTAATGCAGACAGCTCTCATTAAATATATATATATTAGATTTCTTTATTAAAGAATACTTTATAATTTTAAAACAGCAAAGGAAGCCAAAACAGTGAACTATTTTGCTGCCATCCAGGAATGAGAGGGCTATTTGTTCCGTTGACTTGGGGCTTTGTTTTATTTCAGGTCAGGCTGTGGAGCTGAGCATTTAGATTTCTGAAGAAAACATTAGTGACAATTTGTAATGACCAATTATGTCTTTACAGCAGCTTTAATGTCTGAAGGCTCTGAATTTTTACTGTCACTACACCAAAGAGAAAGGATTTTGATATACATCTCTTCTCAGCCTCCTGTTCAAGAGGTTTCCTTCAGTACAATCAGTACTGATTTCCCAAGTACAAACAATCATCTATAAAGCACTAGCATTCCACAGAGGCATGTGGTCAAAGCTCCCATATTTCTTTCAAGTCAGAATTTTCAATCCTGATCTTCCACAGGAGCAGTTAATATTGTTGGCACCACAAGCCTGAAAGAAAGATTCCTTTCACAACAGTGATAGGTGTATTTTTTTTTTCTCCAGAAGCAAGTCAAAAATACAACCTACCTTCATATCTCTATTCTCATGTGACTTTTCTATCCCTAGAGAATTTGTTCCACAAGCCCTATTCGCTAAATAAAACAGAATTTAATGTGAATAAAGATGTTAAGCACAAAAAGGTCCAAAGACAGAACTGGATTCAAAAACGCTGTACAACTTGCCTATACAACTTCAGTAGTTTGTATGTGTATGATATAGAATAGGTTTTGGAACTGTGGTATTTGCATCACTGCTCTAAATGAGTAAGATGGCAATACAACAAGCTTTAAAGTTTAGATGAAGAATTCTGATTTACAGGAATATCCTTTGGAAGCTAATTACTCTGAAGAAAAAAGTATTGCCAATGCAGATTTCCATGAGACAATTCCAGTAATTAAGACATATCTTCCTCCCTGAATTTAGTTTTGCAAACCTTACATAGTACCTTATATACTTATTTCCAAACACAGACAATGACAATCATACCAAAACTTCTGTATCTGTATGTATTCATCTTATGAACAAGTGTAAATATTAACAGTATGTTAGAAAATCCAGCTCAATGTGGTAGAGAAACTGTTCTCATTTCATTCCCGCAGGTTCTACTAGATTCTTAGGAAGAGAATTATCTTCTACAGAAGAAGTATTAATTAAAATGCATAAAGCACCTGACATCAGTCTTCTGATGCTTTCAAGTTGTGCTGTCAGCAGTAGCTCTTCATATTTTAGGATCTCAAACTGCACTTCATATAATTGAAGCTGTAGATCATAATAATCAGCTTCTAACTGGTCCAAATGGGCTATGGCTTCTGTACCACCCTTCAGACTTTGCATCTAAATGGAAAGAGGAAAAAAAACACAGTTACAGGATAAGAAGAATACATCACTGACTTTATGAGTACAGCTAGATACAGTCTGGTACACTAAATATAACATGTTAAAATTAAACACATCAAGAGGAGAACATAGGTTTTGATCAGGCATACATTTTCAGCCATAATACTTGACATTTTTTCCATATGTTAAGATATTGGCTTACTCCTTGTGATTGCTGAAGTGCTACATCACATATTGAGTAGTGTGACATATCCCTACAATTCATTTACTCTACCATTTGATTCTCTAATGAGATATAATGAAATTACTATTATCTTCAAAAAGTGTAAAAGTTGGTTTGCTAACAGCATCTAATAAAATAAAGTTAAAATTGTCAGTAAAGCTGAAGAAGGGAAAGAAATGAAAGGTGGTGGAAACTGGGAAAATTACATGTACTGATCCTCTTGTAATAACTTAACTGAGGAGTTTCTTTAAAAGTTAAAAAAAAAAAAAGGCTAAGAGGGTAAATTGGTGCTTTGTCATATTTTATTCTCCTGCATTGCACAGTTAACCTTCTTGAGTAAAGGCATAACAAAGCTGAAAAGCAGAACATTTAATAAGCCGCAGTCCTTTATATGATTTTTCCTATTTTTTTTCTCAAAAAAATCTCTTAACCTTTATCTAGTACAGCAGCTTGGAAGGAAAAAGACCCAGAAAGCTTAAGAAAGTTCTATCTCATCAGAATGTATAGAATTTTATAGCAGCACTGTTTCTGCAGTTTTTCATAGGATAAAAAAAGTAGATTTAAACATTTTGATGTATTTTAGCACTTGTCTCATATGTCTGACCCAAGAAAGAGACACAAAGAACAACCTAAGTGAGCTCAGATCATTCTCCTTTCCACCTACAGCAAGCATGCATTCAACAAAACAAGATTTAACCACTCATCAGCTGGCAAATCAGATCATATTCAAGAAACACTGACATGCAAGTGGATCTTACGAGCTCAATGTGGAGGGAAATCCAAGACATGCAGCTCTATAACCTGCATGTTAGACCCACATTCAAATTCTCTACCTTCTCAAAAATTAACGTCTTATAGTTCTCCCACATGAAAGTTGAAAGTAATTGTGATTTTTACTAAGATTTGTGATCTACCTATCGCATTGAAAAGCAACATCTGCTAAGGAAAAATAAAAAGAACTAGCGAACTATACATTCAAAAAACTAGTTGCTAGGAGGTTTTCACATTTTCAGTGGTTTCTTCAATGACTAAGACTGTAATTAATAGCCACAAATGGGTCTCCTAGGATTTATTTATCAGGCATTTTTAGAAATAATTATACTAAACCAGGAAGATACCTGTACTGAATCAAACCAAGAATTGGTCTTACTCAATACTCTTTTTTGGACAAAGGTTACAACAGCAAATATGCAGGAGGATGAAATGCAGTAAGCAGTGCAGTGACACTTCTATAAAACGCTTCTCCAGCCTCCTGCACAGCTTCCAGCTCAATACCAAAGATGGCTTTTATATTAAGTACACTGACTGCATTTTACTTCATGACTTTATCCTACCCCTTTTTTAAAAGCATGCAAGCTTTTAGCATCTGCATCATTGTTCACTGATATGGATTTCACAGCTTTATTAAACACGAAGGAGCAGTTCCCTTAATTATATTCTGTTCCATATGAGATTAACAGATGGAAGGACTGTGAATAGCTTCTTGAAATTTCTACTTTTGAAATTCCTTCTACTACATTATTTACTGAATGCATTTTTGATATATTAGCTATCAGCCTGAAAGGCTCATTAAGTCTTTAAGTGATTATCATAAATCTTACAGTCAATAGTGCATCGTTCATGTCTATCAGTCCAGTGACACCAAAACGTCTTGCTATGGCAGTCTGTTACTCTACATCCATACCAAGCTACTATCTGTGATGAAAACAGTAAGTGACATGATGCTGGTAAGTTTTCAGGGCAAAAGAACAGATCCTCTTGAACCTTCAGTTTTTCCTTACTAGAGGAATAGTGTTAATTTGCCAGAGAGATTCCTGTGTTTTGGCATTTTAAAATTGTTTTCTTATTCTGAATATGTGTGTGTGTGTGTATATATATATATGTGTGTGTGTGTGTGTGTGTGTGTATGTATGTATTAATATATATGCTATATATAATATATTTATATATAAATATAATATTATATTCATAATATTTATATTACATATTAATATTATAACATATATATATATATATATTAATTTAACAAATTAATGCTATGTTCTGCTGATTTTACCCTGCTGGGCAGCTAAATTCCACCATAACTGCTCTCTTACTGCCCCTCCTCAAAAGAAGAGAGGGGGAGAAGAAAGTACAATGGAAAGAAAAAAGGCTCATGGGTTGAGATAAGAATAATTTAATTAAAGGGAAAAGAAAGGGGAGGTGGGGGGGAAACAAGCAAAGGTCATGCAGAAGCACAAAGCAAAGAAAAAAAGCGTTCCCTACTTCCCACCGATGAGCAAGATGTTTGGCCATGTCCCAGGAAGCAGAGCCTCAATACATAGGGGCTGTCTAGGAGTACAGGTGTCTTCATAATGAGAGCCCCTCCCTCCCCTTTTTCCCCCTCCCCAGCTTTCCTTGCTAGGAAAGAGTGTGACACAACATGGTATGGGATATCCCTTTGATCAGTTTAGGTCACTTGTCCTGGCTGTATCACCTCCCCACAGCTTGCCCACCGTCAGCCTGCTGGCTCTGGGGGAGTTTGGAGGGAGCCTTGGTGTGATACCAGTGCTCTTCTAGCTACAGGTGCAGAGCACAGCACTGTATGAGCTGCTGCAGGTAAAGTTAACTCCATCCCAGCCAGACCCATTATAGATGTCATTAAAACTTCTGTCACAACTTAGAACTCTTGGGCATACATATGATATCATATATGTATATCATATATATTAATATATGTATATATATGTACATGTGTGTATATATATACACGTTTGGGTGAATTTTACAGTTCACTGACAAACATATATATTCTTTAATAAAAGATGTTTACAAATTTAAATCCACAGATTTTGCAGAGAGACAGTCAGTTTATGTCTCTGTACAGTCTTCAAAAGTGTCAGCTAATTAAGTTATAGCAGCTCAAAATTTCTTTCAGCTGCACCAGTGTCTGCACCATAAAAGACCTTTCTCCAACCAAATCTTAGCCCTGCAAGCACACGCTACAGATGCTGCCAACTACCAGATCTATTTTAGGAACACAACATCACTATAATTCAGTTTTGAGATGCAACAGCAATGGAAAAAGAATATTGTCATATGGATGTCATACTATCTAGCTATACAACTACCTCATGAAAAAGAAAAATTAGGACCTTTAATTTCAGCCATTTGTGTTGTAAGTTCATGAGATAGTACATCTGGATAATAAACCAGCATCACCACTTGTAGGAAAATTTGAGTATTGTTGTATAATTTAAGAGTGTTTGACTCTTTATGTTATCTAATCTGTTCTAGTAATTTGCTGCATCCTTGCTAGGAAAGAAAACAAGTAAAAAAGTCGCAGGCTGATCAACATAGCAAAAAAAAAAAAACAGGAATTTTAAAGTGAGAATGCAATTACAGGAAAGAAACATTTTGCAGTTGGATGAAGAACTAGAACTGAGGAGATATGAGATCAATTTCCTGCTATACCTAAACTTCCTGCATTCACTCAACTGAATCTCTGTGGCCCTAATATAAGTTAGTGTTTAAGGTCTTTGTTGTCTCACTCATACTAAGTGAAAGAACCCAGCTTTCCTAGCAGTTCTATGACAGAAAAACAGCATCTGTAAACCACCCCACAGGTAATAAAGATATAATGGATTAAAACAGAAAGCCTCTTACAAGAACTGTAGCACACATACTAAGAGAACAGACAAAATCAATTAAAAATAGACAAAATACAGCACAGAGGGTCATCAAATCCAGCTTTCTACCATCATGGAATGCTTTCAGACAAATATAAAAGTAACTGCTTTCTTAGAGTAAGTTCTTAAAGTAATTTCCATGTTGTAGCTGTAGTTCTTATTCTGCTTTTGGAGAAAAACAACAAACAAACCATAAAAAGCTCCCACCAAAGCCTCTGTTTGTAACTCCTACTGGAAATCTGTTCCAGTTACTCCTTCCTCTACTACCCTGCTAGAAATATTCTTCTGTATTTAAATATTTGCTTGTTAATTCAGTTAATACCACTTGTTTTTACACCAGTACTGAGCAGTTATTTTATTGCCACCATCAACTGGAACATTAGAAGTGAAGAAAGCAAAATCATTTAATATGTTATTAAAAGTGAATCAGATGTCTTTAAATAAAAAGATTTCCCAATTTTAGTTTTTTACTTAGCCTTTCCAAAAATCTGTCACAGAAAGAAAAATGGCTGAGAAAAGGTACAAAGAAACATACCATGGTGAAACAGTTCTCTGAAAAAAAAAAAAAAACATTTTGTTGCATCTTTACTAAACTGCTATTTATTTCTAACAACAACAACAACAGATTAATTTTCCAGGAATAGCTAGTCATGCTCTCTTGAATAAAATCCCTAATAAAATTCCTATTTTTGCCAATGCATCCAATGTGGGCAAAAGCAAAATGACAGATGTGAAATCCAAGACATGCTTAAATATTCAAAGTCATTGGAAGCAGATGTATCTTTGATTCAGGCTTAATGTATAGGAAAAAGAATTTTTAGAATTACCAAACTATGACAAAAATTAAAGAACCCAAGCAATACTTTGCTGAAATTAATTTTTATGAAAATATCTCTAAATGTTTACTATATAAATTAAATTGTTTTGAAGTGAACATTTAGAACTCAACTGTACACCTCTAAAGAGGAAAAAAAAGACTAGTTACTAATTCCTGTATGTGCAGGAAGGGCCTTGTTGGAGTTTAAGTGTCCAGTCACTTCCATTTGTCCAAACTATTTCACATACTTAGAGGATTACCAAGGATTTTCACTGTGATCTAGTGATTCTGTTTACTGTCATGAGGACAAGGCTTGGGAACAAGCCCACAAAAACAGACTCTGGTCTGCCTCAAAATGAAAGTTTTCATCATTCCCCTCAAACAAAATTCAGAAAAGCATATGCAATTTGGAGTGCTACCAATCAGGAAATAAAATAGCTCAATATGTAATCAGTGTAGAGATATTCTGTTGACTTTTTTCATAGAATCATAAAATCATCTAGGTCAGAAAAGACCTCCAAGATCATATAGGCCAACCTTTAACCTAGCCCTGCTAAGTTCACTATTAAAGCATGCTACTAAGTTCCATATCTACATGTTTTCTGAAGACCTCCAGGGATGGTGACTCAATCACTTCCCTGGGCAGCTTGTTCCAATACTTCACAACTTTTTCAGTAAATGTCTCTAATATCCAATCTAAACCTCCTCTCACAAGTTAAGGCCATTTCCTCTTGTATTATCACTTGGTGCTTGGGAGAAGAGACCAATTCCCACCTCATTATAGCCTCCTTTAAGGTACAAAAACACTGATAACCGTAAAGCTAACCATTCAGACTTCACAGATGTTGTTCAAATCCCAAGTATTTATGCATGCAAAGTTAGAGCTCATAGGCTGTTCCTCCTGTTGTAGCAAACTGCCTAAAGCCCTCACTCTATACTTTCAATTACACTCCTTCTACATATGTGTGTTAGTGATTTATGAGAATCTCTATTTCTCTCAGATAAGTCAAAATATTAAAATTGGCATTTTATTAAAATGTGGATGACACTAATATCATTTCAAAAGCACTATAATTGACATGGTCAGCTTCTTTAAGCAGCTTTTGATGTGTGACTAGAGTAGTCAGTCTATGCATGAAAAAAAAGCAAAAGCTTTTCTTTAAAAAAAACTGTCACAGTGAGAAATAAATTAAGTGACGTATTAAAAAGAGGACTTTATTCTTAGTTCAACTGCCAACTTTAGCTGTTTTATATTGTTTTATCCAATAAATAATATACATGAGGGTGCAAAAGGATCAAGTAGCAAGAGACCAGCTATTCCTCTCTAATAACCACATGGTAATTCCAAGTAAATAACTTCATAATCAACATAATCCTTCAAAGAAACTTTTCACATGACTTCCTAGCAGGGTTTCTTTTATTTCACAACTACATACTCCCTTCAAACCAAATGACTGTCTTCCTGAGTTGTACACACCTGGGACAGCTGGTTGGCAGATCAAGTATCAGCTGTACAGGCTGAAGGAGCTGGGGCTGTTCAGCCTGGAGAAGAGAAGGCTCTGGAGAGACCTCGTTGCGGCCTTCCAGCACCTAAAGGGGACCTACATGAAAGCTGGGGAGGGACTCTTTGTCAGGGATTGCAGTGATAGGGCAGGGGGGAATGGCTTTAAACTACGAGAGGGTAGGTTTAAATTAGATACTAAGAAGAAGTTCTTCACTCAGAGGGTACAGAGGCACTGGAACAGGCTGCCCAGAGAAGCTGAGGATGTCCCATCACTGTGTTCAAGGCCAGCTTGGATGGGCCTTTGGGCATCCTGATCTAGTGGGTGACATCCCTGACCATGGCAGGGGGGCTGAAGAGGGTGATCTTTAAGGTCCCTTCCAACCCAAACCATTCGCTAATTCTACATACCTACCAGACTCAGAGGGCTGGTAGAGTAGTGGTTTGGCATCCCAGGCTTTGGGAAATTTCAGTCCCTAATCTTCATAATGCTACAGACCCCTGCTGATAAAAGATCATGGTAGAGGAACAGCTGGTGCTAGGTCTCTGTAGGCCTGTCAACATGCAGGGACTACATAATACCCAATAAGGCTCACCAAGTTTTATTTCAAGAGATAAATTGACACAAAAGACAGAAGTGTATTGCTGCAAGTGTAGTAAATGTAACAGTGGTTATCTCTATTAAAGAAACAAGCCCAAAGTGGAGC
The DNA here is from genome assembly GCF_963932015.1 of Anas acuta. Lineage (NCBI taxonomy): Eukaryota > Metazoa > Chordata > Aves > Anseriformes > Anatidae > Anas > Anas acuta. Next base: position 19,665,093 of record NC_089017.1, read on the forward strand.
AGTTACAGAAAAGGTTACCAGGTCAATAAACTGAATATAGAGCCTCTCCTGTCTTGCTTTTTTCTAGCAAAACCAAGGTTGAGCAGGCATAGCACAGCTTCCCGTAACTAAATTGGAGATTATAAATGCCAGTGAAGAAGAAGAGGTATTTAAACTGAAGAACAACACTTGCAGAATAATAAAGGGCTGTAAAGGTCAGAAGTATTTCCAGAAACTGTTCATGCTTTTGGCAATGCCATGGCTATGTGCATATCATTTCTACTATGTCAGTTGGCTAATTTAGAATTGACCCCAGTGCTTTCATTCTGTTTCCGCTATGTTAGTCTCTAGGATTATCCATCTCTTTCAGTATGTCATTTCAATCATATAACAAAAATCTCCCGACTTTGTCACCAACAAACTCCACCTTTGTTGTGACATCACTAAAAAACAGAAAGAACTACACTACGTGTACTACACTAACAAACCTCCTGAATGCCAATCCAACAGTACTCCCCCAACACAGCTGCTGTTATCTGCAGCTTACACAGGCTTTACCAAGTCTGTAGTATTCGTGCTTATTTCCATCATCTCCAAATAAGAGTTTTGCACAGTACTTGGAAAACTGTATTGAAACCAAAATCAAAAGATACTGTTCCTCCACAGGCAACTATTCATTAAAGTCTTTTGAAAGTATTATACATAGAGAAAACCATTTGATATCTTCTCAGGTGAGAAAAAGGCAGATGATCCACCTATAAAGATAATGTGGAAAACATAGCAACTTTCTAGGTACTTAAGCATGGACACATTTTAGGAGACAAAAAAGTGCTTGATTTACATACTAAATGAAAACTACAGAAACAATAACATTTTTCAGAAACAAGGATGCATTTTTCATCCCTCTTAAAAATCAATCAGCAAGATGATTTTAGGCTGAGAGAACAGGGGATTATTAAGTATAAGAAAAGCATGTATATTATTTCCCATTCATCTCCCTTTCCTACTCAGTAGGAACAAAGTTGTGTAACCAAACGCATCAGGAAGGTATTCACTTCTCAAGCTTAAAGAAAAAAAAAAAAAACTAATAATCTTTTTATTTTTTCAATGCCAGCTCTTCCAAAACAAGCAGCTAATATATCACCAGCTAACATTTATGATAAGACTGCATCCTGCCACCTACAATATGAGGTTCCCTGTCACATTGTCACATCCAAATTTGCACAGTTAGGGCTACTACATTCTCAAAGCACAAAAAAGACATTTCAGAACAGAAGCTGGTCTTCGTATCGCCCCATCAGCTTGTTTTGATCCAGAACTCTCAATAGCTTGTAATCCTGAAGCACCATGCTGACTCACACCCATCAGATGTTTCTCATCTCTCATTCCCAAAAGGCCCTCAACCTCTCACTTCAGAGACCTCCATCACACCACTACACTGTAACATGACTTGTTTTTCTATCCAGCCCAAAATGCTTTTCCACACTGAAACCATAATTCACTCACCAAACAGAATCTCTGTTATCAAAAATTTACAAGGACTCCACTGGGAGAAAAATAAAATGTGCTAATGGAAAGACAGTGCACACCTAGCCTAAACATGTGAATATATTAAATACAGCATTTCCAGTTGTCAGTGCTAAATTCTCTCATCGACTCAGCCTGATAAACTCAGGTTTTCTGAAAATTCTTGGCTTTCTAAATAAAACTCAGCTGTGTAAAGAAGACAACTTTATTTTTCATGCTGTGGGTCTTTCATTTAATCTCTCTTCCTTGCACATCAAGTTGTCTGTCTTCTACAGAAACTCATAAAATAGGTACGTAGTCCATTAGGCCCGCAAACCTACCAATCTATACTGTGTTAAAGTCCTGAGTTCTCTGCATAACCTTTTTAAGGCAAAGCCACCAGGTTAGTGAAATTTTGCTGGCCAACGTGAATCTGAAAGTACTCTAAAAATAAGTGATTCCATGGTTAAAATGTACATTAACATAAGTATGACAGCCAAGCTCTTAACATTTAGTATCCATAAGACAGTGAATTTTAGAAGAGGATTGGTAGTACCTTTGCTTTGAGGAGGTATAATAAAATCCAATACACATGGTTTTATTATTTATTTTTTTTCCTGCTAAGGCATTTAAGCACAATTTTAATGCATGCACTCTTTCCTTGAGTGCTCTAGATACCACCATCCCCTCTGGAAGACTGCTTTAACAAATAGATTAAGCAGAGACAAAGAAAGTGCTGTAGAACAGGCTAGTCATCCATGTAATTACTAATGTGCAGACTTCTGCCATCTGGACTGTCAGAAATTACTCCAAAAAGGTGTTCATGTCTCTGAGAGATAAAGCGTGGAGATTACATAGCAGCATATTTCTGTTCCTATCCCTCTCTCTTTCTTCTATTCATTTCAGTGTACTGCTGTAAACATTAACAGTAGAAGCCATCTTCCTGATTGACTAAACAGGAAAAGGTGAAAGGAAAATGTAAATGGTGGGTTTTGTACCTACCACCTACACCAACATTGCAACTCCATTTGCCTAACACGGTAAGATGCTGGGAATGTTAAAATAGTGACTTTTATTATTAAAGGCTGAAAAATAATGACTTTCAAGTGCATTAACACTCTTTACAGTTCTTTTTTTTTTTTCCTCTTCATGTTTAATTTTTCTATCTATTGTTATGAAAAATTACCTCTTCTTTCAATGCATGTTTCTTCTGCTCCAAACAGATTTCTTTAGCACGCATCAACTGCAGAGTCTCCTTAGAAACTGCATACTGAAGCTTTTCCATACGTTCCACTGCTGCTGCCCATGCTGCCTTACCAAATTTTTTCTGGTCTGCTCGCATTCGATCATACACAGCTACAGAAGGGGAGAAAAAGTAGAAAGCTTATCAGTTTTGTCTTCAAATCTCTAGTAATTTTACTGTAGAGACCATGCATACATTTGTATCAAAAAACATACAGAGTTCTCTTAGCAGAATAGTTATTTTACAGAGTACTAACATTCATATCCAATACATAATTACTCTTAGGATCTATGCAATTAGCTATTTGTTGATAATTTCATCACTGTAATTCCAGTTTTTGTTATTCACAGAGGAACTATTCTAAATACATAATGCCTGAACATCTGAACAACAAGTTCAAATTCTTGAGTTAGTAAAAACACTGTTTAATATTACCATGTGGTCTTAAATTACATCCCAAATTTCCCCTGCTTCAGAAAGCCTCTATCATCACATACTGGTCTCCAGTTCCCTTGATAAATTCTACATTTCAGTAGTAAGTTTAACAGAAATTTGCAATGAAACAAGGATTATAATTTAAAACCAAAATTTCATCTTCAAGTAAATTGCAATTCTGCAAGAGTGAATTTAAATAACAAAATTAAAAAATCAAAATGCAAGTTATTTTACAGAGTTAATTTAAATTAACTAGCAAAGTACAATCTGCCTTTGATTTAGACCCCCTCTTTTTGAGCCCCAGACAACACCTGAGCTTTTTGAGATTTTCACCATTTTTAATATACAGATCACATGATACTGTACTTGCAAAAGCCTTGCAAGTCAACCAAAATGGTAGCATTTGGTCCCTAGACGTTAAAAGATATTACATGCTTTTAGTAGGTAATAAATACTTATTTGTAGTCGTGTATTTTTTCCTGTCATGTATTATTATTTTGGTATATAAGATCTCCCTGAAATAAGGAGGAGGCAAAAAAAAAACCACAAAAAAAAGCAAAACAGGAAAACAATCTGCACACCAAAGTTCTACAGTTGCCAATATTTTCCAATATTGGCAACTGTAGAACTTTGCAAAATATTTGCCAATATTTTGTTTCCCAGTGTTCTCATAATCCTTACAGCTGTATATAAAAATACTATGTAGAAAAAACTAAAGTAACTATAAAGATACATTCTTTATTAACTAATGGGGTATTTTATTTGGCACATTTATCACATTAGAAAAGGAACTAAATACATTTAGAATTTGCTCTAATTAAATTCCAACATGCTTGAACTGGTTTAGTCACTTTTTCCAAGTAAGGTGGAGTTTCATGTTATCCTTAACCTGGGTTGTCACTGAGAGGAATTGTTTTGCACTGACTGCTTCTCTTGAGGCAGATCTAGCAGTCATGCAGGGAGATGACAGGAAACCTACCCATCAAAAAAGATTTTCTACCAGGGATACAGCTCATTCATCTGGTTGTACAATCACTATCACTAAGGCAAAGAAAGAGACGGGAACCGTCAGTCAGGCATGGAAAAGAGTGGGACAAACCATGCAAGTGGTAGCCCACAGTCAAACTAAAATAGGTAACGTGAAACCACACCCTGAGGTTTGTTTGCCCTAATTAACCCATTTAAGTTAAAATGGTACAAGGATAACAATACAGATGTCTATGCAAGTCATACAACCTTGTTTAACTGCACCAACTCGTTTAGTAAAACTTCTGCAAAGGTTGTATCCATGAAGATTTCCAAGCAGAGCAGTTTTCACTGAGAGTTAAACTGAGATGTTACTCAGTATTTAGAACTATAAAAAATTGAAGGCTGGGAAGACAGGAAAAAGAAATGAACTGAAAAGTAATAAACACTTACTACTGTGGTCTGCCATAACCAGTACAGAAAACAGAATTCATCAGGGACTCTGTGCTCCCTAAACCTTTTCCAAATGTACAGTGAAACTAATAAAATCATGCTGAGAAGATGCTTGTGAAACTTTATTAAATAATTTCTGTTCTGCCTGCTCCTGATGATGTTCTGAAAAGGCTTATTTGTGAAAGATATGAATAGACATAAAGGAAAAAACAAATGGGAATGATGACTGCATTTTTCTTACAGAAGACTGATCAAAAAAAAGTAAGTCACACAACGCAATACAGAGCATGACAAACATTAAAATAAAAATCTTTATGGTTTATTTAAGTATAGGATAGAAGAAAATAACTACCTTTCTGTGCTTTAGCTGTTATTTCAAAGTATTTAACTGTAAGATCTTGAATAGAAAGCACAGCCATGTGGGCTTTTCTCTGCCAATCAGCATCTTCTTTTTGCAGACTCTCAATTCTTCTGGGGCCTAGGTAATCATTCGCTATTGAGATCTGAAAATAAATCAGACCATAATTAACAACATGATTAAATCGTTGCTATTTTGCAAACAGCGATCAGTTTCAGTGTGGCTAAGAAAATACTTTAAAGAAAGAAAAAAAGGAGAGTAAACCAACAGCAGATCACTATGTGTCCTACTCAACAGAAAAGTGTTTTTGTTGAAAAAGTATATTTGTGGTTTCGTTACTATTTTTACTGGAAGCACAACAAACTCAAATATAAATCTGATTTACCAGTATCTTTTTGTTAAATATCATATCTTCAGACAAAAAGCATGCTTTATGCAGGCTTTCTTCCAGCCTGGGATATTCTGGTCTGAAATAAACTCAATCTCTTCGGTCAGAATGAAACTGGAAACAGGGAATGTGCTGGGGCACTGGGAAGTTATCATCGGTTTTACACAGAATCACAGAGTCGTTGAGGTTGAAAGGGACTTCTGGAGAGTCAGGGTCTGGGAATTCAAATACTTTTTCATTCCTAAGACCAAAGCAATTTGGTAGCTATGAGAAGTCAGTAAAAGATCTGGAGTTTGTCTGGTTTTTTAAATTCATGAAATTTATAGCTTTCTCTCCCAAACTGATTTTTTACTCATCTTTAGAAGTTGAAGTTATTTGTAGTCCCACTGCAGAAAACAGACTGTATTTCTAAGTAATTAAATATTTAAGCTTGATCCTGCAATACCAAAGCATTGTGATTTTGATTATTTTTATATTTTTATAGTTGAATATTTGAATTTTCAATTACTATTTCATATTTACATATTTGAATATTTCATTTATATCATTTCATTTATATCAGTCAAGACAAAAAAAAACTAAGCCAGAAGTACTCATAATCTTCTGTGTAACCAGATATTTTCACCTGAAGCAATAATGACTCAAATATTCATCTCAATTTCACAAGGCTTCACTCTGGTCTCTAAAAAACATTCCACTCTACAGGTTTACTACAATATTCAAGATCTACTTCTATATATGCATTTAACCCATATCTTAGAAAGATGATTTTTAAAAGTAAAAATATAGAGGTATATTCTATGTAATTATTCATTTACTGAAAAATGTTTAAAGTAGTTTAATACAGTACTTCATACTACTACTTCATACTTCTACTTCCAAAGCCATTAAAAAGACACAGGCAAAATAAAAATGTAAACGAATCTTAAGTGAATATTAATCTTACTAGATAGGTTGTAACATGTAATTCAATGAAGCACACGTGTCACAGTTTCCACAGGTAATGCTTATGAGTGAACAGACAAGAATTTCTAAATGAAGTCAAACTGTAAGTATAGATCAGTGAATGATGACTGGTAAGTTAATGCTTTCCATTTACACAGTACTATGAAAAAGAAAGCTCCTTTGAGAGGCAGAATAAGAACAATATAGTTAAAAATCTTCCTTCTTTTCTCCTAGACAAAAATGAGGTATTCTGATATAGAAACTGACGTGGGATCACTGAGTATTGCGAGTAACATTCTTGTTAGCCATCATTTCTATGAGGATAAGAAGCCTCAAAGTAGCATTTCTTCATCTAGTTTTGCCTGCCAAAACATTATTCACACACAACACAAGCTAGAGATTTAGCATGACACAACACAAGTGTGCCTCTGTTCCAAAGAGCCAGTATTTAGAAGTATCAAAGGGAAGCACCTTTTCAGCCCCACTTGGAAGTACTGCATTCATGTCTGGGGCCTGCAGCACAAGAAGGATGTGAACCTGTTAGAGTGGGTCCAGAGAAGGGCCACAAAGATGATCAGAGGGCTGAAAAAGGGTTGGGTAGCAGGGGTGATGCTGAGGTGGCCTCTGTGAGCAGAGCCAGCTCCAGATGGCTCCAAAAGGGACCTGCTGCTGGCCAGAGCTGAGCCAGGGAGCAGTGCTGGTTGGGTCTCTGGGAGAGCAGAATGAAGAAAGGAAAAAATACTGCCGTGTTACAGCAGCCTGGAGAGAGACAGTAGTGAGCACCAGCCCTGCAGTCCCCAGGTGAGTGCAGCAGGAGTGCAGGAGGTGCTGCAGGCAGGCAGCAGCAGTTCCCCTGCAGCCCATGGAGAGGCCCCTGGTGGAGCAGGCTGTCCCCCTGCAGCCCATGGGTCCCACATGGAGCAGATCTCCACGCTGCAGCCGCCCCATGGGTGGAGGAGCCGCCGGTGGAGCAGGTGGATGTGGCCTGGAGGAGGCTGTGGCCCATGGAGAGCCCCCGCAGGAGCAGGGGCAGAGGGTGACCGTGAAGGAGTGGTGAAAGCAAAGTGTCAGGGACTGACTGCAGCCCCTTTTCCCCATTCCCCTACATCATTTCAGAAGGAGGAGGTAGACAAGGGTGAACAGGGAGAAGGTGGTTGTTGTTTGCTTTTAGTTTTTCACTGCTCTAGTCTGTTAGTAGTAGGCAATAGACTTAATCTCCCTATGTCCATGACAATTTTTGAGTGATCTCCCTGTTCTTACCTCAGACCCTGAGCCCTTTCCGTTTTATTTTCTCTCCCTTTCCCTTTGAGGAGGGAAAGTGAGAGAGTGGCTGTGTACAGTTCAGCTGCCTAGCTGGGTAAAACCACCACACAAAAAACAGATGGCCATGGCTCTGTAAAGCTTTAGAAAGTGGTGAAACACAAGAAGATTGAGTTGTATATGTTTACGAGGATTGTTCAAGGTGGTACAGATGCTCATAAGAAACTTCCCCTTTATGCATCTGTTCATACACATATTCTCATTTAAAAGATACCAAGAAGCATTCTCCAGAAATGACTACTGTTGCAAAGCAGATCCCCAAGAAGCTGCCTGAACAGGAACAGACCAACCTCACACCTTGGGGCTACTGCCAATAGTAGCACACTAAATAAAAGGTTCAATGGAGACCTGGAAAGAAACATAGGACAGAAGCATTTCACTTATGGGCCTTGAACTACCTGATTTTATGCTTAACATCTGTAGCTACACAGTTTGTCAATTAGCAAGACATTCAGGATAGAATGGATGAGGAGATGAGGATTCCTCCTGAAGTGTAGTACAAACAGATGACCAAGGCATGTCCAGCGCACATGATGTGCAAGGGGAATACACAGGCATTTTGACCTCTCCATTACATAGCTTCAATAACGCAGCAGAACCATTGCTCTCCTACACGCACACAATGTTAACTTACTGGCTCCAAAACCGTCACAGAATGGCTGAGCCTGGAAGGAACCTCTTGAGGCCATCTGTCCAATCCCCCTACTCAAACAGGGACACCCAGAGCAGGGTGCCCAGGATCACATTCAGGTGTTGTTGTTTTTTTTTTTTTTTCTTGGTATTACCTCCAAGGAGGGAGACTCCACAGCCTCTCTGTGCAATCTGTATATTCAGTCACCCACACAGTAAAGATGTGCTTCCTGGTGCTCAGAGAGAACCTCCTGTGTTTCTGCTTGTGTAAACTGCCTCTTGTCCTGGCACTGGGCAACACTGAAAAGAGACTGGCTCTGTCCTCTTTGCTCTCTCCCTTCAGGTATTTATGGACATTGGTGATGTCCCCCTAAGCCTCCTCTTCTTCAGTATGAAGAGTCCCAGCTCTCAGCCTCACCTCACAGGAGAGACACTCCACTCCTTTCACCAGCTTCATGGTCCTTCACTGGACTCTTTCCAGTATGTCCACTTCTCTTGTGCTGGCAGGACCAAAATTAATGCTACTCCACGTGCAGCCTCACCACTGCTGAGTACAGGGGAAGGATCACCTTCCTCAACCTGCTCACAATACTTTGCTTAATGCAGTCCAGGATACCACTAGCCTTCCTGGCAGCAAGGACACCTTGCTGGCTCAGTTCAGCTTGGTGCCACCAGGAAGCCAAGGTCCTTTTCTACAGAGCTGTTCTCCAGCTGGGGGACCCACAGCATGTCCTGATGCATGAGGTTGTTCCTCTCCTTGCTGAACTAAGGAAATTATGGAGGTGGGGGCATTTCTAAGGGAAAGGTCATTCAATAGATGGAGACAGAATCTAGGTACCAGTGGGAAACAGTCTTTGGCAAGTAAAAAACCATAACTGCTTTCTTAAGAAACGTGGCTAGGTAGGACATAAGGATAACCCTTACACTACTAACTGAAAAGCTTGTTCCCTTCACAGCCAACAAGTAGCCTATAATAATGGGAAAATAAGCTGGACCATTTGACTGTAAGGAAACACTAAGTTTAGTCTTTGCTACTGTTGTTTAGGATATCCACAACTGGAGACCTGAGCACACAGAAGCAATTGAAGTTTAAAGACAAATTAAGAATGCGAAACTACAAGAATAAGGGACAGAGCCTTGCGAATCAAGAGCTACAAATGCTCACAAGAGGATATATATACAAATAAGTGTTAAATTGTAATACACCATTTAAGATACATAATTAAATTATACTCATGTATAAGATATATTAACTGTAATTATTTAGAATTGTATGTTATCTTAGGAAACAGAAAGTCCATGGAAAAAGCTAGTTGTTTAATTAAGGAAAGATGACAGTTGTCATAGAGAAAGAAGTTGGGGAGAAGAGAGATAGAAGCTGTCTGTGGAGGTTGCGACTCATGAAGAACACATGGCAGTTTGCCTACCCACCTACAATACCTTCATGAAAGAGGAAGAAGGAAGAAACAACGCTCTCAAATCTGTAGCTGACAGTTTAAAGAGGAAAAGGGAAACACACATGCATCACTGAACAGCAATTTGAATAGACCCATCTTTTTGAAGACTTTGTTTTCTATGTTCTTTTCAGAATTAATCCCTTTTAATAAATGCATTTGTGACGGTAATAAACGTCGTTAAGAAATTAAAGGAAGATCCTATGTGCTACTGCATTCCATTACTGTTTGCAATGTATGTGTAATATATTTAGGCTTCAGTTTTACTCACTGCACACCTCTATGATGCCAGCATCCTTTGTTTTTATAGGACATAAAAAAGCATGGGTCAGAAACAGAAACACAGGTCATAAACAGAAACAGCAGACAGCAGCTCAGAAGGGCTCTGGGGGTACTGGCTGACAGGCCATGAGCCAGCAGCACACCCAGGCAGCCAGGAGGACAACCTGCATTTTGGGGTGCATTGTGCACAGCACAGCCAGCCACACACAGTGATTCTCCTGCTATGTTTAGTGTTGGTGCAGCCTCACCTTGAGCACTGTGTGCAATTCTGGGCTCCACACCACAATAAAAAAGGATGTTAAGTTACCTGAAAGCATCCAGAAGAGGGCAATGAAGCTGGTAACAGGGCTGGAAGGCCTGTCCCGTGAGGAGAGGCTGAGGACACCTGGGCTGTCCTGTCTGGAGCTGAGGAGGCTGAGAGGCAGCCTCACTGCTCTCTGCAGCTTCCTGAGGAGGGGACGTGCAGAGGAGGTGCTGGCCTCTGCTCCTGGCCGTTGACAACAGGACACAAGGGGCAGCACAAAGCTGTGCTGAGGAGGTTCAGACTGGACATGAGGAAAAGTTCCTTTACTGTGACGGTGGTCAAACACAGAGAGACTTCATAGAGAGGTGGCTGATGCCCTGTGCCTATCAGCGTTCAAGAGACATTTGGGAAATGCCCTCAGTAATATACCTTAACTTTTGGTTACACCTGAGGTGGTTCTGTTATATTTTGTGTTATGAAAATGACTACTGCCCATGATAGATATGACTAAAAGAAGATGCTGAAGAATTAAAATGGACGGCAAGAAAGAAAAACTAAAAAGTGCCATCATCTAATTGATACTTCTTGCAAACCTATGCATCTGCTTCAGTAAAAAATATTTTAGTTAAGAATTCAGAAGTTTTTATATAGTTGAACTTTATCTAACACGAAGAACAAACTCACTTTTTGTTCTGAAGTTCCTCATTCGGACTTGAAGTTCTAAAATAAGTGTGGTCTATGAGAAAATAAATCTCATCTCACAACCAGATCATATAGTCAAATCATGGAACCATGGAATCATTTAGGTTGGGAAAAGAACACTTCAACATCATCAAGCCCAACCATCTGCCTAACTACCAAGTCCACCACTAACCCATGTCCCTAAGCACCACACCCACACTTCTCTTAAATATCTCCAGGAACAGGGACTTCACCACTTCCCTGGAAAGTCCATTCCAACTCCATGAAGAAATTCTTTCTGATACTCAATCTACACTTCCCCTGCTGCAACTTGGGGTCATTTCCTCACACCCTAAGTTTACTTTCTATCAACTGTTCTCTCAGAAAGCACATTCCAGCTATTACTTCCTAAAAAACTGTGTTCACTTTGAGAAGAATCCAAGTCTAATTGTAAAATTGGCTAAGATACTTATTTCTTAAGATTAGATTTGCTTTAGAAGGCTCTCAAATTTTTGCATGTTTGAAATTTAAAAAAAAAAAAAATTATTTACAGCTTTCACAAAAGTGGTTGTCAGAAAGCACACAACAAAGGAAGAAACAGCAGAAGCCATTAACATCAACACATTATCATAAACATTTATTTCCAGTTGGTATCACTTCAGATTAACAGATCGTAAAAACACATTCCTACACTGCATGGATATGTATCAGAAAGAAAATTAATTAGTTCTTCAGAGGAAACAAACTGAAATGAGGTCCCCAGCCTACTCTGTGAGAAAGTGAGAAGAAATAGGAGAGGCTAAACTTTTCTACCAGAGTACACAATTACGTTTCTCCAAATAATTTCAGAGATATTGCTGTTATGTCACATTTTTATCCCTTTTTTAAACAGAGCAAAGTAAGTTTACTGCAAGAAGATAGGAAAAACAGGCCTGCAACTGTGAGACTAAGTTTTATGCAGTATACATCTCCTAAGAAATATTCCTCAAGGCTCTTGAGTATTTTTAATTTCTGACTCAAGATAACTGGGACAATAAAGGACAAGACTGACAGAAAACAGACTTAGGCCACATCACGTTACCGCTTAGGTAGGAACCTGTCCTCTCTCTCCAGCTCCCTTTATTATCTTCCTAGATATAATTGGGAGAAAAGGAAGAAAAAAGAACCCACAAGATTTAAAAACAGTAGGTCATTATATTGTAGGAATGAAAAAAGTAAGTTGAGGGAACACTACACATGGCAGAGGCAATATACAAAGGGGAAAACAACTTCATAAGTAAAGGTATGTTTCAGTTCAACCCCTTAGCTGCCTCTCTTTGACACAGTCCAGCAGGCAAAAAAAACCAACAAAAACTCAGCACAGCATTCCAGATATATAGCAAGAAAAAGCATGCATTTCAGCTTCATCACACATTCAGGGACTCTTAAAGCTTGTCTTACAGGTTTTAATTTAATTATGCTCCCAGCTAGTAACATGAACCCAATGCTATTTCCCAACAGATGTTCTAATGCTGTATGTACAGTCCTAAATACATGCAGTGAAAGCACTCAGCTTTAAAATGGGCTTTACAGTTCTACTGGTTTTATCTAACAAATACTGAGATTAATTTTAATGTTAATACATCCAAACCAGCTCAGATTAGAGGGTTTGAATCCTAAATGTGTCTGAAGCCTGTGGCTACCATTAAAAACTCCAAGGATTTGATTACCTGCATCAATATATAGGAGAATGACAGAAATAGTTTAATTAAAGTATTAGCAGAAAAGACAGTAACAAATAAGATGTTAGCATATACAGAAAGAATACAAAACAAGAATGTCATTGTACTGCAAATGACACTGGTGAATGTTTTTTCCAGAACTATGGAGAACAATGAGAAATTAAAAAGTATATGGAAGAGAAAAATACAGATCAGAGTTATGACAAGAGTAAAGAGGAATGACTGGGATTATTCAATTGTTTTTCTTTGTTTATCTCCAGACACATTCCAGTGTATGTAAGTGCTAAAGTTAAATTACAGTTAAAAGATTTTAATTAGTAATTGACAGGATTAAGGCTAATGCTTGTACCCTGAGTTTTGGCTTCCCGTTTATCCATGCATATGTGATACAACCTTTACTAACTTTTCAACTTCACTGATTGAATTCCAGGTTAAAGGAAGTTCACCTACAAAAGGTTAATTTAAGAAAGAAAGAAAAATACTTGTTACATGAACACATCACTTAAGAAAGTGAGCTCAAGCGTTAAATTAAGTGGGTTTGGCTGTTTCAGGAAGCTATAGAATCCTTTTGTGAATGAAAACTTTGCATATTCAACAGACAAAATGTTAAGCACATGTACACATTCATGAATTCTTGATGTGTAGTTGGTATATACAGATTACTGAACAAAAGGAAAATGAGAACCCTTAAGAATTAGACAAGAAATCTGAATAACTCCATATAAATACCCAAGAATAGGAACGCTACAAATAACTGTAGTAACTGCAAATAAAGCCCTAATAGGTCCAGCATAAAGCCAGCAAAAATTGTGAAAGGTTAGAAAAACCTGTGTTGTTTTTTTTTTTCCTCCAAAATACTACTGAAAAAAAGCACTAGATTTTAATCCATTTACAGATTTAGGAAAAGTTGGACTTGCAAAATTCACAGTCTCATCATTGAGTTTTTCTGTCTTTGAAGAACTGCTTAAGCTCCCTTCCTTGCCTTCCACAGTCCGCTTTTAAGTCTCTTCCTTCTTTCTTATTCCTTCCATCTCTATCATGGCTGAAGAAAAAAAAAAAAAAAATCACATCTCCTGTTTATATCCTCTTTTACAAAAGTAAAAGAGTCACAGGAGCCACAAGCCAAGAGTCACCCCTAGAGTGACGCAAGTTAGTATATTCTTCATGATTAAAATCCTTTTGTATTTTGATCAAGAAGTGTTTTGAATGCACACTTCTGTTTACCATCTTCCTTCACCCTTTCCCCAAATACGCTATTCTACGGTCAGATTCAAGGCTTTTTCTTATTAAAAAAAAGTAAAAGATTATAGAATCATGGAACATCCTGTGTTGGAAGGGACCCACAAGGAACAGAGTCTAATGCCTGCAATATTTATACAATACTTGGACAACTATCATTATATCCTTTCCCACAGCATTCATGATTTATAGATCTAATTCTTATCTTAAGTTCATTGCCTTCTTTTTTTTTTTTTTGCCGTTCAAAGCATGCAATCTGATTCATTTACTCTCCTTGCACTGAGGCTGTTCACAGGAAATACCTTTACCATTCTCACTGCCATCCTGCAACTATTCTAATTCTACAGCATCTTAGTGGGAGGAAGGAACAAAAACTGCAGTGCTCACAATGCAAGTATATGCAGACACATTCACAACTACATAGAATCACGGAATGGTTTGGGTTGGAAGTAACCTTAAAGACCATCTCACTCCAAACCCCTGCCATGGGTGGGGGCATCTCCAACCAGACAAGGTTGCCCAAAGCCACATCCAGTCTGGCCTTGGACACTTACAGAGACGGGGAATCCACAGCTTCCCTGGGCAACCTGTGCCAGCACATCACCACCCTCTGAGTGAAGAATTTCTTCCTAACAGAAATGATTCTTCCTAATTCATTCTATTAGTGTAAGGCTATCCCCCCTTGTCCTATCCCTACACTCTCTGACAGAGTCCCTCCCCAGCTTTCCTTTAGGTACTGGAAGGCCACTCCTTACCCATAAGTGGTCCTTCCATCAAATCCATGCATCTCCAATTTAGAGACTAGGATATCATGGGAGACAGTGTCAAATGCTTTGCACAAGTCCAGGTAGATGATGTCAGTTGCTCTTTCCCTATCCATCAATGCTGTAACCCTGCCATAGAAGCCCACCAGACTTGTCAGGCACCGTCTGCCCTTAGTGAAATCACATCGGAATCCTGGATTGCCTCTGCCCTGCTGAGCTGTCCCTCCAAGGGTTATCAGGGTGTTTGAAGTCTCCCATGAGAACCAGAACTTGTGAATGCGAGGCTGCTGCTATCTGTCTATAGAGGGCCTCATCTGCTTGGTCTTCCCGGCCAGGTGGCCTGCAGCAGACCCCCACTACAATGTCCCCTGTCCCTGCCCTCCCTGCAATGCTGACCCACAAGCTGTCAGCTCCTCACCCATCCCCAGGCAGAGCTCCACACACTCCAGCTCTCATTGACATAGAGGGCGATGCCCCCTCCTTGTCTCCATGCAATGCTCTTTTTTCTTCCCCCTCTAATAATGAAAAAAATTCCTTTTTTTAAGAATGCTTAAGGCAAGCCATTTTCAGAGAACTGCCTGATATAATTGTCATACTTTTTCATCAGGAGTTACAGCTAAGTGCATACAAACAAGCATGGATGTTGTCATCACCTTTCTGTTCATTTCACCCTTCATTACTTTTCATCCATTAACAACTTCATCTGTCATTTTGTTATCCAATCCTGTCTTTTGTAAGGCAACACTCCCCAGAAGATTGGCATCCAAACAAACAATTTTCTAAGAGTCTTATTGGTCAGTTTTACAGCTGAATATCCAAGCAGTTTTAAATTTCATTCACTCACAGATTTAAGTGATCAGATATTTGTTATGATTTGTAGTCATCAACCTTACAAAAAAGAGTTCAGGCTCCTCACTGCTCAGTTTACCAGCCTGCCTTCCATCAGATTGCCTGTTTAGAGAAGTATTTTTCTGAAAGCCCATAAACCCCTAATTTTAAGTAAGCAAAACATTTTGGTATCATTTCATATAAAGAAAAGCTATATAATCTACAGGATTTATAGCTCAGAATGTAATCAGGGACTGAATATAACCTTTCTTAAATAGGCTTTGAAACTATAAAAGCTATCACATCATAATACACTATACTACACCAGTTTCTCAAAAAAGAAAGCAGTATTTTCAACAGTTTATTACCTTTATTTGCAAATCCAGCCATCTTGCATGAACTTAGATTAATATTTATTACCTGCTCTATAGGTTTTCCAAATTCCAAGTTCATCTAACTATGATTTCTGATGATACAAGAATACATCTGCAGCTACAGATATACTGAAAGAGACTTAGGCATTCTTTGAAGTGTTTCTTCCACTTTCTGCTTACTACCATAGTTTTTATATGAGATGTTTTTCACTAACTTGTCAGTAAGTCACTAGTCTGTAACTACTGGAGAATGTTGTTTTCGAAAGTGAGAAGAATGAGGTTGAGCTGATTGCCACGCAAATGGCATAGTTTAATCAGCACTGCTTTAAGTATCCTCTCTGGGCCTTATGTAACGTTGTTTTCCAAATCTTCACCACAAAAAGATCATGCCCTCAAAAATATTATATGAGACTTGAAAAAAAAAATAAATAAATGCCCTGTTTAAAAACCAACTAAGACATAAATTATTCTAAAGCCCATGATAGAATTTTGGCAAACACAGTTTTCCGGAGTGTCATTCTACTACATAAGTTGTCTCTTTTTCATTAAAATTTCCAAATTCAGCACTATTTAAGTGAGGAGCTGCTTAAACTGTCTGCTTCAAGCTACAGCTTTGATTCCTCATCCGTACAGTTACCCATTCTTTGGGCTCAATAAATACAAAATACAATTTGAGATACTGACATAAAAGTTAAAAAAAAATAACAAGACTTCATGTACAACACGAACTCTGCAATTTAGTTTCTAAATGCTTTAACTTTGTTACAAACTTTCAATGTTAAGTGAAGAAGGAATCTGTAGGGAATCCTGGTGCCCTACCCTAACAACCCTCCACTGAGCACACAATTTGGTGTTTCTCACTTCCCTCTTGTAGGCTTCTCTCTCACCTAAATTTCCATAGTAAGAGTAGAAATTCAATACCCAGATAATATATGACAATTTTTATGTCTTGCTCCAAAAGGAGAGGACAATAAACATTGTTCTCAAGGATTATAGGTAAACTCCTTTCTTCCTAATCTTATTTTGAAAATAGACAAAATGAAACTAACTGAAATGCTTACTAAAAACTCCAAATTTGTAATAAATAAATAAATAAATAAATAAATAAATAATAAAACTTCCTCACAAATCAAAGACAGGTATCCAACATAGAACAGCTGCAAAAATATTAGATAAAGGAATTACAGAAGACATAGACAATCTTTACCAAGTACTGGTAAAGATTTGTATCCAGGTATAATTATCCCTGTAACTTAATGTTTTCATGTTATTAACTCATTCCAAAGGCTCTACCTTCCTTACCCTGGCCTACATCTAAACTCTTTCTCCTTGTCAGTATTTAGGCAGTGTATGTTCATAGTTCCCATCTCACTGAGGTAGTAAGTGTCAGAAATATTTCTGTTATATATGAAAATGGAGCTAACCCTAGCCATAATGGTCTATAGAAACCTAAGGATCTTTATTCTATTATTAAGCCTTCCAGAAAAACATATGCAGCAAGTTAACACAAACCATCTCAAGCACAAGTTCTATTTATAAACCAGTTCCTCCACCCTAGCTACACAGCGTAATATATATTTTGTCATCATAGATACAAGTACTGCTTTCTCTCAAACAATGAAATGAAAAACAAGAGATGGCATCTTTCTCTACCACATAATACAGATGACCAAGTTTTATAACTCACAAATTGCCAAGTTAGGAAGAGAACTTAATGTACATTAGATGCAACTATGTACAAATAAAGTAATAAACCACAGAACATGTCTTGTTAGTTTACCGAGGTTATTATTTCACAAAAAGGAAAAAAATGAGTTCTTTAAAACTGAAATACAAGAGGTCAATGAAGCTGAAAATAGAAAAGACTCTTAATTCATGTTCTATATGCAATACAATATTTACCTCAAAAAATGAGCTTATTTTTTGAGGAAAGAGCAATTTAAAAAAAAAAAAGCCTTTCCTGTTCTACAAATTCAAATAAAATGGAAGCTATTTCAACATGATTTGAAGGTTTTTTATTAAATGTATTGTTCATAAATTTTCAGCTGTATAATACATCCAAAAAAAATATTCATCCCAATTCTCTACACAACAACATTGGTCACTCATTGGTAAAAGGTATTCTTAGTTCAAATATTCTTATATTAACTATCTCACTGATAAAATTTGAGAAAGTTTCAGATTGCTGAATTTCCGGAAAAAAATTGCTTTTAGACATAGCAATAGCTCAAACTAAAACCAGTTTCAGAATCTTAAATCTTCTTGCCTGTCTCCTTTATACTCAGAGAAAAATCTTTTGAACCAAAACCAGTAAAATGAACTTTGGCTAACTGAGTAAGGTGCCAAGCTGAGATAAACTGACATCTGCAATACAGATTACGTGAAATGAGCTTATTTTAGCTCCTATGTCATAATATAGATTTAAAAATATTCAGAAGGCTATAGGCTAATAAACAGCAAAGGAACAGATGATTATCAAAAGTACTTCTGCAATGCAGTGAAGAGGACATTTGTTCCTTTTGGTTAAGCACTTAGAAGATGAGAAAGGAGTCTAAAGAGATGGGAATTATTTTTAAGTAAAACACACGCGTCATAAAACAGTTTCACCCAAACGTAGTATTCTTCAGCTGGCTATGAAAGTGTATTTTCTTAAGAGCTGAATTAATAACGTGTTACAACAAATTCCCTACTTTTAAACACTTCCACGTTTAAGCATTTCACAACGTAAGATCAGAAACTACTGACTCCTAATGGTTTATCAAATTCTCAGAAAACTAACATTAAAAGATTCTACAGGCAGCTCCTTTTCAAGTAATTAACAGTGATACATATAGACTGTACAGCATGCATCTCTATTTTATGCATTAGTATCCCAGTAATCACAAATTTTTAAGTTACTCATTGCTAAATAGGTGAAAGTCAAACAAAAGTTAAACAAGTAATGGTTAGTTACACATGTCAAAGATGTTCTCTCTCTCAAAAGCACTCCTCTGAGCACAGCAACCAGAAATATACAGTCAGCAGTTAGTGGAGAAACTGCAACTGCATATATTCACAGTCAGGGAACTAATTAGTAAACAGTAAATAAAAAGCACAATTTCCCCCTTAATGAGAAGTTCAGTTACCTTTACCATACCTTTATCTGCTGTCTTCTAAGCATTGCAAGTTCCCTCATATCTCGGAATGGTTGTAGTAAGTACTGGTAGAGCTCCGTAGTAGCTTCTGCAAGACTACTGTAGGCTTCGTCTTCCATCTGATATAGTTCAAGCAGCTCGACCATGCTTTCTGTGTTTTTGTGTTTCTCCAGAAGCTGTAAAAAAAAGAAGTATCAGTGTTAATTAATATGCTTAAAATTCCTACTGAAAGTGATAATTGTTTAAAAACATTTTTAATAAGGAGGGAAGAGGATAGACTAAAGCCACCACTCTGATATACCAAACAAAAAAATATATTAAACCCCATCAATATTCTGAATTTAGCCAGTTAAGTATGGTCATTTCTCTGGTAGTCTTAATTCAAAATGTGAAGCACTCCTTTTGATTTCTTCTCTCCAAAGATGTTAAGAAGATAGTAAAAATTAGCACAAAAGAGCACAAAAAGCAACTCAGTGTTAGACAATCTACAATGTATTCATCAGATACGCTACTTCACATACTTCATAAATTTTCCCACTTCCAGTTGTGCGGGGAGAAGGAGTGGTGGGAAAGAAAGGCAATTCAAAGCAGAATTCAGATTGAGCTCTCTAGCTGTTTTTTTCTAGCCTCCTTTTTGCTTTACACTCACAGAGCTCTATTATATCAGTGCAGCTCCAGACACAAAGAAGAATCTACATGAAACGCAACGGTGATCTGC
The DNA here is from genome assembly GCF_963932015.1 of Anas acuta. Taxonomy (NCBI): domain Eukaryota; kingdom Metazoa; phylum Chordata; class Aves; order Anseriformes; family Anatidae; genus Anas; species Anas acuta. The sequence goes on from NC_089017.1 coordinate 19,684,755, forward strand.
ATTTCACCCTAGACAGTTTACCCATGAAGTTCAAATCCACAAAGGTTCCATTAGGTATCTTTAAAAAAAAGGAAATCAGAAGCTTTTAATAGTAACAAAACAAAAACAAACTTTGTTTTACTTGAATTATGTCTTAATTCATGTAAAACAATATCTGAAAACTCTGTCCATTCTTTCCTTTAGTTCTTATGAAGTGGAAAATTCATTTGTTTCTACAAATTTGCTATGATGTATGTTTTCAATTTATATGTTTGCTTTGCATCTATTTTGGGCATTGGCCTGGGCAGACCTCACATGTTGCTGAAGTCTTCTACCATTTCCAGTATTCCAAAAGAATATTCAAATGTTTAACTAAAACTAATCTCATGCAGACACGTGGAGTACTTGATGTGTTCACAGAGACAAGATTAGCTGAAATTAATTCCCCTCTTACGCAACTTTCAGATATTTAAAGTCAGTCTCTTGTTCTTTGTATCAACAACTTAAAAGCATATATTCACAGTCCAAGTTTACTTAAACTTAATATAGATTAGGAATAATATGGAATAAGCATTTCCTATCTTGTCTGTGTTCAGTCAAGCTGGATGCTCAACCTACATGAAATATTCTCAGTATACCAAGCTGTATCAAGTGTAATTACTGGAAGACAATACAGAGGGAACTGCAGATTAGAAACCAAAAGCTTTGATCAACAGTCCTTTGGTATCTGGTTCATTTGTATGCCAAGAATGTCAAAACATGACATTTTACCATAGTGTCTACTCTGTTCCATAACATTTGTATTAATCTTCTCATTTGTTACCCAAACGAATAAGATTTTTTTTTTGTGATGTAAAGTTTGCTTCTAAAGATCCTTGCAACACTACCTCAACTTCCTTTGAAGCTCTGAAGATTGGCCAAGATTATAGACAGAACGCAAGGAGGCTCACAGTAGCTTTATTTACACGTTCAGCATTAAAGTGATTGTCAAACAACAAGCCAAGAAGAGCTTTCCCTCAGCAAGGCTTGTCACGGAAGAGAGGTCTCAGACAGATGGTGCAAAATGGATACGATGTTTCTCAGCAGCAATCTGCTGTATTCCCTAAGCAATTTCACCTACCTACTAATTTCATTACCTACTGCAAGACAGGAACACTGCCCTTCTCCTGTCTTCCAGCGGTGCGTAATATTCTGTGGTGTTTGAGTTCTCACTGAAGGTACTGGGTAGTGTTCTGTGGCTTGCAGTCTGTAAAACCACTATTTTAATGAGCTTTCTGGGCAAAATGTGCATGGCTTAGCTTGCAATTGTAGGGACAGAAGTCATCCCAGATGCTCTTGGGTTTGACTCCTAAGTTTCTACAGACTTCATGCATTATTCCAGTCCTCTAGCAGTTTTAACCCTTTAGTCTACAAAGCCAACATCCTTCTCAGTTCCTCTAGCATGTTTCTAGTTCCTCAAAAAAGAGCTGTCATACTCAAGCCTTTTCCTACTCTACCTGTAGTCCCCAAACTATAATAATCTCCGTCAACATACTGAAAAAAACAAATACAAAACATATCCTACACAGCAACAAAAAGGAACAGCTAGAGAAAACTTATCACCCTTAAAGGAGAACCTTAAGTAATCTAATCTAACTTCAGGAACAGAACAATACAATACAGTACTTTTTTTCCCCCTCCCTCCACAGATCAATCTTTTGGTCTTTCTAAAAGTTCTGATATTCTGGAACAGTCACAACTTTGCAGAATTCAGCGTGAAAATGTGCCAGGAAGTGAAGATCCATTTAAATTTTATGATCATCAGTATAGCATGGATACATTTTCAGGACACTAACAGCATACATCTACTTATGATTAGCTGGTTGTTCAGTGAAAATCATGTCCATAATGAGAAACAGTTTTCATAATGGCAAGAAGCATCACGAAGTTCATGCACATACAAAAAAATAAGTGGGCATCATATCAGGGTCTTGTCCATGTCCAATTTTATGGGGTCTGCTCCTGGGGTCTCCCAGTCCTACACCTACAGATGCTCCTCAACTCCTTCAGAGACACCGAACCCCCAAGGAGTAAACTCTTAAAAACAAATGCAAGTGAGGACAGATTATTTATACATAATACATATATTCTGAAATTAAGAAAAGTCGAGCAACCTTCCTTCCTTCCTACAAGAATCCCCAGTTTCCATTTCCTGTGCCTAATGAAGATCTTTTCCAATGAAAATGGTGATGCAGTTTCATTCAAGCTACAGTTACCAGAAGAGACATAACAGAACTGCAAAGCTGATTTAGAAACAACCAAACACCACCTTATTTGGTTACTGGAAAGAGCTATCAAATAGGGATATTCTTCAAAACAGGTAGCACAGTTACTGAACTGTAAGCACAGGTTACAGACAGCCTCACTACACCCACCCACCTATTAACACGTTCTTATAAAAAGCAGTCAGGTGGCATTTGAGGGGAAATGTCTAAACATTAACTTCCTCTACAAAAGCTGCAAATCAGCTCAAAAGCATGCCTATATTTCATCCTCTCAAGTCAACACCATAAAACTGCTGCCTCAAATTCCACTTGGGTTAAAAGCTACAGGATGGAAAGGAGAGAGTGAAGAATTATCACAGGATCCAGTTTTGGAAAAGAAAAACAACACAGAATTTATGACTTGCATTTGAACTGACATTTATGATTCGCAATGTTTAAGAGAATATGGAAGTCTCAAACTACTCTGTCCCACTGTTTGGAACGGATGTGATTAACACACCCTTCACTGATACAGCATGGTATGAACAGAAGATTGATAGCTTAGATTCTCCTACTAGACACAGACTAATAAGCCCAAGGAAGAGTGAAGGCTGGTTTACTGCTACCAGTCCTAAAGGGGCCACTAATATCGCAGATGGATGGAGCTGCCAGCTGCATGGAGGACCTCTCCCACCCTGCTCCATAAAGCAGTCTGGTGGAAGATTTCCTGTCAAAGATCCAAGGCAGATGAAGCATTTGTCTTAGCTGGCTGCCATCCAGGCAGTACTTGGACTATCAGATAACAATAACGCTGGTCTAGCACAGAATCCACTGAATTAATAATGTCATAAGGCAAACCTGGCCCTCCACAGTCTCACAAGTTGTTTAACTCTGTATATTCCAATTTTCTTGCAGGCAGTATCTTGAGGATATGCTGTTTTAGAAATACAAAAAAGTCAGCCATTACCTTTCAGAAAGATGGAGACATTGGCTAAGCTGGCCAAATGCCTAAACCAACCCGGTACCTTCAAACTGTGCAGTTTGCAAACTGTTAGCATAAAATACACGAACAAGTTTTGTGGCATATTTTATGTCCCACTGATGATTAATTCTCAACACAGACATTCAGTGCTACCATTCATTTACTTCAACAGCCTTGGTATGAAATTTTGACTTCCACAACTTCTTAAAATTAAATTATTTAAAGAAGTGGGTGGAGGAGGGTAGAGTAATATCCTGTACAGGCCTGACTAGTGCAATACCCATTGAATACTGCATTTATTTTAAGAATCATGTTTCACAGATGTTACATTGTTCACAACTAAATGAATCCATATATTTTAGGCAACTATTATGCAGATAGACTCTAGCCAGAGGAAACAGGCTTTTTTTTCCCCCCAATTTAACAGCACATATTTCAACTATATAACAAAGATTATTTCTGTCTTCAGAATTAAAAAAACATTTCGTCCATAAAGCTTTAAAAAGCCCTACAGAAGACAGTGCAATTATGTGTAAGTTGCCACCAGTTGGGGGTGTAATCCAATGCTTCATTTAATCAGTGAAGGGCCTTTTCATACATTTCCTTTGCTGTTATTCCCAAAACTTTCACCGTTATCCCCATTTTGTTTTGGGAATTTGTAAAAACTCTACAGCATGACACATACCTGATTTTAGCTAAAACAAGCAATGTATTTTTCAGTCCCTTCCCAAGCTTTTACATATTTTTGAAATAACAGTAATTACAGAAATGCACTACTCAGCCTGGAAAAGAGGAGGCTGAGGGGAGACCTTATTGAGGTCTACAGCTTCCTCATGAGGGAAGTGGAGGGGCAGGCGCTGATCTATTCTCTTTAGTGACCAGTGATAGGACCCAGGGAATGGTGTCAGGCTGAGGCAGGGGAGGTTCAGGCTGGACATCAGGAAGAGGCTCTTCACTGAGAGGGCTGTTGTGCACTGAACAGGCTCCCCTCAGAAGTAGTCACGGCACTAAGTCTTTTGGAGTTTAAGAAGCGTTTGGACTGTGCTCTTAGTTATAGGGTCTGACTTTTTAGGTAGACCTGTGTGGTGCCAGAAGTTGGACTTAGTGATCCTTATGGGTCCCTTCCAATTCAGGATGTTCTATGATTCTGTGATACTCTCCTATTAAGTTCTCAGATGCCTGAAAGTATTACTTGCCACTTCCAGAACGAATCCACCTGCTGATACAGTTGCAATAGACTACAGTGAATTCCAGACAATGAGTTACGAAGTAAAACTTCCGGAGTACATAAAATTGGGATGCAAGATTTCAGCAACTGAACTTACACTTTAAGCTCTCATATTAGAACAGGTTTAAAATTGTTTCTGTTCTCTCTTCTAAAGCTGTCTTTAAACAAAGAACCACCTTCTTAACACATGCACAAGACATGCACACATACATATCCTGGTAATGAGTAGGAGTCTCAACTACATGAGATCTGTTCTACAGGTAAACTACTTTCCTCTCTCCTAAATGTATTTTCCTGTAATGAAATGTCACCCACTGTGGTTAAAAGATCAATCCTTGCTTCTGTTTGCATGATAGCATTGCTATCAACAGCCTTGGCTTTGTATATAAAACAGAAAGAACCACTTGCATTATTATAACAGCTAAATGCACTCAAAGCAGACCAAAGCTTGACTCTCCAATCCAGATCTAAGATATTTTTTATTGTTGAGTTTTAAACCATCTAAGAGGATACGGAGTTACAGGACACTATAAATAAGCCAGGTACTACTGCTCAGAATGAGAAGTGTTGGAAGCAGCGCTACATCTTACCAGTCTCAAAATTAAAAGATACAAACAAGTTAGTTACATATTAAACTTATTTGGAAATCACAGAGTTTATAATCAGTACATAAAGCAATCTTCTACCTACTGAGTGGACCAAAAGGTTCAGTTTTTTCGAACAGGCTTTTGAAGATAGGGGATATCAAGTCTATGCCAATGTGTAGCAAAGGTTATTGTCTGAATTTTGGGGAGGAGTTTCTGAATGGCTGTTTATAGAAGGACTGAGCCAGTTAAAACAATCAAACCAAACACACACAAACAAGTTTATCGAACTTCACAGCTATTCTAAGAAACAAACAGCAACACACACAACATCAAGAAAAAACAGCAACAAAAAGGTTTTGAGAAGTAAAGCAGGTTCTTTAAAACCCAAGATACAAAAAGGAATACTTTCATAACATGTTTCACACTTCTCTTTTTAGGGCTGTGAAGAGTTGCTCACATAGAGTGAGTTACTCGATTAAATCCTCTTTAAGCCCTGTTTAAAACAGTCTTTTACCACCTAAAGTACCTAAATGCAGACAGCCAACCAGAAGGCTAAGACTAAGACCAGCATAGTGCTGACTGGTGATCTTGACTCTCTTTTCAGTTGTAACAGTTATTTTCATGTATGCTCAGATTAACAGCTCCTGGGATAGTAAAAATTATTTTTTTCAAGTTCGTTTACACTGCCTACCACAAATGCACCTCATTTTAATGTACTACCTGTAAAACAAGTCAGCAGAAAAGAAAAGAAAAAACACTCAATTACTGGGTAAGAAAAAATGAAGTAGTATTTTAATGCAGTGAAGTGAGCCAAAACTTTATTTCCATGCATGCAACATTACTGAACAATGCCATTTCTCTCCTCCCACCCAAAATCCTAAATAGAAATCTCAGCAGAACTCTGTATACATAACTCATGGGAGTATCACATGGCTCAGACTTAGAGCTGCCAGCTCTGACAACAATGTATGGCACGCTAGATCTCTTCTAAAAGCTCAAAAGGGAGATGTCAACAAGTGAAAACTACACATCTCCTTTTCTGTGAACAAGACAAAGATATGTGTAATAGTGTGGTAAAGTTGCTTTTGTTTTAAGATGACATAGAAATGGTACATCTCTGATCACTCTACCATACTGTATGATGTCTGTATGATGTAGCTGTGGCTCTTTTAAATCATGCTACATGCCAAATGAATGTCCATAAAAGCCAGCTATTTACTTGAATTTAGTGTATTACTTGGAACAGCAAAGGTACAAATTCCCTACATAAAGTGGCTCAGGTTGGAAGGAACCTTAAGGACCACCCTGTTCCAGCCCCCTGCCATGGGCAGGGACACCTCCCACCAGCCCAGGTTGCCCAAAGCCCCATCCAGCCTGGCCTTGAGCACCTCCAGGGATGGGGCATCCACAGATGCTCTGGGCAGCCTCTGCCAGTGCCTCATCACCCTTTGAGTGAAGAATTTTCTCTTCACCTCTCATCTAAATCTCCCCTCTTATAGTTTAAAACTATTCTCCCTTGTCCTGTCATTATCTGACCAAAAAGTTGCTCTCCACCTTTTTTATAAGCCACCTTTAAGTACTGGAAAGCTGTGATAAGGTCACCCTGGAGCCTTCACCCTTGAGACTTCTCTTCTCCAGGCTGAACAGTCCCAGCAATCGCAGCCTGCAGGAGAGGTGCTCCAGCCCTCTGATCATCCTTGTGGCCCTCCTCTGGACCTGCTGTAACAGCCCCACATCCTTCTTTTGCTGGGGGCCCCAGATGTGGATGCAGCATTCCAGGTGGGGCCTCAAAAGGGCAGAGCAGAGGGAGACAATCACCTCCCTCCACCTGCTGCCCACCCCTCTGTTGATGCAGCCCAGGTCACAGTTGGCCTTCTGGGCTTCAAGCATGCACTGCTGGCTCATGTCTAGCTTTTTGTCCACCAGAAACCCCAGGTCTTTCTCTGCAGGGCTGCTCCCAATGATGTCTTCTAGTCTGTGCTCATGTCTGGGATTATCCCAACCCAGGTGCAGCACCTTGCACTTGGCCTTCTTGAACCTGATTAGGATCACACGGGCCCACTTCTCCAGCCTGTCCAGGTCCCTCTGGAAGACATCCCTTCCTTTTGGTGTATTGACTGCACCACACAGCTTGGTGTCATATGCAAGCTTGCTGAGGATGCACTCAATCCCATTGTCTGTTCATGGGTAAAGGATGTTCGACAGTACTGGTACCAGGACAGACCCCTTAGGGGCATCTAATAGTTACCTTATTTCAAAGTTAATATGGTACTCTGGGACTCCTTCCCCTTGGAAAGGGGTAAAATAACTAAAAGATAAAGTCATTAATGAATCACTGATTAGTTGGAACATGGTAACTTTGAACAAAAAACTTCTAGGCAACACCTCACCCTGAAGGCTTGGCAAAGAGCTGTTTTTTATTCATGTCCTAATGAGTTCTAAGTAACTTTTTCTGCAGTAATCCGATCAAAAAAAAAAAAAAGATTTCGAACATACATTAAAGACATGTTCATGCTGTGACACAAAATACATTAATTTTTGGTCCTTTTGGTCCTCTTTTTCTGTGCTTCTGAACTACACTATTCATCAGAAAAACATATTCAAGAGTGTCAAAACTGACAGCCATCTCAAACCAATACTCACATAGAGTGAGTTAATTGACAAAGTATTATGACACTACTCTAAAAAACACTTTCTCCGTGTAAGGTTTGCAATGTCAGGATACGCACAGGATACAAACGAAACACCCACTCTGCTAAACAACAAATACTCTTCTACAAAAACAAATGTGAAAATTTGATGGGAACAACAAGTATATTATCATCGTCACGCTGAAGTCAACTCATGGGACCCACGTAGTCAGTAAAGGATTAGTACTCTTACCAATCTTACAATACATTTGTCATGGCAGCAGATATTCTCAAATGCCTGATACTAATCAGGTATTTGCCTAATGTTAGGCTTTTTAATCTAATTCAAAGGCAGTAAAGCATTATGACAACAGGTTCCAGGCACCAGTAAGCCTGAATTTACTTTTTAAAGCTGAGGTGAGCTTGCTCTTACTGGAAGTACATCCCACTTCCCACCCCTCTTCTTCCAGCTCCACCCTGGCTCCACGTTTTTCTCCTCTCAGGTGCACCATTCCTCCTTTGCACTACCTTTGTCACGTCTTCAACAAGCTAACTAAGCACCAGGCAAAAAGCTACTTCCCTTGGATGAATTTACTGAGTTTTACGCTGCACTGAATCATCAAGGACAGAGACGCAGAACAGGAAGGCACACAAAGCTGCAGGAGGATCCCACCCGCCCCCACCTTCAGCATCAGCAACTGATGCATTATAGCATGTCCAGTTCTTCAGCAGGGTGGTGGATTAGCCACCTTTAAACCTTGGACAACAGATGATGGGTAACTGAAATGGCCCTTTGCGTGGCTTCCCAGGGCTCATGTAGTTCAATACTGCTTCTAACTCTGCAGCACCTTATACAACAGTGAAATCACAGAAAGACAGATAAAGTCAGGCCTAAGAAAGGAACATGTTTACACATGACTACACCCTATTTTTAAAGCTTCTAGAAGTAAAATACAACATCCAGTCCACTATTACAGTCCACTGCTACTAATAAAAGGCTGTGGTATGAAGAAACTCCTGAAACACTGTATCATGCATGCTATTTTTCCCTCCTGCTCTAGCAACAAATACCACACAAATAGTAAGCTATTATCTCACCTCTGTAGCAGCATAACATTTAAGGAGAGAGCAATTTAATATCAGGTGATCATAGACCTGTATTCTGCAGTGTTACCCAGTTGGGTTGGATTTAGTCCTGTTTTCATAAAGAAATTATATATGTATTAAATATATATGGGTATATGTATTAAATGTCACAAAGAAATAAAATACATGTGTGATAAATCAGCATGAAAAAACACAGTTGTAATAATACATACAATTTACCTATTAACTAAACTCTTCCACATCTGCTCCAACATTTCAAGTAGTTCTGGATTTTTAGAAGTCCTGCCATGTATGGATATTTTCCTGAATTTTACTTCTTTGAAGTGACAAAGGGTGCAGTTTGAAATTCTGACATCACAATTATAAACAAATATTGTACTATTCCAAAGGCAAAATAACTTCCTTACAGAAGCAAACTGCAACAATTTGGGTTTTGTAGATTCATGTGAAAAGTTGCGCTGCAACTCATTTTAGTTAACATTAGTTGAGTAATAGCAACGTTTTTCAAAAGTAAATAAATCCAGTTGGAAAAGTATTGTAACAGTAACACAAAAAATAACAATTTTCAGAACTGGAAAAAGAAACAATAAAATGGGCTACTGAATTGACAAAAAGAACAGCAAACACAGAAATGCTCACTAAGCATTCAAATTGTTGTGAATGTTTGTCTGCCCTATACATTAAAAAAAATCCATAGTTTTACTATACAAATACCATAAACAGAAAAAAAAAAAAGATTAAAAGGAAACCCAAAGATAGGAACTTACCAGTAAAAGGTTTTTCAATTTAAAACAACCTATGCCAAAATTTTTGCAACCAGTCATTGGTAGTTAAACAGCAGAAATTTATTTATATCTACTCTCAATAGCTCTAGATGAAGATTTTCAAAAACTAGCTTGCCTAGGAAGCAGTCTTCACATTGAAACACCTTTCTGGCTGCTATAGCTGAAGGACATAAGCAAAAGGTAAAATCCAAACTGCACAAATGTGCCACTAGTAAGAAGTTATTAGGAGTAATGTACATAGCTGAAAAGTAAGAGCTACAAAACAAGAAGACATTTGTGGAAATGTTGCAAGTTAAAATCTAGCACTTTGTTTTAAAGTTCTTCATGGAGTCTTCAGGCAAACTTATAATGGCATGAATTTACATTTCAGGCCCAAATTCTTCAGAAGATGGGAATTGGGCAAGTTTCAACACTGAACTAATTAAAACAAAAACACATTTCCCCTGTTAATTTATGCAATTTATGACTGGAAGATATTATGAAATCATCTATTCTCCTGTCCAAAAAATCTGGACTATTTTCTAGACTTTAGGATCTCATATCAAGTTTTTCATGGGCTTCAACAATTATTCTTAGAGACTAACCCATACTCTAGCAGATATCAACATCAGATTTCTGATGAGATCATATTATTACTTCTTTTAAGGGCTCAAGAATTCTTTCATTACCATTCCTCAAACATTCTTGCCTGTTTGCTATTAAACAGCATTGCACTTAGAGGAGGATTTTCAATGAACTATCCAAGATCTTTGCTCTGAATGGTTATAGTGATGTTAGTACTATGCAAAACATATGACTAGTTCAAGTAAATTGTTCCAGTGTATACTGTCACCCTTTCTCAAAACCATCTAGATTGGTGTATACATAACATGGTTAAACCTGCAAATTCTGTTGGCCTTGTATGTTAGCCCTTCCCCAGAGCACTATCATGCTGACCACTGACAGAGCAGGACAAAACAACTGGACACTCCACTTTTAACACAGCAGAAGGTTTACAACAGCAGAATACCTTACTTTCATGCTTTTATTACACGGTAAATTAACAACTTGTGACAAGTTTTTGAAAATTATATTTATTTTAGCTACCTTTCTGTTCATTTGCTTTCTAGGATACAGGGAGGATGCAATGTAACATGTGTTATGTTACTGGCAACTCCTGAGCACTCTAGTTGCCCAACACTGCACCTAGAATAATGTCCTAGGTGCTGCAGGTTCCTCTGCTGAGTGCAATACATGCTCATTTGCTTCTCCTGGTTTTGCATGGTACTAAAAAAAAAAAGTACTTAGTGGCATTACACTATCAACCATAGCAGAATTAGTAGAAAGAAATCTTAATAGTTGATTCTTCTTCGGAGAAAATACAGGAGGAAGAGGAGGATTGAGCCTATTTAGAAGATACTCTCAACTGCTAAATCAACAGGTGCAACCTTACTCTACTGCTATTTAGCAGATAGCATTCTGAGCAACAGGGCAGATATATGTGTAATATAACTCAGTTAGTTAAAATGTATCTTCAGAAAACCTTTATTTATTCTCCTTCCCTTTCCTTCTGCCTGTCTTCTTTCTCTCCCCAACATACTCCTTACAGGTAAGCTTTCATCTCCTGAAAGAAGAGTTTTATATATGTATCTTTAGTTTCACCAGGTCCCCACTTTATCTGAAGTTCTCTTCAGTAACAGCAGTTTCATGGTGGACTACAAGGATTTGTTTCTATTAAGATCAAAAATTCACCTCCCAAAAGAGGAAAAATGGTAGATTTGTCCATTTCTGAAATATAAGGCTTTAGAGTGACTTTTTAAGCTCTGTGGAAGCTATATCATGTTTATAAAGTACAACATAAACCTCAAAGACCATCTACTAGTAACCAGTGTCTTACAGAAAGAAATGTAGGAAGGTGCAATGATTAGAAAGAATCTGCTTTCCAGTTCTAAGCCAACCTGTGTTATATTATCACAGCAAGAAACTGAGAAGAAAAATGTTACTGGATATTCAAAGCAGTATTAAAGGGCATTGACTTGAAGGCCTAAGTCCTGGAGGACATTCAGTTCAGGAGTGAGAAGGAAAGTAATGCTAAAAAATGATAAATGGTATTGCTAAATGGTAAAATGGGGGAAAAATATGCAATAATGTAAATATGAAGAAAAAACAACCCAACACACTATCTAAAAGCTAAGAAATAAGGTAGGCTGTGACCCAAGAGCATAATGGGTTTCAGAAAGTTTATCACATAGGTTGTGCCTACCTTGTCAAAGTACTCCAGCATATGAAAATGCTACAACTGCCTATTAGGCAACAACTTTTAAAAGTAAAGTCTATCTCTAAAATAAACTCTTCAATAGAATACTTCCTCAACTACAAGCCAAAAATGATTCCTCAACCTGTGTTCAGACTGTTAAACAGAGTAGACGTTGCATTTCTCCCAGGTATTTTGATAGGGCAGAAAACTGTAAGAATGGCAAGCTGCTGTGTTCAGTTTCTAAATATTAAGCCTATGCTTACTGATTAAGGGTCATCCTGAACAGTATTGCTATATTCTATAGAATGTACTTTTATTTTTCACGTTGTACTTGCATTCTGTCAAGGGAACCGAACTTTCCAAGCAGAAGTCCTTTTCTTTGTGCACATATCATTTATACATCTTGAAGAAATGTGTATTCTTTTAAACATTCTCTACTGTTTTCAGATACGGTAGCAGTATTCATCACCTTCAGCTAGCTTTTGTCAAACTAGCAAGGCAAAACTAGAAAAACGCATTAAGTTTATCTACATGTGCATGCCATAAGTGGATTACAAAAAGGAAAAAAAAAAGATATTATTTCAAATCCAGAAGTATCAAACTCAGTCTGGAAAAAGAGACAACACAGTAGTCTTGACAAAGTATTGACAAAGTAGTCTTTGTCAAAGTATTGACAAAAACAAACCTAGCACCCAAAACTTTAATTAACCTGCAATTGCAAGTCATAAGCAATGAAAAGCAAGTTGCTGCTACCTACGAAAGAGAAGTAAAAGGGAAGGGCACTAGAAAAAAAAAATAAACATTTAGTCAGGAAGATATCCAACATAAGGATGAGAGATAAAAGATCTCCAATTAAAAGGTAAACAGTTATTGTGCGTAGTACTTGGAAGGGTTTAACTCACAAGTTTAAGATAAGCGAAGACTGTGGTAATGTCAATGTCCCCTAAATGCTGAATTCCTAGAAGCCAATTTAAAGCATGTGTTTTACAATGGTATGCAATAATAGCTTTGACTTTCAGCAATTTTAAGTCCACCATATGATTAAGTTGTTGCAGTATTTATTTATCCTTGCTGCAATGAGGACTGAGCATCTCAAATGATACAGCCCCCTCTACGTCAGCTCCCTGCCTTTCAGTGGTATCACATCATAAAGTGGTTAACTTGTAACATTTATTTACATTCACAGAATTCGTTCTAAGCGTGACTTAGATTTTTATTATTCACAGAAAAGTGTGGGAACCACTCCATGCTTCGTTCTGCTTATCTGAAAATGTGTCATGGTATCCTCACCAGTGTCTGATGCTTGCAGAATGAGTCAGGTGTGAACTTCCAACCACTAAAATGCCAGGCCTTTAAAATATTTAGTAATTGAGGACTAGTTTGTAACAACCAAACCTAACTGCTAATAGCTCCAATTGCAGATTAGATACGTAAAAAAGATGATGGCTGGCAAGGTTTAACACAGAGGGGAAAAAAAAGTCTTTGGGTCGGCAATAATAGAAGTACTAGCCAGAGGACTATTATCACGCAACTGTTTCTTAGGAAGGTGAAGACTACTTACCTTTTCTACAGAGCATGCCCTACAGCTGCTGCCATACTGTATTTTGGTTATTATTAACTTATCGTAGCAGTACATTGGTTAGATGGCTTATTTACAGAGCATTTAGGAGTGAATTAAAGTAGTTGTACCACAAACAAGTGTTAACCACTACAACTGATGACTGTATGAAAACAGCTTTCAAACAGAAATAAGCTTGGATTTCCAGAATGCCCTAGACTATTGCCGAGCAGTAATTAATAATTAACCCTTCTCTATTAATTTCAACAGAGATAGAGAAGTAATAATAGTAACAATAATCTACAGTATATCGTATTTTAATCTTCCACACACCTTAGTTTAAATTTGAACTGGTGTTCTGTTCCCTCATGAAACACCTTGCGTGTCTTCTAGATCTAGCTGTTGTAGTTAACATCCAGGATTCTTTGCCTCTTGCATAGAGATGTTTCACCGGTTTTGAAGGGAACACCAGTGCTAATATCTAATTTTTGTGTCACTGAATACTTTTTTGTACTGTTTTGTATTAATTACTCTTGGATTATTTAACACCTTGATGTTGAAGTCTCTCTTTAAATCACATTATGCTTAGGAGTAGATCACTGAATAGGGAGAGGTCACCTCACCTCTGGAAAACTTTAATTTTTCATGGAGTGCCTCACTACCTACCATATATACACTTACTTTAGAACTGAACACACATGGTCAGAAGCAAGAAAATAAAGACAAGTTATTAAGACTACCGCAACTGTTATTTTTCACTGAAATATCAGAATAAAAAAGAATAACCTACGGATACTATTTATATTTTTTTCTCGTAAATAAAAATATTTGACAGTGCCTTTGGAAAGCATGTGAGATCCTTTGATTTACACGTGAGCCAATACTTACTCATCTGTGTGATTTGACAGTCACGTTTCACTCATTGAAAACAATGTTCCCATACTAAAGCTGTGCAAAAGTATTTTCAAAAATTATATATATATATATTAATTTGAAAGAAAATAGCAAAACAGCTTTCTGTCAAAAAAAAATCTTCTTATAAAGAAGTTGTTACTGTAACAAAACATGTAAATAACTTGGACATGATTTTTTCTTAACCTTTCTAACCCTTTGAGTCAAAAGAAAACTAAGCCAACCAACATAAAAATTTGCAGGGCTACTCTGGTGCTTAGTAAGATATTCCACTATACAGGGCAAGGACACTGCCACTCCCAAGGCATTCTTAAGTTAGCTGCTGAAAATAAGGTTCTCAGAATTTCTTCAGAGTTTAATCAACTACTAAGAGTTTTTTTCTGAGCTCTTATATTAAAAGAACTCAGAAGAACACACAAAACAGATACGCAAAGTGGTCTTTCAAGAGTCTGCCTACAGACACAAGAATTCCTAGAGAAGCAGCAAAACAAAAGCAAGTCTGTGACTAGTCTTATAACTAGCACTCAGTAGTCAGTAGCTATTGACTATTACCTGCCAAATTTCATAATGCTATAGCAATTAAAACTCTAAGGAAAAAGAGATTCATTTGTACCACTAATTCAAAGGTACTGAACTAAGCGTGAAATGTAAAGACAGGGTTCCCATGTTCACAACTTGCTATGCAGGAGCAAGTAAAAAGATAACCATAGAAAAAATGCGTTTGTTGGCATGACTATGCTAACAAGTCGCCTTCACCATAGTTTTTAATAACTGCAGTTTTTATCCAGTAATACTGTGACTACATTCAACCTTTTGCCAACAAAGCAGAGATACAATTCCATCTTAGATACTACTACACTCACAAGTGTTCTTTTAGATACACATATTTACTGTAACATAGCTTCACTGTAGCATAAATTTAGTGTTTCTAAATTATTCCAGAATTGTTGTGTGTGTGTTTTAATAAAAGACGTGCTAATTTTAAACTGCAAATTATGCAGAAGAAATTAATTTCATGTTATATAGAAATACTTGCAGAGGAGCCTTCTCATCTTGGATCTGTTTCTACTTGTAACATTCTTCTGGCCTATTAAAGTTTTATAATTGAGACAATGATAAAAATGCCTATTACAAAAAGCAACAATTATTAACCGCTGTGAAAATAAACTTGCTTGTGTGTAACTTACAGAAAGCAACAAATGGCCAAATAGGGGATGCTGATACAATGAGCGTGAGAGGTTTTGTTGCTCTCTTTGCTTCTCCACCCCAAAGAACATGATCAACAGAAACTACAAGCACTTCTTAAATAATACGGTAACTGCACAGAGAATAACTGTCCTGGATAAAGATACACTTCTGGGTTATATAATTAATTCCTGTATATCTTAAAAAGTTAAGCCAAAATCTTGGAGTTCTAAACTTGTATTTTACACAACTCTACATGCATGAAAACCCTCTATACTCATTATGCTCCTTCATACTGTTTCAGTTGCCAGTGCCAAGTCCTTCCCCTTCTCCTCAGAAGTTCTCTTAAGAGAGGTAAAATTGTTTAAAATTGCCGGAAACCAACATTCCAAACAGTGAACAGGCAGGCTTCAAGTACAGATGGAAAAGTAAATTAAAATGAGAGACAAAGCATTGATTCAGTCGGTTCTGCTTGAAAGTATGGAAAACCTTTCCTTCAGAAATACCTGGCGGTACCCATCACCCACTGCTTCATTCGCCTAGAATTCAATGACAAGCAACATCAGTATTTGCCTAAAAGGAAGACATTATGGACCATACAAACCACTAACAGGTAAGGGAAAGAGAAACCTGAGAGCCAAAAGGGTCAAGCAGGTCATTCAATTGGTTTCTTTTCTTAAAGATGAACTACCTTTAATTAAAGGAGGATCGATTTACATCATGAACAGTGACAGAAGTACAGCTGTACTGACTTGAGGCATGCTAGGATTGTTTGCCATTGGAAAGGAAGGTTGTACTGTAATCAAATGCACAAATACATTCTGCCATTTTGACTCCTCCAAGTTCTCAATGTTAACAGAGAACGGCAGGTTGACTATGATAAAGCTTTCGTTGCCTACTAATAGCTGATTTAATTTTTGACCATAGCATCGGTCCTAACAAAACAGAAGCTGAGATTCTTCAAGAAACAAATAAATAGTTCTTGCACAGTAATTCTGAATTAGTGTTTCTTCAGAAGCACCACACGCTGAGTTCAATACCTAGTTCCAAAACTCCATGTTTAACAGGAACTTCTCTCATCCTGACCAAAAACTGCTCAGCTGAGGGCCAAATTAATTTAAGTACATACAACCAAGCATTCGTGTATCCAAAGAAAGAAGTAGACAATGATACGCTTTCATATTCTCTGGACTAAGACTACTGCAGAACACTATTAGACAAATTACCTGTAGTACAGAAAAATTAATGAGGTTGAATTCTTCCCTTTCAATAGCTATTTGTGGTTTTTCTTCCTTTTTGTTTTCCCATAATATATCCTAATGTTACAGTTTGGAAATAAGCTTGTACCTGAAAATGCTACACTGAGATGCCCTTATCGTGATTTCATCGCTGACAACAGTTTTCTTGTACTCTGTAACTTCAGTCACTATGGAAAAGCTGAGAAAGAATCCTACAAAGACTCAAAGCTATGCCATCAAAACAGACAGCAAGCACATATGCTCATACTCCATCAGGGGAAAAAAAAAAAACATTCACCACCACACATTTTTTGAACACGCAATCCTGGAAGAATATAAGGGGGCAGCTGAAGCAGCCCAACTTGATTTACAGTGATACAACAAAGTTTAGAGAGCGTTTGCAAAAACCCCAAATTCCATAACCTGATTCATTCACAGTCACACCTAGATGCACTCTGGGTGCATCCTGATCCAAGGCCACAGGAGCATAAAAACAAATGTAAATGTCTTTTTTTTTTTTTTTTTAACTGGGAAAATCTGGGTCCTCAAACAACTCAGCACACAAATATGTGAAAAAAAATCTTACACATTGATGTAAGAAGTTAATAGAATCAATCTCCTTAACTGCTTCTGTCTAAACAGAGTATGGGTATGGGGAAGGGGGATGAAACATCCTGAAACACTCAAGTCCTGAAACATCCAAGACCTGTCAGACTCCAGCAATGTCAACGCAGTAAATCCTCGCTGAGATTAGATAGCTTTCTTTTTGAAATCCCAACCAAGAACGAACAAAAGTTGTAGTTATGCCAATTCCACCAGAAGACATCATCTCACTTGAAATACCAGATTCAGCACCCAGAGCCTGTAAAAACCTAGAGCTTTTTTGGCCTTGAATGCCTAAATTGTACTGTCAAAATAAACACCACATGTTGCTGCTCCTATTAAACAGGAGAATTCAGACTCCAACACATCCTGCTGCAAAGCAACGCAACAACAAGAATCTGGCAGCAAGACACTGCCAAGTCCTGGAGATTCTTGTAGACATTTGTGAACATTTGATTGCACAGAGTAAAGTAGGGAGCCATGCTGAGATAGCGCGAGGAATCTACACATTCTTAAATCCTGGCCCTAGACCCCTTGGAAAGGTTAAGTCCTGGTTTCTTACTGAGATTCTCAAAGCATCAAAAAACAAGCAAACAAAAAAAACAACTAGACAGTTTTCCTTTTTTTTTGTTTGTTTGTTTTTTTTTGTGTGTGTGTGTCTCTTATGGCTCGATCATACAGAGGCAGGGAGGAGCAGCTGGGGAGAACAACTACAGAAGATGTCAGTGCGTAAGGAAAAGGCACAGAGACCGGGACCGAGCGCAGCAGCCTCACCTCCTGGATCCGCCTGCGGGCCCGCTGCAGCACCTCCTCGTACCCCTTCTGCCGCAGCTCGCTCAGGCTCTCGTAGTACTCTTCGGGGTCATCCGTCTCGGTGAAGAGCACCTGCGAGAGGATCTTCCAGCCGCAGGTGTCCAGGCAGTGCACCAAGTAGACCTGCAGCTTGTAGCAGAGCGCGTCCATCTCCTGCTCGGACAGCTCGGGAGCCCCGAACAGCACCGTCCACATGCCGGAGGGCTCCTCGGGGAAGGCGGGCAGGTAGGGCTCCAGCTCCGAGTTCACCGAGCACAGCTGCTGGTGCACGGCCCGCAGGTCCTGGAAGGAGAACAGCCCGGCCCAGCTGCACTCCTCCCCCGCCGGCTCCGCGTCGCCAGCGGCCGGCTCGGACACCGGCGGCGACGACGACAGCGACAGCGAGCCGGCCGCCTCCTCCCGGCCCAGCTCCAGCACCTCGATGTCCTCCACCGCCGGCCTGCGGGCACGCAGCGAGCCCCGGGCCGACACGGGGGGGTCGGCGCCGCAGGCCGGGCCCCTGCGCAGCGCCTTGGGGGCGGCCCCGGCCCCGGCCCCGGCCTCGGCCTCAGCCCCGGCCCCGGCCCCGGCCCCGGCCCGCCGCACGTCGCGGGAGCCGCTGCGCTGCCGCTGCGCCGTGCGGTTGTGGCAGGTGATGGCGAACTTGCCCTCGATCTCGTTCCAGGCTACGATGAAGACGAACTTGTGCTTCTCGCGCTCCTGGAAGGCGTGCGGCCTCACGGCCACCCAGTCGGCCTCCAGCGTCTCCTCCAGCGCGAAGGCGGACATGGCGCTGCTGCGCGGGCCCGGGGCCGTGCCGGGCCGTGCCGTGCTCCGCCGGGCTCCGCCGGGCTGTGCCGCGCCTCAGCCGCCCCCGCTTCTCGCCGGCCGGCCCGCAGCCCCGCGCGGCGCCTCACCGCCCACCATCAGCCATCTTAGGGCGGGCGCTCCGGGGGGCCGCAGCGGCGGGGCGGGGGAGGGAGAACGGCGAGGAGGAGGAAGAAGAGGAGGAGGAGGAGGAAGGACGAGGGGGTGCGGGGGGTGCGAGGCGAGGTGAGGCAGCGTCGCGCGGTGCTGGCGCAGCGCCCTCCTCCTGCCGCCCGCCGCGCCGCGCTGCCGGCGGACAATGCCCGCCCGCCCGCCGCCCGCCGCGCAGGTACCGCCGGGTCACGTGGGCCCAGGGCTCTGTTTACAAGCGGCGGCGGCGGCGCTGCGGCAACTCGGCGCTGGCCCCGCCCACCCGCCGCGGGACCTCCCGCCATTGGCTGCCCGCCCCGCCCTCCGCCCCGCCCCCCTCCGCCCCGCCCATTCGCGCTCAGCCCCCCGGCCCCCGGCCCCCGGCCCTCGGACGCGGTGCGCGGGGCATGCCGGGGCGGGCGCGTGCCGGGCCGTTGGCGGCCGTTGAGGGGCGGGCGCCTCACGGCTCCCCCTTCACGGCTCCGCCCATGCCGGTACCGGGCTCAGCAGCTCCCCGCCCCCCCCGAGCCCTCCCCAAAGCCCTTGGCAGAGTTGGTTTTTATTTATTTATTTATTTATGTTCCCTTTTTTTTTCTCTCTCTCTTTTTTTTTTTTTTTTTTTTTTCCAGCTTGTTTCCGCTCCACCAAGCCTTTATTCCTGCGTGGTTACCGCCGAGGTGCACGTCGCCTCGTCAGCCCTACGTGCTTCGTCCTGACCAGGGGTTGAAGCGGAACAGCTGAAAGGCCCTTACCAAGCGTGCCCCGCAGCGGCTGCAGGGAGACCTGGGGAGGACCTGGGGAGGAGGGCATGTTCTGCAGTAGCTGCATCGGGCAGTTCTGTGCCTTTAAAAAAGATGGAGCTAACCGATTGCGCCGAGGCACGGCGTTCTGTGCTTGTGTTGGCCTGTCCTACTTAGGAATTGGCAGCGTGGAAACCTCGCGGAGTTTTCCAAGTGTATTGCAGAGCACGTCGAAGGTTACAGGAAGCCAGCGGGGACAGCTCAAGTCTGAAAGGAATGATTAATCACATGCAATTTTAAGGCCCGTGGTGCGTTTCTTGTTGCCCTTCAGGGTACTCAATTTCGCTTCGTATAAATGAAAAAAAAAAAAAAAGTCTTAATGATAGAGCTCCAAAAATAGTTTAATCAAAAATAACATAGTATGCATTGGCTCATCTGTGATGCTGTTGTTCCTCTGTAAATTTAAGAAGCACCACGGGAATAAAACATTTCTAGCTGAGCTTGCCAGAGAAACAGAGTGAGTCACCGTCACTGCTTTTTTCTAAAGTTAAGGTATTGACTAGCATCCTGTCCTTGGAGGCTAAAGTATTTGGGGAGAGCCTCTGACAATCCAAACATTCTCAGGTCATTAACTCAGAAACCTCGTGTATTCAGGAGACTCATGGTGTTACATCTCAAATACTAAAAGTCACAGCTGTTAGGAAAAAGAAGGAAATGATGGCTCAGCAGCCACAGGAAAGGACCATAAACGGGTGTGCTTTACATCTTGGAGAACAACATTTTTTCTGTTGCTGTAAATTCAGGTGCAGATCGAAGCATCTGTGAAATGATCTGAAAGATAAGGTTATACCCCATGTAGAAGTGGCTAAGAAAACAAGCCATCAATATGTTGGTGGAGGAACTGCAGTTTGATTCTGTTAAGTATTCAGAAGCAAATTTGCAGTGGATGAATGTGGCAGCAAACCAATTTTGTCATCAGTAATGCATGAAAGAAAAAACAATGAAGATGCATTTGTGTATACCCAGGCTTAAAAGAATTAAACACGGATTCAAGATTCCTCATCAGCCAAAGGATCAGAGTCCTAATATTTCAGGTAAGCTACTGCAGAAACCAAGGTCTTTTGTTGAGGAATTTTTGAAGCAGCAAGGAGGCCATCACTTGCTGCGGCTGAGCAAACCAAGCTACCAGGACGACTACGAAAAGTTGCCATAAAGATGTTCTTCTATCGCCCGATTGAGGAATTAAAAATAATGTTGCAAGCAGACGGCATTTCTTCAAGGACAAGGTCTACGTGACTTGTGCTAATCACAAGGGGGTTGTTTTCTTGCAGGTGGGGTAGTTTTCTTGCAGTTGTTTTGTCTGAGTGCTTTCGAACAATAATCTTGTGTGAAACGCTATCCGCCCCTGCTAAATTTGCTACAAGAGTCAGGCTATTCAGGTAATAAAGAGAGAGCATGATCTGACCATATTGGTATTTGCTATGACTTTGGCCGTTCTTCCTGCAACAGTCTTTGAAGCCCTGTTCGCCTGGCTGTGCTCTGATAGCAGAGGGACAAACCGGTAGAATTTAAAGGAGATAATAGGTAAATGTAGCATGAAAACTGGTACGAAACTTGCTCAGCAACAGTCAAGTTTCTGACTGGCCTCTTCCAATGCAGCAGAAAAGCTATGCCATCAGATCTCAACAGCTATTACATTTTGCCAAAATTGTGCCCTTATGGCAAAACGAAACAAAACAAAACTTGTCAATGAACTCCACTGAGTAAAACAGAAAAAAAAAATTTAAAAAAAAATTTTGAAAGGCTAGGAATGACCTTCCAAACAGGACTTGTAGTGGAGTGTGCTGGTATCCTGGGCTGCCTTAAAGAGGGGTGTTGCTACCACATTGAGGGACGTGATCCTTCCTCTCTCCTCATCACAGTTGGCGATGCCATACTTGGAGTGTTGTATCCAGTTCTGCGCTCCTCTGTACAAGAAGGAGGTGGAGTTACTGCGGAGAGTCTAACAAAAGAGCGACAAAGATAGTCAGGGGACTGGAGCACCTCTCATAGGAGGAAAGGCTGGGAGAGCTGGGATAGTGCAGCCTGAAGAAGGGGAGGGTCAGGGGAATCTCATCAATGTACATGAATACCTGAAGGGACGGCGCAAAGAGGACAGAGACAGCCTCTTTTCTGTGCTGTCCTGGTACTGGGCACCACTGAAACACAAGAGGTTCCTCCTGAGCGTCAGGAAGCATGACTTCACTCTGACTGAGCAACAGGATAGGTTGCCCACAGAGGCTGTGGTGTCTCCGTTCTTGGATGTATTCAAAAGCCATCTGAGAGCATGGTCCTGCTTGAGCAGGGAGGGTGTACCAGATGGCCTTCAGAGTTCTCTTCTAGCTTCAGCCACTCTGCGACTCTGTACAGTAACCAGAAGCGGGTTAGGTAGCCCCCAATCAGCCTGGCTTGTGGTTGTTTTCCACTGTTTAGAAAAGTGAAAAGTGCAACAATTACTGGGGAGTGCCTCTGTCATCTAAGAGAACATGAGCTGCGTGGAGAGCTCTGCAGCGCTGCTGCCGAGGAAGTGCTGCTGCACTTCAGTGTGTAGATCACATCGCTAACCTGGAAACTGCATGTGGGAGGGGCCGGGTCAACCTTACGAGCAGGGCTGTTGGAAGTAGCAGATATTCAGCCAGCAAGCTAGATTATTATGTTTCAAAGAGCCAAAGGTTTCTAAGAGCCACAAGCACTCTATTGCTAGTGAGCTGAAATGTAAGCTTGGGAATTTAGTTGATGTCATTTTTTTTTAAAGAATTGGGTTAAATGCCAGAACTTTTATACAGGGAGTACTTTGAGTCACTGCTATCCCTGGGCAGTCTCCAAGCAGTGATTTTTAATACGATTTTTAGTTAGCAAGCCAATGACAAGTAGTTTTGCAAAGTTGTGTATATTAATCTGTGATTTTCGTGCCTTGCAATATCATTTACCTGAGCCTGTTTATGCTAATTCTTAGACATGATCTCAGTTCACGTTCGTGTTGGAAAAACACAGAATCCAAATTCAGCACAGAAGAGGACATACTGAAAGCTTCTCAGCTGCATTGATTGTAGACTGCCTAGGCAGATCCAGGCATAATAAATGCTGAACAGGGCTGGAGACAGGATGATACCATGTAGAACTGCTCATACATATTTGTGGATGTGTAGGGTGGGTCATTAATTGTCTGTCGTAAAAGGTTGGGTCATCTGTGGGTTGAACAACCAGAACCACTGCAAAGTGATCTCATAGTGCTGTCTAAATTGTCTTCTGCATGCTAATGATGTGAACAAGAACAGAAATACACCTCTAAGTGTTTATACAAACATTCCAGCTAGCGTGTAACTCCTACAGAATGCTTCAGGCTGAAGCGAAATTACACCCCTCTGAATCTTTGAACACCTTGAGTAAACTAGTTCGAGTACAAAGCATTTTTAAGAAAACGAGGTCTCAACCGAGAAGCCTGATTTAACATTTGATCAGTTCCAAACTACCACTATTGTAATATGATTTCTGTCCAAATACAAGACTGTTGTATATTTAGTTAACTGGCTGTGAAATTCCTTAAAAGTAGCTGAGATGGAGGGAGGAGAATATTCCTTAGCATGCCTCAAAGTACTGTAGCATTGTGGGTATTGTGAGGTGTCCTGAAATTGCTATTAATTTTTTAATTGCTGTTATTGTGTTAATGCAACTATTGCAGACAAGCATTTTTAAGAGGTTTCTGTTGATAGAGTAATTCAAACTTTAGTGTGGGCAAGCCAAACAGCTATGTCTGTTTGTTGTTAGCGGGAGTCTTTTTCTGGCAAAAGGTTGTGGTTTTTTTAAGAGTATGTCTGTGTGAAGTGTGACTAGAAGCTGACTGCGTGAAAGCGTTATTGACTTCACGATGGCTTAGTAACACTCTTCCAATAAAACATCCATCAAAAAGCACACTTTCTAGTAATAGTTGTCTCTGCACTTGAAATTCTGGAAGTATCTACCCTTTTGATATAAGAAGAGATTTGGGGCAGTTTCCAAGTACAAGGAGTTGTATTGTACAGGGGAAACAACAGAGGTGCAGTGTGTGTGATAAGCCCATCCATTGAATGTAGGAGAACTGGATACTTTGGATATTTATGCTGGCTCCAAACTGAAGAATTTTCTGCAACCAAATATTATTGCAGTTGTAGAACGTGGAATTATTACTGTGTGGTAAGCTTTACAAATGTATGGTAAGCTGAACATGAAATGGAATCTCTCACTGCTGAGAGGATCCGATAATTTAAATACAAATCAATCTTCCCTTGAAAGAAATCATTCATAAAAGTCAATTTTTCTCTTTTAACCAATCAAGGAGATTGATAAAGTTTGTCTAAGTGACAATGGAGAAAAATGTGTCAGTAACACTCCAGAATCCCTCCCTGAAAGCTCAGATGATACAAAAACTAAGCTTCCAACTTAAATGTACTATTATAGTGGGAAAATTCCAAGTTTCATAAGAATTTTATTAAGTTATTTGAAAGTAATTAGTAGGCTCTGTGGCAAATAAAAAAAAGTTTGCAACAAGAGACACAACAGGAGCAGTCCTGTCTTGCAGGCTGGATGAGTTGGGAATGATGGTGCTTCCAGCTCTCTGTAGTGGTTTACAAAGCAATTCTTCAACTTGTTTGTTTACAGAAACCATATTATAATGTGCTCCACCCAAGTACATGGGAATAGAAAAAATGATCCTGATGACGGAAAGAAAAATTTGTAGTTTTGAGAAAACATTTTTTTTAAAGTCGTGTTAAGTGCAAAAATGCAAGAAATATTTCTAACTGCATTTTTTTATTTTTATTTTTTGGTCATGTTTAGTATCTCATAATTAAACAAAGGGAATTCATAAATAGTTCCTTAAAAGTCATATTTTCTTTGAGGTCCAGAGTGAAAAAGTCCAGTCCAAGATATTTTGAGAAATAAAGAAAATGCCTGCTTGGCTGTGAATACAGTGTGTCCAGCTGTGTAGCAGTATACAGGCTGTAGTGGAGTATTGGGCGTTGTTATTCAGGGAAAGAGGAAGCAATATGCTTAGCCACATCCACAATTCACCTCAGTCAATCAAGAACATTTGTAACTAGAGAGGGGAAGCCCCAAACCACAGAACAAGCATTGAGTTATAACAGACAAAATACCTACGTGAATCTAAAAAAAAGGAAATCATAGTTCCCGTGGCAGTGAATACAGTCTGCCTTCTGATTAATCAGTGCAACATATGACAAGAACACAATTCAGATGTTTTTAATTAGCCCTACAGTTTCCATCCTTTCTCAACCTGATATACAGATAGATTGACAAACAGCCTGGTCTGTCTGCAAGATCATATGAGGTCTATACTAAAATAATTTGATTATACGGAAAAAGGTTTATCTGAGGAATTCTGTACTGACATTTGGATGAAAAGAGTGGGTTGAAGACTACTGAGCTTTCGATTTAGTGTGTGATCCTGACACTTCCCATAAACATGTAAGCTGCTGTTCCTTTGCTCTGAGGGAAAAAAACTTTGAAGACTGGATGAGTCACTCTGTTTCCAGTACATTTCCAGGCCATCTGACCCCTGTAAGATTCTGCAGGACTTGTGTCATTACATTGTACACTGGCTGAGATGAGCATAACAGACTATTGTATGTACAGCCAATGCTGTATTTGGGTCACAAGTGGATGGTAAAATTTCTAAATACATTCTCTAAAAGGCTAAGACTAGATTAAGTAATGGGCATAAATTACATAAAATGTGAGTGGTAAATATAGCACTTCTAGTGAATACTCGAGAGGTCTTAGCTTGAATCTGAAGGATTTCATCTATTAAGGTGTCAACAATTGCCACTGAGCCAAGAAAGTGCCAGGATTTGTTTGCATTTTCTGTAAATTTCAGTTATCACAGCAGACAAGGAATCCTGAGATTTCCAGTCAAAACACCTGAGGGGAGTGACAGGAAATTTGTCTTTTGCAGTCCAGTTAATCCTTACTGCTTTCTTTGTATTGCTTGAGTTTTAGGTAAATGTGAATGGCGTAAGTAAAAATACATCCAAAAAATGTAAGTTTTAATAGAAACACTTTCTATTTGATGGTAGTTCTGTTCTTGCATGTTTCATGGATAAAAACTCTTGAAAAATAATTGTAAAATATAGTGCTATAATCAGAAGTATTCTAAGCATAGTAGTTATTGAATTAAGTTTCTGATTTGTAAACGTCACACTGTTAACACTGGAACACTGTGATTTATTTATTATTATTATTATTATTATTATTATTATTATTATTATTATTATTATTATTATTATTATTATTATTATTATTATTTATTTATTTATTTATTTTTCCCAGCAGAACATTCTGTTGTTTATCATTCACTTTCATACAGGTCAGGGAAGACCATGGATACTTATTGATTAGCTTTATTATTCACACTGTCTCAAGAATGCCTAGTGTATTTTGAATCATTTGTTAGCCTCTCCACAGAAGCTAGTTCATGTCCAGCTTGTATGTTATCTCCCCACAGTTTCAGCTACACTGTTCTAAATACACAACCTGCTTATATTAAAGCTGCCTTATAAACATATGTGCAAGATTTAGTAACAGCCCTGGCTGTGGTGTAAATAGTCTTAAATAGCAACATCTCAGAAAATCTATACATTCATCTTTGGTCATCGCAATAGCAACTGAGTATGCCAGCATGTGAGGCAGAGTTGGGGCAGAAGGTAAAACACAAGCCAGAATAACGCCAATACCAACAGACTGCAGCCTAAAACATTTTAGACTTGTATGATGTTTACTAAGCACAGAGTATTTTCCAAGGCATTTTGGAAGTCTGTCTCCTAATAAAATGCGAGTCAGCAGGCTAGAGAGACGTTTAAAGTCTTAACAGTTTTTGAGCAGAAATAATTATAGATAGCAGCTACAGTTTGCCAGATATTTGTTCCAGCATTTGGGGATCCAACGAGGTTGGAGACAGTTCAAGAAAGAGAACAGCCTGCTGAGTAAAATAAAATACATACTAGTGAGAAAGTCTTGCAACAAAATTCTCCATAGTGCTGCGTAAACACTCTACACAACAGAATAAACTCAGTATATAGAGTGAAAGGTCACAACAACACTGCTAATGCTATAGGCAAGCCTGAATCCCAAGTGTCCTCTCCGAAGTTTGTCAGGGTGAGACCCCTACATCTAGGAGATCTTAGGTGTTCTCCTGCCTGCCTAAGTAGAAGGCCTGACATTTAGCCTCACTTATGAAACAAGTTCTCATCCCAATTAAACTGTTCTGGAGAAATACTGAGTAGCATGAGCTGCTGTCTGTAGATGTAGCTACACCCGAAGCTGCTGCATACTTGAGTCTGATCCAGTTACTCAGTACAGGAGAAACAGATGGTATCTTCATCTGGTTCCATCTTCAGCTGAATTGCCATGTGATCCCACTGGCAGCGCTGAAAAAGGGAAGCAGTGCTTGTAAAAAGAAGTCCAAATCTCGTGTTGATGGGCCTGCATGCTTCCCAGTGAATGGTTAAATCCCTCCTTGAATCCAGATGATCAGATCTGGAAGAGCAGTAAAGTCCAAGAGAGGTTTCATACAGAACAGTAATTTGTAGTTTAAAGGAGAATGAAAAAGGGGGAAATGTGTTTGTTTCTTTTTCTAACGTCACCGGGCATTGCTGTTTGGCAACCCTCTTAAGTTGTCATTCTACAGTGAAACAGCAGAGTTCATAGATGTGGGATGAGAGAGGTTGTAGTGTTAGAAATAATACATTTTCCTGCATCCAAATAAGTTCAGCATTAGTAGAAAGTGGTTGTTGATCTGATTCTTTGTTACTGTCATGTGACTGGTGATGAATAGCTGGTCTGAAAGCAAATCAGACTTGTAAGAAAACGAGCAGCTTTTATTTTTAGAAATAAATATTTTTCCTCTTAAGCAGTATCTGAAATCCTTTGCAGAAAAATTCAGCTTCTGACTGTGGGGCCTTCAGAATGGAAAGAGCATCTAAATCATTACTGTACAAAGATGTTTATAGGCAGAAATGACACATAGCCTTTTTAATTAAAATCAGAAGGTTGCTTTTGTCAGATTTTATGCAGAAGACTAACACTAGTATTCTGTAGCGTATTTGATGAGCCTTACTCTTTTCAATTCTAACATTTATGCCTTAGGCAAACAATTTGTAATATGAGCAATAGAATATTCAAAACTATTTCCGTACAGATTTATGTTCTGTATCCTCAATTCAATATCCTAACTCACCATACACTACCCCAAGGTGCCACCCCATCTGAGTAAGAATCAGTATGTGCTATGACTTGCCCAAAGCTATGTTAATATAGGTATGTATGTCTTAGTCACTCATCTGATGCAAAATATAAGCTATGTATATATATATATAATGACTGATTTGTTTTATTTTTTTTTTTTAAAGTTGTGAAAGATTGATTTACCCTTCTGGCACTTCACCAGGTGAACCGGATGACTTCTTGAGGTCTCATCCAACCAGAATCAGTTTGTGCTTCAACACAGTTAAAATCATGTCTAAAAACCTTTGGACATTTAATCTGCCAGAATCATCCAGCTGAATGATTTTGCAATTCAATGCTGGTTTCAAATTTGCTTAAAACTGGCCAGCATCTTCAAATATTGTAAGGGATGGAGTAACAGAGGCACAAACTGACTGGTGGTGACTGTGTAATCCTTGCTTTCTCAGATCAGGCTACCACAGCATATTTAGCAATGGGCTGTGGCACTGGCACTTCAGTGTTGCTAGCCCAGGCTCTGCTTTTCATATTACTAAGGTTTACTTTCGGCATCTGTTCTACAAATCTGATCCATGCCTGACATTACTGAAAGGAAACTTAGTGAGACTGTGATCACCTGCTAGATTTTTAACATGATGTAACGTGATGTAACATACATAACACAGGCCATTTCTCATAACAGTATGGTATATTTGCTTTAAGACTGCAGTCTTGTTTTCTTTTACAGAGGAGCAGGTCATCTGCAGGAATGGTTTTATTAATGGCTTCTCATGTGCTTGTCATTAATTATCAGCTGACACCTTTTCCAGCCAGTCTTTATTCTTAGAATTGCATCATACGACAAACGCATCTTAACATTCTTTGCTGTTGATGCAAGAACTAAAGAGGTCTGAGCTGTCATTGAAGTTCCTGTTGGTAAGTTATTGTCATTGTCCTGTGGCAAATCCCTTCTGCTTAATTGTATCAAAAGTATATTCCGCATGTTTATTCCTTTTGGAGATATTCTGGTTGTCATAGTTATCAAAAATAAAAGATTAACTATTCAAAACAAGGGACAGAGAGATCTTTTGCTAGACAGATATAGCTCAGAGGAAAAAGTATTCAAGTATTGTCATTTGATTTAACATAGCAAGCTTATTAATCTCTCTATTTTTGCTTATTTAAAAGATCACCGATCATTTTGCAATTACCAACTGCATTCTTTTTAATGCTTCCTGGTTTCTATAAGGCTTTAGAATAGATGGACTTTAATCTGTGTTCCATCTTTTGATCATTTTCAGCCAAGGTTTTGAATATGTTTGCTGACAGAAACCAGTATGCTGAAGATTTTCACTTGTGAGTAAGTCACATCAGCTGTAAGATACTCTGATTTTATTAGATATGTCAGCAAAGTTCAACATTTCAAATAAAAAAAATCCATTGCTTCATCTTTTGTTTACCCTTGCTACAGTGAGATGCTTATCATTTCCTTTTGAGAATTGAGGTGTTTCACTGGCGACCTTGCTGGTTAAAAGGAGACTCCCCATCTGGTGCCTGTGTCCATCATCCCTTCATTTCAGTTTCCCAAATTTCATTTGGAAATTTCCTGAAGACTCTGAGTACTACTAAGTGCATTTTGTAATTTTATATGGCAATGAAAACAATTTTTTTTTTGTTTATTTGTTTTTGTTTTGTTTTGTTTATTTTAATTGCAAGGTCCTGGTTTTTTTTGAAGAACTGCAAAAGCTTCAATCATCATCTTTCAGTCATCAAACGTTTAAACATCAGTGTAGGTGGTTTGTAATTCCATATTACAGCTATCTGAATGAGAGTCTCCACCGTCCTTCAAATCTGCACTATTATTATGCTAACATCTTATAGACAAGTATGTGCTTAACTTCACTAACCTGAATTATCCCACTGATTTAAACAGAATATCTTCCATTCCAAGTAGTATGGCCAAGATTTCACGTAAGCTATTTGTCTGAACAAGTTTGTAGTCAGAGCAGGCACTAAGAAGCAGAGGAGGGGTTATGGGAAAAGTCAGGTACAAAAAGGGCACATGCATTGGGGCCACAGGTAGTGGGAAAGTTTCTTTTGTTAAACTGTTATGAAGAGGCTGGCTTCAGTGTGATTTGACCACTGGTTTGAAGTGACCTCTTGAACAGAAATCAGGTTAGGCTATCTGGGTTACACGGGTTCAGACATTGCTATTGTTATTACAGAAACAGTAACCATGTCTGGAAAGGACCTGGACAGATCATGCTGAAGATCCCGTTCTCCCAGAACATAATACACTGCCAGATGTCCCTGTCACCTCCTTTCTGAAGTGTCCAAAGATGGAGATTCCTCATTCTTGTTCAGTGAACTATTACAATGGCTAGTTTTCTTTGTAATGGGAATGTGTTTTCTGGTATCTAATTTGATTTACCTTCTGCAGTTTCAATATTGGGTGAAGTCCTTTGGCTTTATATTGTCTAGAACATGTGATATTAGTAAAGAATAACAAATTGGGAGTGGATGGATATCTGGAAGCCTGGCTTGCTTAGAGAATCTTTCCAAGATTCAAAGAAATGTCAAAGAAATGGACATGCTGCCATGGCTGCTGAGACCAGAAAGCCTTCTGAACTGAAATGGGCCAGAACCTTGAGAGCAAGAATATGAATGATTTGAACTATAAAAAGGCACTCAGGCCTCATCTTGTCATTGGCAGAAATAGTATGTTTTCTCAGGTATCAGAAATATTATGTCACCGGGAGGGAGTAATTAAAACCCTGGGGTCTGGCGTAAAGGACTGCCTTTCAACTCAGTAAAGTAATTAGTGTAGCAGCAGCTCTTTCCTGGGGGAAGCAGCAATAACTGGTGCTCCTAAGTCAATAGGGATGAGGAAGTAACCCAAGGAGTGTCAGCTTGTAGCAGTGAGAGGAGAAGCACTGGGAAGAAGAAAATAATGAGGAAACAATGGCACAGTGTTTATGGAGTCATTGGTGGGGGATGGAAAGATGATAGTGACATCCTGTATTAATTAGAAGCTTTAAGCATGTTTTACTGGAACAAATGAGTCAGGAAGGTCAGAGGTATTTATTTACATGACCCACTGTATAATGCTAAGTAGTTAAGGTCTGGCCATTCAGAGACAACCAAATGTATTTCAGCAAATACCCACATCTAAAAGAGCCAAGAAGTTTTAACATTTGTTAGCCACAAAGAAAAGTAAAAAAAGAACAGGGAAAATGGTTGAGTGAGATTTTAACCACATCTCTTACTTCCTTCCTCATAGCTGCAGTAGTGGTTGCTGGTTTTGTTTTGTTTCTTATAAGGGAAGCTGTTGTATTTGGCAGTCTTTTAGGTGGTATTAAAAATGATAATAACTGTTCTTTTTGGATAGAGAAGAAATTAAGATGATGAGCCAGAGCTGCTGTTATTATTGTTGCAGTAAAAGCCTAAATCTGCCTCTTCAATGACAAATTAAGGCAAACACACATAAAAGAATAAAGGGGGGGGGGAAAGGCCAAGTTAGAAAGTGCACCTTCTGTTTCTGCTCCTGACTTCAATTTACAACGTTGTTGCTAGAGGAGACTGAGCACAGCACACAGTGACTCCAAGATTTGGCTAACCTGTATAAGCACTGAGCTGTTTCAAGGCACTGCTTTCCTCCACTTCCCTGTTTTAGACTTGCATCGGTGCTGCCAAAAATACTGATCTGACCAGCTAAGACACAAGCTCGTCTTGCTTCTGTTCCTCTCCCTATGGAGAGGTCTTGCTTCTGTTCCTATGGAGAGGAACAGAAGCAAGAAGATCTACATTGGGGAAACAAAAGGGCACAAGTGAAGAGACGTGACGGGAGGAGTGCAAGTTGTCTTCCAGGCCAGCGTTTCCTAAGCTGGCAGAAGAGGCAGTGTCATGCATGCCCTTCCCTTAGGCACACCTCTTGTTTGGAAGTTCCTTAGGGCTGAGGAAAGGAGACCCAGTGGTGGGTCTATTTGTTTGTCACACAGTCTTTATGGGTTTTCTTGGTGGGTACCTGGAGACCTTTCTAGCTTTAATCTTTTCTGACTTTTATAAATAATACTGTTTAACATCCTGCTGCTTCTGTTCAACAGTGATGTTTCCTGTCTGTCTTTTCTCAGTTTGAGCTTCTTTCAGAGCATGTGCCATTGAATATCAGATAATCTGAGATGCTGTTCCTATTACAGTTTGACAGCCATGCATCACTCTTCAAATACCATAATTTACCACACTACTGTCTGTGTTTTCCTTAAAGAATGATTGGACTTTCTTATGAGCTGGAATGGATACAGGGTAAACATTAACTGGCCCTTATTAACCATTTTCTTCCTTACCTTGGGTGGAAAACCTTATTTTGTAAGGAAAGGTTTGTTTGTTTGCTTTTTTTTTTGGTTGGTTCTTCTTTTTTAGGACCAGATGATCCCAGTGTTCAAAACAGTTGGTCTGTCTGGGCTTCTACATGGCAGGTCAAACCTCTGTGTTTCTCTTCAGGCAGCAGCACACATTCTCTTAACCTACACTTCATGATATCCTGTCATACAGTCTACTTTGTAGTTCCCGTCTTCACTATACAATTTCAGATTAACTCTGCATCTTCTTCATACTGATAGCATTGGATTTTTTTCCTTTGAACAATTTGGGATGTAAGTTTCTGCCTCTTGGCCCAGAAGCTGGGCACACCTTTTTGCTTGCAGGCAAAAGGATTTGAAAGAATCAACAAGATTTGAAGAAAATCAGTGTCTCTCCCCCTCCCACTGTCCCCCCACTCTCCCCAAACACCACCTTTTATTTATTTATTTATTTATTCATTTATTTATTTATTTACTTATTTATTTATTTACTTTTGGGTTCAGGAAGAATTAGTTGGTGCCTGGATAAGGGATTAGTACTGTTTGTTATGGTCTTGAAGCACCTTGAAAGAAGCAGTTTCTCCAGTTTAACCACATGCATCCATTTTACCACCACGAACTTTGTCAGCTTGAGAAGATGCAGCCTGGAAGGAAGTGGGAGGTGCAGCTACAGAGGGACAGGAAACTGCTGGGTGGGAATCCGAAATGATGAACTAGTTGCAGACAGACTGATGGCTCAGCAGCGCACTGTAAATAACTTTGATGGACTGTCATCAACGATGCAGGTGTGAGGCAACTCAAGAAAAAAGGAGATTGAAAGAATGTGGGGTATACTGTGAGGCAAATGCATTCTTACGATGATGCATCTCAACACTGAAATCCCTGGGTGGGACACTGTAAGTGTAAAAGATAAGTCAGACATAAAACCTTTCAGAGCACTGCAGCAAGAGGTAAGCAGTTTGATTCATTCTTCCTTACTGTTCTACTTTCCCTGCTTTTGTTTCCTTTCTAGTCTTGTTATTGTTTTCCTCTTTCCTCTCCAACTCCATCACTTGCCTTCTTGTTGTTTGGCCTTTGAATGCCCCCAAAAATATCTAAGTACATTTTTGGATTAAAAAAACAATTATACTTGTTTTATAACTACTTATAAACAAGTTATATATTGTTATATATTATATATAACATATATATATATTATATACACGTATATATATTATATAGCATATATATATATGTATATATATATATAAATGTTATATAACTACTACACTCTCCTTAGAAAACCTAATTTGACTTAAAACCCTTTTGGTTTGTGATAAAATTTTATTGAAATTTTGACCCTGAAATATTTTTTCAAAAATTTCAATTAATTTTCTACGTTGTACATGAGTATACGCGTTATAGAGATAAAGATATTTTATTACCTTATTCCCTCTAAAATTATTACAATTTAAATCAAATCAATAATCTTTGTGCCTTTATCTTTGGCTAGCTCTGCTCTGCATACTTTTTACTTCCATTTTCTTTCATTTTGCTATTGGGACTTCTAATTGCAACGTTGTTTCTGATTCCTAGGTACAACTCCCTGTTGGTGTAAGACCTTTTGTAGCCTCTTGATTCTCATGTGGAGGAGGCACCTCTAAAAAAAGGAGCATCATTTACAACTTCTTCTAAATTCTTTCAATAACAATAGGAGGAAAATAATATTATTCTTATTTTATATATAAAATAATATTCTGAGTACATTCCAATATTCAGCAAGTACATAGGTTTGTACCTCAACCAAAGTAGAAAATGCAGAACACAGATACTCTGAAATATAACGTAATATGCGAGTCCAGTTGAATCACTACGTTATCTCTTCTTTTTTACATCTTCTTTTGTGTGGTAAGGGAAGTCATGAATATTGTGCAATTAATTTATAATATATATGTGGTATATTTTCTTTTCCAATATGGTGATTTCATTCAGTAAGAACTTCTACTGTTCTCATTAACATTGTTGGTCTGTGCAATTTTATTTACTTTCTAATAGATGAGGCAAGGAACAAGCAGGCCAGAGAAAGACAACTGTCTGCATTCTGGAGGTACTACTTGGCTAGAGAAGGCACTGAAGAGGTTTTCTCTCATCAAAACTGAATTGCAACCTTTTTTTTTTTTTTTTTTTTTTAACAACAATTTTATAAAAACATAAGCTGCAAGACCTGGCATTGTGCAACTATCATAAATCAAGTAGCTGAAGGCATTACTTATTTCAATTTCAAACTCATACACCCCAACCAAGAAATTAAACTAGTTGCAGATAAATTCCAGATAATCTTCTGATTTGAGATTTTAGTTCCAGTTCCTGTACAGCTTCCCAAATTTTCTACCTTTATGTTGATTCCCTGTTTTGGCATGAATAATTTTTGGGATGAATCTTGAGATATTTCCTGTAAAACAAGAAACTGAAAATGCTGTTATGTGTTTTTTGTTTGTTTGTTTGTTTGTTTTTTAATGCAACCCAGTGCTTTTTACAGAAGCAGAGCATATTTCTCTGAGTATATTTGAATTCAAGTAACAGGAACAAGTTTCTCTGTTCTCAGTTCCAAGCCTTTTTCAGCACAGGCAGCCCCAAACCTCTTGCTCGATCTAGTTTTTGTTCATGGTCACATTCCAGCTGCTGTTTCTCTGCTTGGGTCTGGCTTTTTTTTGCTAACTTGTTTGTATCAGCAGAGTTTCTCTTCACTGCTGTGTTTGTTAACACATGTATACATATGCATGCATATACAAACACATGCATGCACACACACTGTTCTGCATTCAAATCAATCCCATACGCCTGTGCTATTTCCCACACGCGGGGAGAGCCCATGGGACCATGCAGCTCCGTGGTTGCTGTGGCCTCCGCATGGCTCAGTCCCTGTGTGACTGATTTGCTCCTATTTTAGCCATCACCAGACAAAGGGGTCCCTCTAAATTGTTTCCTCAAATAGGCTGAATGTAAGTAATTATCATGCCCAGAAACTTCAGTTAAGTCATGCAATTGTCCACAGATCAAAGACATGCTTATGGGGAATTTAGCTGATAGAGAGAGATAGATCATTCTTTATGGCTCTCTTGTTCTGCAGATGGCACAGCTTGGGACTGAGCAATATCTATTCCTGAAAACCAAGGTTTTCATTTTTACCAGAAAACATCTATGGCTTCTTGTGTGCTTACCTTTAGTCACTGTGTTAACAGGAATGGTTTGAACTGATCTGTCTTCAGGAACCCATATTGCTTGTGAATGCAGGATACACTGAAACACCATTTTAGGGGTGTGTATAGAAAACAACATATAACACATGACTTTACTTCTACTTTGGCATACACATTTTCTGGAAATGTCCTCTTCAGTGAGTTGTAGGTAGTTTAAATTCCACATATTTAAATGATGTTTTTAGTAAAAATTTCAGCTTGACTTTTTTTCCATTAGGTATCTAGTGGATCTGATCAATATTGTTCTTATTTAAGTTTGAAATTTTTATTGGAATGCAGGGAGAGTGTCCAAAGATAAAACTTAGGGACTGGACTGCCAGTGTGGTGTTAGTTTGCAGAGATATAAAAGTGGTTTCTGTGTTTTGAAACTGAGGTGCAGCATTACCTTGAGACTGGCTACGGGTGGTCCTGCTCTGGCAGACTCAGTTACCTTTGCTTAAAGTTTCAAGAGTCCAAAACCCCATTGTTAATTTTTGTTTGTTTGTTCCCTGCTTCAATTTTAAATTTAGAAGTGGTATCTTATCCTGTCTTAGACAGGAGGAAACGGTCTCAAGCTGCACCAGGGAAGGTTTAGAGTGGACATTAGGAAGAATGTATTCACCGAGAAGGTGGTCAAACATTGGAAAAGGCTGCCCAAGGAAGTGGTGGAGTCCCCTTCCCTGGAGTTATTTATAGGATGTGTGGATGGAACACTATGGGACATGGCTTAGCGTTGGAACTTGGCAGGTCAGGTTGGTGGTTGAACTTGATGATCTTGAAGGTCTTTGCCAACCCAGATGGTTCTATGATTCTGTGATTTTATGAACTTGTAGGTTCTTTGGTGGATCCTGTATCTGCCAGCTTTCATTTGTGACACACGTTGGAAAAGTGTGTATAGAGCTTTCCTTCCCTGACAGAGAATACTCATCATGGCTGGTTTTACCTCTTCATTTGTCTCTCAGAACAAGAAGTACTTTTGTTAGTGCAGCTTATCAGTTAGTTTGAAACTATTTAGACAAGAAGTCATTTAAACAATTTTATTTCCAGGGGTTTAACAACAAACATAAAATGCATATTGATCCTTGGAGCAGATCTTACTTCTTTTTTATAAAAAGCAGCTCAATTTATTGTAGTGAGGGTCCCAAAACTGATGACTCAAGGTACTCAAGATGCAGTCTCACCAGTGCTGCATCCAAGGGGATAATCCCTGCCCTAGGCCTGCTGGCCACACCGTTTCTGGTGCAGGCCAGGAGGCCGTTGGCCCTCTTAGCCAGCTGGGCCACAGCTAGCTCACATCAGCCTGCTGTCAACCAACACCCCCAGGTTCTTTTCTGCCGTGTAACTTTCCAACCACCTGCCCCAAGCCTGTACCACTACAAGGGGTTGTTATGCCCCAAGTGCAGCACCCAGCAGTTAGCCCTGCTGAGTGCCACACAACTGGATGCATCCCACTCACCTAGCCTGTCCAGATCCTTCTGCAGAGTCTTCCCAGCCTTAACCAGATCAACGCTCCTGCACAGCTTGGTGTGCTGTTAGTATTTCTAGGTTAAACAGGTAGTGATTTAGGACAAGACTGTGGTCTAGCCTGCTTGCTTGTGTGAGAAATGTAAAAGGGTTTAGGATGGCTTCCTTATTCGTGTTTTTTGCTAGTACATGAGTAGATGCAGGTGGTAGTAGCAGATGGGAAGAATAAGAGGACTATGGATGTTTGATGATGTGGTTCCCAGCCTGTTGGTAGAAATAATAGCTCTGTAATGTTCCAGTTGTGTAGGTTGTGTCAAGGTCACAATTGTCTTCTGCTTCATGAAAAAAAAATAATTCATAAGCAGAGATGGAAATGGACTTTCCCCCAAAATGAGAGAAAATTTGTAGAGACCTAGATACTTCGGTGACATCATGGTTCATGCTCTCTTAGCAAAGAAAATTGTGCTCAGTGCAAATCATGTCTACACTGGTCTGAGACCTCCAGGGACTTGACCTATCCTGAGCAGAGGAAGGATTTTAGAGGAAGCTTTTATGTTGTTCTGAGGTGTTTCACCTACCAGCTCTCCTTTGGTCTGTTCCACATCTCAGTGTGGCATAGACGTCACATCCCTACTGTCCAACTATAGCAGCCCTTTACTGACTATGGACTTCTATACAAGGAAAATTATTTCTGTAGTGGTGATTCTTCCTGGAACCACATAAACATGTTGTAGTGGCAAAGGAACATACACTACTGAGTAATGAGACTGCACTGTGGATTATCATCACTTGCTTTTCTAATACATTCAGAAAGAAAGATGTTAAATACTGATATACAAGTGAAAAAACAATGGAGAGTTGGTTATGATTGGCATTTGGCTCTACAGTCATTATACTGTGGAATGGAAGGATGCAGGTATTTGAGGAAAAATAACTAAAGAACAAAATTTTTCAGATGAATTATGGTGCTTCCTTGGAGGGAGTGTTTTCCCATCAACATTGAGGGATTCAGAATTGTTTCTATCATTTCAAGTGCAGAAGGGTTATTTAATTGTTGAGAAGTCTCCAAATGCATCATCCTGACAGGATACTTCAGCTGATCTATCAGCTGGCTAATATCAGGTGTCTGGGGAAATGTTCATTTTCCTAAAATAATTTCTCAGGCATCTAAGCTTTCACTGGGAAGTTTGAATATATTCTCCTGTCCTTAGCACACCTAATATAAAGAAATTGTCCAAGATTTTTTTTTCATCCCTTTCCTGTAGTATCTTAGAATTTGTTTGCTACATTTTCTGCTCTGTTCTGTCACTGCAGCTTTTAAAGTCCCCAGTCACAGTCAGTAACAGGCACTATCCCAAAACATATCAAAACAGTCCTGAATTAACTCACAGGACTCCCAGTGCTGAGAGGCCGTTTGTACAGGCAGATATTTGTGCCAGCAGTAAGATTCTTGCAGGACTGCGTCCTTAGACAACAAGTAATATATCAAGTAGAATAAAATAAAGGAACCAGTGAAATATAAACAGTCTTACCATATATTTGTTTCTATTGTTAATATAGATAGATGGAGATGTTCATGGAATCTAAAGGACTACATTTTTGGCTACAGCATGGCAAGCTGCTTTATGTATGAGCTGTATGTAATTATATTGAAAACAAACTTTGCTTCGAGAACATTTTTGGCTACACTCTGCAATAACACAAAGGGCCTTTGTTTTGCTCTCAGCAGAGTTATTTATGTATTACAAAGGACTTACTAAAGGACACTTTCATCTGATGGTATTCATCCACTAACTCACATTTAAATATTGTGAGTTATGTTCATACAGACCATAATTACTAATGTGATCAACTAGACAAAGATCTCTGAAACTAGAAATGGATTTGATCTATAGAATCAGACCTGGAACAGCAGTGCAGAGTGGGGTTTGAGATCCAGGGCTTTGAATCAGCCAGAATGGAAAATGTGACAAGAGGCTTTGCATAATTCACATCAATTATAATCATCTTCAGTTGAATTGAAAATAAGGCTTTTGGTCTCTTAAATGGAAAAAAGGTCGCAGAGGAGAGAGGGACTAACTAGCTGTGGGGAAGAAAGGAATCATGGGGTAAAACGGGTGTGTGAGTATCTGCCAAAAACTTGCAAGACCTTAGGAAGCTGGATAGAGGGGACTGCACTTTTCCCTGGCTCACCTAAAATAGTCATTACATTAAAGGATTACTTACAGAACTACTGCTTCCCCAAAATTATTCCTGCCTCACCAGCAGGACTTGTGAAACATCTAACTACAGCTGTCTGTTTTACTTCAAATAAAGCATGACCATGAAAAAGCTCTTTAGGGCCCCATTCAGGCCACTTACTCTCAGTAAAACCTTTGGTTTTGCCACTGCTGAGGTATCCAGGCTTAGGAGTGCACACAACAATTCAGAACACTGCTTCTGCAAGGCTGAAAGACCCTACGGCACCAATGGAGGAGGCACTTATGATAGTGAAGTTAATTTTGTGAATCAGTCTGAATGTAGCTCTGATTCTTTCTTTTAATTTGGTTTCCCATCTGTGTTCAGTAGTTATTTGCCTGGCTGGATTCTTGTAAAATCAAGCACTTTATAAGAGTACAGAGCAATGAGATGCTGCAAAAAGGGAGGTTATATAAATATAATCCAATTACATAAGCTTCTTCAGATGAATTGCACTTTCATTACCATAACCCTCTGCTACATCCTTGTTGTTTATTCATGCTATTAGTGGTTGAAGAGACTAGATGTTATTTCAGATGAGGAATCCCAGCCTTATTTTCTTTACTCGGTGAAGAATTTTGTTTTGAACATACGAACTGCTTGCAGGTCACATTGCCTCATCTGTAGCTGCAAACACTAAATGTTTCTAAACATAGGGCTTTCTGAAGAATTTCAGAATTTCTTTACTACAGCATTTCCCTCTGTGCCATTTCCAGGATCAACTATGACCTCTAGCTATAATCTAACTCAAAGTTCATTGTCATTCTATGGAAAATGACAACAAACACTGGAGGGAAGAAAGTGTATGTGCTAGGCTTAGTAAGTAAGTAGACCAGCAAGGCATCATGATTAGCTCTGTTTACAGGCTATTCCTTGACATCATACTAATCTTGATTTAGTTATTAACTAAAAGTTGTGGATTCTAAGCAGATCCTTACTGTTCTCAGTGATTGATGGCATTGTTCCATTGTTTCTTTTAGAAACCAGTGAGGGGCAGCAGGTTTTCACATGGAAAATATTACTGTCTTTCATGTTTAAGGAAATACGGAGCTGTGAGTATTGCACACTTTATTATTGTAATGAATTCCATGCATCACCTCATTGAATATTATAACAAATATGTCACTGTATGCTCCTGTAAATGAAAGTGATTTTTTGCTGTTTTGTAGAAGCTTGATGTACATGTTCTCTATAGCTGGGGAAAAAAAAAAAAAAAAAAAAAAAAAAAAAAGAATGTCCTAACAGATGTGTCTGCAAAGCTGTAGAGTGCCTGTAGGATTGGTTTCATAAGTAAATCTATCACATGCACAGCACATATTGAGGCACTACTTTTAGAAATGAGGCCAGAATATTAGGATAAAAGAATGAGAAGAGCTTTGATTTATTAGCTGCAACTAGCTAGCTGAGTAACTGAATAGTCAGTGTTACTCAGAAATCTCTTTGTGCTTCAGAGAAATAACTGCTTGTTAACCAGACACACTATTAATACAGGTACTGTATCAACCAGACTATTAAACGAAGCTGTAAACAGTAAAAATGTACCTTACAGTGAACACAACCCATTCTTGCTTCTAGTGCCCCTACTCCAGTGGACTACCTGCATGTGGTCTGTCTGTTGTCTTGATCCCAGCTACTCAGTTATGCCACAGGGAAGCAACCAGCCTGGAGGTCTGGAGCAAAGCATTTTGGTATGCCAGCCATTAATGCTCACCTGAGTGATAATGTGTGGCTATTAATAACCCAAGGGAATAATGATTTAAATCTGTTTTTTTTTTGTTTGTTTGTTTGTTTGTTTTTTTTTTTTTTTTTTTTTTTTGCTTCTGTTCATGAGAACAGAATAGCTAATCTGTTTTACAGAGAATTTCTCCATGGTTTCTTCATGAAGCTTTGAACCAGGGACCAAATCCTTGTTTGGCCAAACAATTTTCTGTATACCATTTGAAAATACACCTGGCAGTTGCCATTTGGACACACTCCTATCTCCTATCCTCAGCTGAAGACAACTTTCCTGCACAGGTTTTCAGTAACATCTCAGTGTGTATATACAGTAAATATTTTGGTAGAAATTACAAGTGAAAATTAAAAGTCTAAATTGTTATGCTGTTAAACCCTGTGCAGCTGGTAATAATTCTATCCAGAATGAATGTAAGGAATAAATAGATCATAATTCTTTACTTGTAGTCCTATGCAGCCCTCTTTTCAAAGGCTTACATGACAAAACTGATGAAGTATTTTAATTTTCTAGTCAAAGGTAGCTGGAGTGTGAGTTCTTGTGGCCATGCCGTCACATCTTTGGAATGTTCTGTATTCCTACAACTGGGAAGAAGCTGGTGGTAAGAGTCATACATATCATCTTTGTGCCACCCAAGGATTGCTTAGTTTCCAGGCAAACACAACTAATCCAGTTTCCGTTCCTTTGTGCTGTCATATCAGTGTGAACAGAATGGAGCACATACACCTTCAGGTCCAAAAAACAAATGCAAATTATCTTTCAGGTCAGTGGTGAAAATACTAATTATCTTTGAGTCCTGTCTGCCTCACACAACCAGCAGAACCAGTCATATTAAACATAGGTGTAGCAGTAGCAAAATAGGGTGGAATAACAAAGATTTGTCTGTGAAAAGAATTCATAAATTAATAAAAGCATCAAGAAAGACAGTAAAAAGGTTTAAAGAATATGGCCTTGATTTGCTGCTCAGTCAGAGGTCTGTCTCACCAGGACAGCAGACAAAACCTGGCAAGTTCTAGCTTTGCAGAGAGCAGTGGCTACAGTGGATGTAGCACTGCATGCCTGTCAAATCAGCTAATTTCTGCCCTATTGTGTGGTTGATACGGTGTTGAATACCATTTAATATTGCACACAGTATCTCTTTGCCTACATATTATTCATTGTACAGGACGAGCACACAGACAGAGCTAAGGATGACTGGTTAAATTTCTTAACTATTAAGAATTAAACTATGGAGAAAAATCTGCATTTAGTAATGCTTGGACTTCAGAGTAGTGCTAGACGGGAGGGGAGGAGAAGGCAGAGTTTAGATATATTTTAGGTTTTACACTTGTTAACTACCTTCTGTTTTCATGTTTTCTCCACTACCCTGTTTCATATAACTTAAAATATTTGTCTACATCATATTCCATATTACATTCTCTAACATTTCAAAATAAGAGCCAGCCTTAGCATACTTGAAGTAAAACTCCATCTCTTTCCTCCTGGCAGGAAAATACGAATGAAATGTTGCACAATCGGGTGCTTCATTACCTTCAACAGTTCTTGTGAAAAAAAACAATTCCTTGTTAAGTAACAAATACAGGTGTGATTAAGTCTGTTCTGAAGTTAGATATAAATAAAATGCTCTTCTGATATCTGTGTATAAGCCTGAGAAGCCATTTGACACTCCCCCATCCTGTAGCCATGCAGTGAGTCGCCAGGAGGCAGCATTTACATGTTTCAACAAGCCTCTGTGTTTAAATTGCAATACGATGACATCTCATCACACAGAAAAAAGAGTTTATGCAAGAACTAAAGGGTAAAAACCAAGATTTTAAAAAAGCTTTAGCTATAATAAGACATCTGTTTGTTTTTTTTTTTCATGAAGTTGTAGTACTGTGATTCTACTAAGAAAAGGTAATATCTTCCAGCAGGGCAACTAATAATAAAAAAAAAATAAATAAATGCAAGGTTTCCTGCATACAAGCCTTTCTTCAACTTCTTTTCTTTCATAAGAAAAGAAATTTCTTTTCATCAGACTGGCAGATGGTCACTAATGGGGTCCCTCAAGGCTCCATTTTAGGGCCAGTCCTCTTCAATGTTTTTATAAATGATTTGGGTGTAGGACCAGAAGGTGTTTTGAGCAAATTTGCCAACAACACCAAACTTGGAGGAGTTGTAGACTCAGCTGAGGGTAGAAAGGCCTTGCAGAGAGATCTGGACAGATTGGAGAGCTGGGCGATCACCAACGACATGAAGTTTAGCAAGAGCAAGTGCTGGGTCCTGCACCTGGGACGGGGGCAACCCTGGCTATACATACAGACTGGGTGACGAGATTCTGGAGAGCAGCCCCACAGAGAGGGATCTGGGGGTTGTGGTTGACAGCAAGCTGAATATGAGCCAGCAGTGTGCCCTGGCAGGCAGGAGGGCCAACCGTATCCTGGGGTGTATCAAGGATGGCACTGCTAGTCAGTCAAGGGAAGGGATTGTCCCACTCTAGTCTGCACTGGTGCAGC
This sequence comes from Anas acuta, assembly GCF_963932015.1. Taxonomy (NCBI): domain Eukaryota; kingdom Metazoa; phylum Chordata; class Aves; order Anseriformes; family Anatidae; genus Anas; species Anas acuta. Next base: position 19,728,275 of record NC_089017.1, read on the forward strand.
CTCATCTCGAGTACTGTGTGCAGTTCTGGGCACCAAAGTACAAAAAGGACATGAAATGGTTGGAGAGCGTCCAGAGAAAGGCTATGAAGATGGTGAAGGGCCTAGAGGAGAAGACATACGAGGAGTGGCAGAGGTCACTTAGCCTGTTCAGCCTGGAAAAGAGGAGGCTGAGGTGAGACTTCATCGTGGCCTACAGCTTCCTCATGAAGGGGAGTGGAAGGGCAGGTGATGACCTATTCTCTGTAATCACCAGTGACAGGACCTGCAGGAATAGTGTTAAGCTGAGGCAAAGGAGGTTTAGGCTAGTGTCGTGGTTCCGCTCGAGTGGGCAGCCGAGCTCCACCACAGCCGCTCTCTCACTCCCCCTCCTCAAAGAGGAATGGGGAGAAAATATGTGAAAGGGGCTCAAGGATTGAGATAAGGACGAGAAAATCATGCAATAATTAGTGTAACGGGCAAACCAGACTCAGCATAAGAAGACAGATAGTAAGATTTATTGCTCATTACTAACAAGCTAGAGAAGTGAGAAACAAAGGAAAGAAACCAAAAGCACCTCCCCCCCCATCCACCCTCTTCCACCTCCTCCCCCCGAGCGGCGCAGGGGAAGGGGGGAATGGGGGTTATGGTCAGTCTACAGCACTTCTTCTCTGCCTCTCCTTCTCGGTCACTCTTGTCCCCTGTGCTGTGGGGTCCCACCCACGGGATGCAGTCCTTGACGAACTGATCCGGCGTGGGCTTCCCACAGGCAGCAGCTCTTCCAGAACTGCTCCAGATATGGGTCCGTACCATGGGGTCCATCCCTCAGGAGCAGACTGCTCCAACCTGGCTCCCCCACGGGCAGCAGCTCCTGCCAGATCACCTGCTCCTGCGTGGGCTCCTCTCCACGGGCTACAGGTCCGGCCCGGAATCTGCTCCGGCAGGGGTCTTCCACAGGCGGCAGCCTCCGTCGGTGCAGGGCCACCTGCTCCACCGTGGTCTCCTCCATGGGCTCCAGCGTGAAACCCTGCTCCACCGTGGTACTCCATGGGCTGCAGGAGGACATCCTGCTTCACCACGGTCCTCACCACAGGCCGCAGGGGACTTCTGCTCCGGCGCCTGGAGCACCTCTCCCCCTCCTTCTACACTGACCTTGGCACCTGCAAGGCTGTTTCTCACTCCCTTGACTCTCCCGGCTGCTGTGTGTCGCAGCGTTTTTTTCCCTGTCTTAAATATGCTCTCACAGAGGCGCAAAACAACATCGCTTATTGGCTCAGATCTGGAAAACAACGGGGCCCTTCCCAAACATGGGGCGGCTTCTAGATCTTTCTCACAGAAACCACCCCTATGGCCCCCTGCTACCAAACCTTGCCACGTAAACCCACTACAGCTAGACATCAGGAAGAGGTTCTTCACTGAGAGGGTGGTTGCACACTGGAACAGGCTCCTCAGGGATGTATTCACAGCACCAAGTCCATCAGATTTTAAGAAGTGTTTGGACTGTGCTCTCAGTCATATAGTCTGAGTTTCTGGGGACACCTGTGTGGAACCAGGAGTTGGACTGGATGATCCCTGTGGGTCCCTTCCATCTTGGGATATTATTTGATTCTATAATTATACTGTAACTATATATAATGCATAATATACAGAAACATATAACTTTTTTTTTGGAAACAATTACATTCTTCTAATGTGCTGATCACTGATCAGGGAAATGAGTTGGCAAGTAGAGGAGTCATTTGTATGACAACAATTATATCCAGTTTCATGAAATGCAAAAACAATATCAGATCAGAGTCTTTACTTCAGTCCTTTGCTATTTGAGCAAAATTCCTCTATTAGAGAGATTAAAAAAAAAAAAAAAAAAAAAAAAAAAAGCAGTTCCAGAGATTCAGCAACTTTAATGATATTGCATCAGCAAATGCATATGGATTTAGCTTTTCCTTATCAGAAATATAGGTTTAGATTACTATGTAGGTAGCCTTTTAGTAGTACCACTGTTTGCAATTAACATTTTCAGTGCAACGGAATTTGTCTGATCTTCTAAAAATTTCTAAAAACTGCACCTCACTTAGGATAAGTAATAGCAAGCTATTAAGTAGTTGCAACCTGATGTTCTAATGCATGAGGGTCCCTAAAGCTAAAAGGGACCATAAAGTATTAGGAGAAGTACAGCTATGGCAAATCAGCCTATGGAACTATCTATGGAAACCAAGATTGATGGAGAACCATCAACAGGATATGTGGGACTTGGGATAAGGTAGGTAGATCAGGGAATAAGAATGTTCTTCCTTCTACACTCCACTGCACACCTTTTGCAGAAAAGATTTACCTTCCTTCCCAGTGTAAAAGAACACTGCTGCTTGACTGAGATAATAGTACAGTCTTTTTATTCTTGATCTTCCATGTGTCAAACTGTCCTGCTTTTGTTCTTTGGCTGAAAATACACCTGCTATAAAGCTTATTACCCTGACTGCTAAAAGGCAATGACTGGCGTACTGGGCTGAACAGGTTTGGTCTCTGGATTTGCAAGCAGATAAATTGCAAAGGAGGGTTTATTCATTTTTCACCATTTTCCTATTGTATTTCAGCTGCCAGTTGGTCTCTTTCTTCCATTGCATTGAAATGACAGCATGCAAATGTTTGCAAATGAATGCTACAAAACACTTCTGAACCACCAGCTGGTAACTGGTAATGCCTGTAAAGCATCTTTTGCTCAATGCATATTTGCTATTGCTCTGTTAGTCATGAGATAGAATTATGCTTCTTCTCTGTATTCCACATACTCACTTCTTGAACTTGCTTTGAAATTCTTTTGTTAGCTACTACCCTCTGCTCTGAATGCCTCAAGTCTTGTTACCCAGAATTTTTCTTTTCAGTTTCACAACCTTATTGGATATAGAAGCTCTGAGGTGAAGTTGACCAAAATATATTGAATTCTATCTTCTGATTCCTAAATTTGGGATGTAATTGATTACTGTCTGTCTCAGGATCTGTGTGTATACAGATCATCCACTGTTAACCAAACTGATTATCATCATTCCATAGAACTGCATGTAGATGGAGCTCTGTAACCTCTCTCTTTACAAAACTTACAGCAGAAAACATCTGTCCATAAACATGTCAATAAGTGGAACATAAAGAAAAGGTAATACAGAAGAATTTTTTATAATAAAGCGAGATACTAAAAATATATTTTATAAAAATATTCTGCTCATCCTATTCCATTAGCTTCTATACCTAGAATAATTTAAGACATTGGAGGATGAAATTAGTTTATTTATGTCAGATATTTTATAAAGTCAATACAGTAGAACAAGACAGTTATATGAATTGACCTTTTTCAATGCTAAGATAAAAACTGTCACTGAACTTACCACTGCATTTTGAGGATATAATTGAAATAAGAAGGCATGAGGCACAAACTGCTTTTGGAAGAACTTGATGGTACATGGACATTTCTGTTTCAGTAGGATTCTTATCAAACTCTCCTCCAAAAGCAAAAGGAAAAAAAAAGTGTTTTCTGTGATTTTGTATCTTACTCCAGAATATCCTGCATTACAAAAGAAAGTCTTTGCTTTCCTGCAGTTATAAATCAAGCAGTGATAAATCAAGCCAGCCAGTAAGATGGATGAGGAGATGTGATTGTAAAACTCATTTTTTAAGCCATCAAACATTCTTTGCATGGGATTCCTGAAAAAAAATTGTAGCTTAATGAAAATGTAGTTATCTTCTCTGTGAAGCACAGTGAGCTTGTAGAAAGTTTCCAAAGCTTATTTATTGTTCAAATCCCTCTTGTCCTTACATTCATCCTAGTTAGGAAAGGTTTGTTCTTTACATAGCAAAGACTTTGTATTTTCACTTCTGGACCTAAACTTCCAAAGTTCAGGTCATTTCACTTCTGCTTCCACATGAAAAATGCTAAGACCTAGGAAGATCTGGTAAAAGATCTGATGGAGATGATCTCTGGATTTGTGATGAATCACAGACACAGAAGCCACAGTGAAAGAATGAAGAAGCAGAAGAGAGAATAAAGTGTTGCATTCTCTCTTCTCAATTAGAAGAGAGAAAGAAGGAATGTGTATTAATCTTCAATTGTATAAAAGGCTTCAGGGAAGACAAAGGGAATAAATTCTTCATTTCTATAATGATCTGGAAAGAAATAATGGATTAAAATTCCATCATGGTGCATTCAAATTATATCAAGGAGTATTCAGATTAATCATAGAATCACAGAATGGTTGAGCTTAGAAGAGACCTCTGGAGATCATCTAGTCCAACACCGCTACTCAAGCGGGGTCACCAAATTAAGAACAATTTCAAGACAAAGGAAGTAACCACATTGGGTGGGGTTGGCATAGGGTCTCTATAGTTAGGTGCATTTCCAAACAGTTGATACAAATGCATCCTATGAACAGCTGATCCTGCCTTAGAGTACTAAATAGAGCCTGTGGCTGCCTGAAGCCCCTTTCATTTCTAATTGTCAAGGTTTGCAGTCAGGCTTCATAGGGAAACAAATTTCTTGGGATTGTGCTGTTGGTCCATCTTATTTCCTTAACTAGTCATATAATAAAGCATTAGAAAGCTTTAAAAAATCTAACAGCTCCTTAACTTCTCACTCAGATGTTACACAGAAAGAAATGGGAAATACAACTTTGTTGGCTTTTCTGCATGATTTTTGTTTATGTTTGGTTTTTGTTTGTTTGTTTTCCTGTAGAGTTTGGGGGTTATGTAGTGATCAATAAAGCACCTGGTCAATTTCTAAGCCCAGTTTGAGATAACAACCAAACAGGCATCATGCACCTTTACCCTCGGGCCAGGTCCCCTTTTGAATGTTTTTTAAATTCCTCAATGTTTCTCATCATCATTATTAGCTATTAAAATTTGGTTCTTTTAAAAATGGGTGTCTAAAAGTAAGTCCTTAAAGTAATATTTGATTATTATCTTAAATGTTATGGTTCTTAAATGTTCTGTATTGTCAAGTCATAGAATCACAGAATCATAGAATATCCCAAGGTGGAAAGGACCCACAGGGATCATCCAGTCCAACTCCTGGTTCCACACAGGTGTCCCCAGAAACTCAGACTATATGACTGAGAGCACAGTCCAAACACTTCTTAAAATCTGATGGACTTGGTGCTGTGAATACATCCCTGAGGAGCCTGTTCCAGTGTGCAACCACCCTCTCAGTGAAGAACCTCTTCCTGATGTCTAGCCTGAACCCCGTCACAGCTTGACTCCATTTCCTCAGAGCATAGAATCATAGAACCATTAATGTTGGAAAAGACCTTCAAGATCACCTAGTCCAACCATTGCTGGTCACCAGAGAGAATAGACTCGCACCTGCCCCTCTGCTCCTACACATGAGGAAGTTGTAGACTGTGATGAGGTCCCCCCTCAGCCTCCTCTTTTCCAGGCTGAACAGGCTAAGTGACCTCAGCCGCTCCTTACACGTCTTCCCCTCTGGGCCCTTCACCATCTTTGTAGCCCTCCTCTGGACACTCTCCAACAGTTTCACATGCTTTTTGTACTGCACACAGTACTCAAGATGAGGCTGCACCAGTGCAGACTAGAGTGGGACAATCCCTTCCCTTGACTGACTAACAGTGCCATCCTTGATACACCCCAGGATACGGTTGGCCCTCCTGCCTGCCAGGGCACACTGCTGGCTCATATTCAGCTTGCTGTCAACCACAACCCCCAGATCCCTCTCTGTGGGGCTGCTCTCCAGAATCTCGTCACCCAGTCTGTATGTATAGCCAGGGTTGCCCCGTCCCAGGTGCAGGACCCAGCACTTGCTCTTGTTAAACTTCTTGTGGTTGGTGATCGCCCAGCTCTCCAATCTGTCCAGATCTCTCTGCAAGGCCCTTCCAACCTTGACAATTCACTCCCATCAATTCACTCCCATACAAATTTTTGCATGTTTGGGCTTTAAAACACACAAACAAACAAACAAAAAAATCAGCCCAGCTGCTTCTATACAGAATGATGGTCAAGCTGCATCTTTTCCTACAGGAAGTCCCTAAACTGGTAATGATTGCACAAAGCACTTCTGTAGCAATTGTAGCTTGTATTTTAGCCACTTCATCATGCATACATCTATAATGCAGTGATCAAAGAGATGGCTTTTTTGGTTCATAGATTTTGCATAGTTGCATTTTCTGCAGGGAGAACTTCCAGAAGGGTTTAAGAAGGAAAGGAGTTTAATGTAATGCACATACATGTATATGTAAATGGATCCTTTCCAAAACAGTGTACATTTAAAAATATTCACTTTCTTGATCTATCTGCTTTTGGCTTTTAGCCAAAATTTCCAGGTCGCATTTATTTCAGTCTGCTAAAGACATGGTGAAAGCAGATGACTTTCTCTAAAATTTGCATGCCAATAACAGCCTGAAAAATGTATTTGAAGTTTCCCAGTAAAGTGTTGCATATTGAAATGTTTCTTGGACTTCTGAATATCAGCATGGATATAGAAATAATGAAATAATCTTATACATACAAAGTAGGCCAGCTAAGGTTTTCAATATTCTAACTTCAAGAATATTTTTATAAAGGCAGTGGCTTTCACGCAGGATGGGTGGGAATGAGATTTCAGACGGAACTCTCAATTGTGTAGTATTTCACAAAAATAAACTATGGAAATATGTCCTTCTTTTAAACTTATGTGGATGATTCTATTTCCTAACAGGGTTTTCACACCTTCTTATTATTAATTTTCTATAGAATACTTGATTTTTAATAAAACTGAGTGTTTCAAATGAGATATCCAGAAATCAGCTGGAGTATTTGACAATGACAGTTGTTTACTTGGGTTATGTTACTCTGAGTTCATATGATTTAGAGTGTGAAGATAATACAGTACTATTCCATCATATTATTTTTAATTTATTCATTTTTTAATATATAATTTCAGAATAATCTCTTAAGCCTTACAGTCTCCAAAGGAATAAAGTTTTGTGAACATGATAACTTAGGACAAAAACAATGAATTATTTACTTGCCATTTTTGCATCCTAAGTTTTCTCTGAACCTTTCTCCTGCACGTAAGAAATTCCTGCAAGATCTCATTCTTATCTTTTGATTCAATTGAAAGATATATTTTCCAATATACTTTTATTCTCTTTAAGTAAAGAAAGTGACTACAGATAACTCTGTCTGAAGCACTGGCAGCTTGTGCATGCCTGAAGTGGCCCTCAGCAAATGCTGAGGTCTGAGAAAGCTCCTACATAATTCCAAACAGAAAAGAGTCTCAAGAATGGAAATCCATTGATACAGTATTTAGAAGTGACTTTCTCCTTTATGCACAAGCCAGTTGAGCCTATTATAACTTTCCACGTATTTCTATGTCTACCCAATAAGTGGCACCTAGCTAAAAGAAGCCCAATTGTTATAAGAATCCATAAGAATCTCCTTCTAAACTGTTTGACCAGAGAAAGCCTTTATTATCAAAGCTTCACATATTTAGTCTATAATCACATTCTCTATTCATTTTGTCTTTTTCATTGCATGTTAACTGATAAATTAACAGGGTATTCATCTTCACAGATTTTCTCATGAAGCATGAGATGTTCTAACATCCTAACATTCAGAAAACTGCAGTGGATTAGAACTTCTGTTTCTGGAAGAGCTCCTTCAACTGCTGTTCAGTTGTTGCTTCTTTCTGCTGCATCAGCTCCTTGGCTCCTTTGGTCACTCCCCAGCCATCTGGCTTTGACATTGAAGGACAATATGGCCTGCCCGAGGCAGGCTTCAAATTCTCCCAGTATTCTTTTCTTGCCCTAAATAAATAAAACAATAAAATATTTGTTCCAGCACCTCACAATACTAAAGGAACTGTGACTTAAATCATTATTACAAAGGGTCATCTGTCTTGCACAGACTGACTTTGTGTTCAGATGCAGAAAGTTGAATTAAAGCATGCAAAGAAATGCTACACATCTAAAAAGTATCTTTTCACCCTCCAAAGGAACACCGTAAGCCACTCACCATTAGGAGCTGTTCTACCATAGTCTGACAGGTTTTCATCTTAACTTTCGTGAATTACTTTCACATTAATGATGACCAATTCTTCATTTTAAAGTGTGTGTGTGATAACTTTGGGGAATGTCCTACTGCCCCTGCACCCCTTTCATTATTCCCAGATCAGATTTAATTCCTCCAAATTATTAACATAAATAAAACCTCCATATCAGTTAATCCAGTCTGCTGCATGGACAAATATAAGCCTAAGCAAGGGTTGTGTTGGTGTGCTTTCCAGTTCACATATACATACCTTGCTCTGACCCAGGGTTTGGTATGCATGCTCAGGCTATTGCCCCAGCTACCATGTTTCTCAGAAGCTTCTGGCAAAAATCCCCTTTCAGGAGCCAGTTCCTCAGCTATTGCTCGGATGTGGTATGGCTCAAATCCACAGCAGCCTCCAATGTAACGAATGCCTAAGTCATAGGCCTTTCTTGCATATTTTTGAACATCCCATCTGCTGACAATTCTCGGCTCCAGAGCTGCAAAGACATTCATAGCTTTGGTATCCAGCACACTCCATTTCCATAGTTTTTCAGTAAGGAGTCACATTGTTGAAACATTTGCACACTGTTTGCAAAAGTGGCTGTAGATGTTTGAACTGTCTGAGCTAAAACTAATGATGCAAATTTTTTGAAGTCTAGCTTTTAGGTTCTGTTAAGCATTACAGAGCTATATTTGTTCTAAGCTTTTTACTTTTGCAAAACAGCACATCATGTCCTCTGAGACTGACCAAGCCCTGGGCCTTGCACTTGCCATTCTGCTGGAGTTCTGAACAGGAGTATTGGAGCACTTTCAGTGTTACATTTTCAGTGACCTATCAATAGGTGGGAAATCTGATTACTGCACTCTAATCTGTGAGAGGAGAGGGTACTGGACTACCTGCAACAGCAATAAGCTTGCTTGTTGTCCTCAGGAGTGCTTACTAGACTTTTTTTTTTTTTTTTTTTTTTTTTTTTCCATGATCAGCTAGTGGCAGCCAGTTTTTTCTTAGCCCATCCCTTAATTAATTATACTCCCATCCATAAGCAGTTTGCTGCCACATACCACTTCCTTCCTTGTGGAAAATTCTATGTGTAGATGACATGTTTCTTTTGAGCCCCTCTGCCAGTGGTAAGCAGAGTGAAGGGACAACAGAGCTGAGAGGAAAGACTTGTAGAAGGAAAGCAGCAAACAGAGCATGAAGAGAAGAAAGAAGAGCACACCGTAGTGGGAAGGAAGTACAACAAGTAGCAGAATGGAAAAGAAAAGACCAAGGACTGGAAAAGAAACTTGGAGGAATAAAAATACAGGAGGTAAATCCTCTTGCTTCTTTATGCACACCTGCAGGAAATTAACCAGCAAGGTTATGAGGGGAGAACAGTGTGATGTCAGGCCACAGAACACTCCCCTAGGCAAACAAGCTGTGATGAGGAAGTAAGGCTCTGGCATCTCTGCACAGAGGTAGGATTCTTCTGCCTACACTCTTTTCCAAAACTGCCTAACATGCAAGAAGCTGACAAAAAGCAGAACTGATTAAAGTCCAATGAGTAGTTAAATAGGGGTCAGAAAATAAAAAACAGAAGGAAAAAAAGAAGTGTTCTTAAACAAAAAGTTAGTCTCACAGGGAAGGGCTGGACAGAGGAAATTAAGATAGTCTAATAGTGAGGAAAAAAAAGAAAAGCAAATGAAAGTATCTTCGAAAGCTTTTCACATACATGTAACTTTGTGTTCAGTCCTGTCGATGATTTCCTTGTCTCTTATATATCATTAAAATGCAAATGCAAAATTGATACAAAGTGATGAATGTTAAGAATGCATCATCTTTTACTCAGCTGATACATGTATAAGCAACTAAACTCCAGGGGAATAGCATAGAATATTTCCCTGTTTTCTCCATCACCCACACTGTCACAATCAGTCCTTTATGCATCATAAGCATAAGGACAGCAAGAGCTTAGCCTCTCTAAAGAAACATGGATAGACTCCTCTGTACAAACTGAATACTCATGTGTTGGAATATGATGATTAAAAGCAAACAATATTCAATGAAAAGAAGATTCCACATAGATAGTGTTTTGTTGTTGTGTTTTTTACCCTCCCAAAAATTATTTAACATTTTATTTTCCACTCCTGTCATTTTACAGCATTTATTTTCTTGGCTTTACTCAGAGTTATATATCCCTAGCTTAACAATTTGGTTATTTATGATAAAAAGAGATTGAAGTTTTCATAAACTTTGGATGAGAAGATTGTAATCAGTTCCTAGATTTAGCCTCTCCATGCATCTACTCATGAGACAACTGACCAGCACATTATTTTCTAAAACACTGTCATTCCTTAACATTTGAGGCCAATTACAGTTAAAAGGAAGACACGGAAAGCAGAAAAAACTGCTAATGATAAATAAATACTACTGGCAGCTGATGCTGGAGTTTGCCAATACAACATAGACAATTCTTTTCTAGAAACTGAGGTCTTGGTCTTTACAGAGGGTATGTGCACTTCAAACATCTAAATGCCTCTTCTGCACAGTCTTTCAGAAACTAACTAACTAAATAAATAAATTTAATTGTGTTAGTTTAACAATCATTTATCAAAGTGCATCAATTGATCTGGGTATTGAAAATATTCGCAGAACCAGGCTTCTCCAATTGAGTCATGAAATTTCTAAAAAATGAGATCTCATACAGACTGCTTATACAGACAAGCCAAGAACCATAACAAACCAAATAGTGAAGTCTTCAATTCACTTGATTACTTACTGCATCTGCTCTATCTTTTTTGCTTGCAATCAGAGGAGTTATATGAAAGAATGAATAGCACAAATGAGGTCCTGACACTTTGAAATATTACAGAATACTTTCAGAATTTAGACACACTATTATCACCTAATCAAAGCCTTAGGCTTCATTCTTTCCTTTATTTAAAGAAAGGAAGTAAAAAAAAAAAAAAAAGAGAGAGAGACCGAGAGACCTTCCTAAAAATCACATCTCTCTCAGTTTTTGCTACAAATTCAAGTTTCAATTGTTTCAATACCTTATGTTATAGGCTGATCTTGAAAAGAAGAGTGCATAGTACTTGAAAAGAAAGGTATTTTTCTAATCAAAATAAAACTGTTTTGGCTGATTTTGTCCTCTCATCTTAGGAGGATGTGATCTTCTACATCCCAGGTGCAAATAAGCTCTAAATACAAAAGTGGATGAGCCTTTCAGTCTCTGTAAAATTTCTCCTGAGCATAAGAGTGGTGAATCCATCTCCAAACTGCTAACCCATTTGTTAGCTACATCTAGGAACATACTGCTTCTGGTTTCTCTCTACTCCCACATTAGATAGTTTGCAAGACTGAGTTGCAGTAATTATGCACCTGTACTAATGATCCATTTCCATGTGTGTGCTGGACATTAAATTCCTATAAAGATAAACATTACAGGGCTTGTGGGATAGATGTCACAAACCAGAACACAGGGGAGCTCCCGTTCAAAGGTATTTGAAATCTGGAGTTTGTCCATTTCTCTGAGCTGTTTTACAGCTGTCCTGAGCAATGCTCTATAGCATGAGGAAGAACTATACTTTTAATGGAGTTTAGGTCATGGCATTTTAACAATTTTCATTATAATTTTACTGTCATTCACATACTATGATACTATTGAAATACATTCACTATGTGGATGAACTTTCACCTAACAGTACACTTCAATGCCTCTAAGCACAGTGCTAGACAAGGTAATAAGGACTAATACTATTGTGCAGAAGGATAAACTACAGTTTCAATTTTTCTAAAAAAAAAAAAAAAAATGGAGAAAAAAGAAACAGCCAATAATAAAGAGATACTCTTGTCTTACCAAATGGAAATTCAGGAAGATCAATAAATCCCTGCTTCCCACAATCAGGTGTATGGAAAGCAAGTGGTTGAGACATCAGGTGAGCTTTCAGTTTAGCAGCCTGCAAGCCCTCTTTCATCAGTTTCACAGTTTGCAGACAAGTTTCTGCATCAAAATGGCAGTTGACTCCCACAATAGAAGCACCTGTGAGGAAAAAAATAATTGTTCAAGTCACATCTCCCTGGAAAAGAGCCACAGCACTCCATGCTTAGAGCTAGCCTCTGCTCTCCTGATCAGAGCATTTACATCTCAGGAATTGCACTCCTCTTTACCTTCCAGAGGAAACACTACGGTGAGTAACATCCACAGGCACAAATGCAATTAACTAGCTGGTTCGTAACACAAGTTCTGCCTTTGCTTGTGAATGCTAACTCCAATGATAAGAGTAGCTTGGGAGAGATACAGTAAAACTCCTGTACCAACCGTCATGCCATTGATTCATGCCTTCTGTCCTTCCCCTTTTCCTCCAGAAAACACATCCGTTGATAGGCAAAAGGACATGTTTTTTCAACCCCATTCTCATCTTGGATTTGAACTGTGCTCCAGACATTTCTTAAAACATGAGTGGAGAATCATAGGCTACTTTGGATTCTGCTTATGTTTCTTAATTATGAGCACAAATATAGCATTTTGCTCTATGCAATATCAGCTACTTGAGCCTTCTACTCCCTATACCACCCTTGATAATAAAGATTGAATAGCTGCATTTTTATTTATTTATTTATTTATTTTGGTTGTTTTGTCTATTTTTTTTAAAGACTCCTCTAGCAAAGTAAACACAGATACTTTTTATATCTGCAGATGTAATCAGGAAGCTAATTACATGGTATATCAAGTAAATGAGTGCCTAAGAAATTCGTTTTATTCCATTCTTTTAAAGGGCCAGTTAAAACAGGTTCTTACCAGCCTTTACCAGTTGGACAGCACACTGTCCTGGGGGCACGCCATGCATGTCCCCTTCTGGACCAATGCACATTGTAGCTGCGACTGGCTTGCCAGATTCTTTCAGGACTTCAACTGCCCAGACAGCTTCTTCAACATGCTCAAAATACTGAAAGAAATTTAAACTCAGCTAGTTTTGTTTCTTGGAGATGAAGCATAAGCATGTTAATCCAGACCCCAAATTCATTAGCAATACAATGACTTACACTAAGAATTCTATTGAGTTCAGTGATCACACAGCTTAAAAAAAAAAAAAAAAAAAAAAAAAAGATTTTAAAGAGTTAGTTAGAGAAACTAAAAAAATAAAGGCACTCTTGCTCTGAAGTAGGAATGGTAGGAATGTCCAGATAGAGAGTTAATCAGGGACTCACCCCCAAAAATTCATGTACATTAGCCACCACAGTTTGGTTGTTCAGAGTACAGGAGGAAACTGGGGAAACTGGAGCTAGTTAAGATCACATTCACCTATCTATTTTGTGCCAGTATAGAATTTGACTTGACTGAGATAGAAATTTAGGATTCAATGTCCTATTCTTGAACACTTGCAGATTTTTCTAGGCATTTGCAAAGAATTCTGATACTACTAGAATAAAAGAATAGCACAAAATTTTAAAGGAGGAAGCAGTATATACTTTATTCCCTAAAGTAGACTACACAGATGAAAGTTAACTCACTGTACCAGTTGAAGGCATACACTTTCTTTTTTTTTTCTGTTTAAGAGTTTACCTCTGCAATTAAGAAGTCCACATTCTTCTTCATGAAAACTTCTAGTTGCTTTCGAAAAACTGCTTTAACCTCTGCTTTATCCTTGCAGCTTAAGTATGATGGTGTTTGACTGACTCCTCCAGCCACTAAAGCATCACCTTCAGTAGCCACTTCTTTTGCAATGTCACAAGCAGCTTCATTCACTTTCTGGCACTGTATGAATACAGATTACATCAGAATACAGAAAACATCAGTTTTACCTGATCAGAGATATGCATGGAGCACAGAAGAGGACAAAAGAATCAAAGCCCATATTGACCTCACATTCACTTAGAATTTAAATGTATATATTTTTTAATTGATCAGGAAGATCTTCCCCCAAAAATTCCAGCCAGTGAAGCAGAACCCCCCTCTTTGGGATCATTCCCACATCAGTATCTTCTAGGCTGTGCACAGCATCTCAATATTTGTAATGACCAGTGGTTTTAGCCCCTTAGAACATGAAGAATTCTGATTCATTCTACTCAGAATTACTTATATCCTCTGTACAGAAACAGGCTCCAATCTTGTTATTAGATAGAAAGAAGTACAAAAAATAGGCTTTCTTATTGTATAACAGATGTGCTTATTTTTGTTAAACAAGCAGCCCAGATAGCTGAGAGCTGATGTCGAATATGATGCTTTGAGAAAAATGCTATTTATTGCATACTGATATGTACAACAGTACTAGGGTAAAAGCGGTCTCTTTATTTTAAGCCACAGTTGTTTCCCTAGTGTACAGATTGTTCTAATTTCTGGCCTGGTATATATTCACATAAAAAAATATATTCCTTTCTCTCTGCCTCCTGGAGAATCTTCTCTGTGCTGAAAGAGCTGGCGGACGTCATCGCGGAACCTCTCTCAATTATTTTTCAACAATCCTGGGAATCTGGAGAGGTCCTGGTAGACTGGAAGCTGGCAAATGTTGTGCCGATTTTCAAGAAGGGTCAGAAAGAAGACCCTAGCAATTACAGGCCTGTCAGTCTCACGTCAGTGCCTGGTAAAATCATGGAGAAGATGGTTCTCGAACTTATTGAGGCGCACCTGGAGGACAAAGCAGTCATTGGTCCCAGCCAGCATGGGTTTGTGAAGGGTAGGTCCTGCCTAACTAACCTGATTTCCTTTTATGATAAGATCACCCGTATGGTGGACCAAGGGAAACCAGCTGATGTGATTTTTTTGGACTTCAGCAAGGCTTTTGACACGGTTTCCCATAGGATCCTACTGGACAAAATGTCCACCATACAGCTAAATAAAAACATCATACGATGGGTGAGCAATTGGCTAACGGGCAGGGCCCAAAGGGTTATGGTGAATGGGGCTGCGTCAGGCTGGCGGGCGGTCACCAGTGGGGTCCCTCAAGGCTCCATTTTAGGGCCGGTACTTTTCAATATTTTTATAAACGATCTGGATGTAGGAATAGAAGGTATTTTGAGCAAGTTTGCTGATGACACCAAACTTGGAGGAGTTGTGGACTCGAATGAGGGTGGAAAGGCCTTGCAGAGGGATCTGGATAGGTTGGAGAGCTGGGCGATCACCAACCGCATGAAGTTCAATAAGAGCAAGTGCCGGGTCCTGCACCTGGGACGGGGAAACCCTGGCTGCACGTACACACTGGGCAATGAGATGCTGGAGAGCAGCCTAGAAGAGAGGGATCTGGGGGTCGTGGTAGACAACAAGTTGAATATGAGCCGGCAGTGTGCCCTGGCAGCCAGGAGGGCCAACGGTGTCCTGGGGTGCATCAAGCACGGCATCGCTAGTAGGTCGAGGGAGGTGATTGTCCCACTCTACTCTGCGCTGGTGAGGCCTCACCTCGAGTACTGTGTGCAGTTCTGGGCACCACAGTGTAAAAAGGACATGAAACTGTTGGAGAGTGTCCCGAGGAGGGCTACGAAGATGGTGAAAGGCCTGGAGGGGAAGACGTACGAGGAACGGCTGAGGGCACTGGGCCTGTTCAGCCTGGAGAAGAGGAGGCTGAGGGGAGACCTCATCACAGTCTACAACTTCCTTGTAAGGGGGTGTCAAGAGGCAGGAGACCTTTTCTCCATTAACACCAGTGACAGGACCCACGGGAACGGGGTTAAGCTGCAGGAGGGGGTTCTTCACAGAGAGGGTGGTTGCACACTGGAACAGGCTCCCCAGGGAAGTGGTCACTGCACCGAGCCTGACTGAATTTAAGAAGAGATTGGACTGTGTACTTAGTCACATGGTCTGAACTTTTGGGTAGACCTGTGCGGTGTCAAGAGTTGGACTGGATGATCCTTAAGGGTCCCTTCCAACTCAGGATATTCTATGATTCTATGATTCTATGATTCTGTTTTCCAGAGGCTAAAACAAACAATATGACCAAAGGAAAGGCCCAGAGAAAATTCCCAATGCCAAATTTCCTAGTCTCAAAGGAACTAGCTAGAAATGTTGATGCCAAAATTAGAGCTGTGCTCTGCATCTAGTGAAGGCACCCAGCATCCTACAGCTCCTCAGTGCACAGCATTAGAAAAGGCCAACATTGTACGTTGCTGCTGTGCCAGATCACCTTTACGCCTGAAGAGGGCAATATTGGCCACAGAGCCTTCCGTGGCTTTGTTAGTTGTTACTTTACTGAAGAACTGGTCTTAAAAGTCAGCAGCACGTTTTTAACAGCAGCACGAAGGAATTACTACCACTCCAGCCAGTAAGTCAGCTTCACCAGGGGCCAAGCTCAGATGTCCCTATGCTAACACAGGTAGCATGGGCAATACACAAGACATTACGCATGCCTGCAGGGCTGTGACCTCACTTGCATTAGGGAGACATGGTGAGAAGGCTGCGGTGACAGGAGAGTTGTAATGAGCAGATGCAGGTTCTTTAGGAAGGACAGGCAGGGGCGAGGATGAGTGGGCATTGCCCTCTATGTCAGTGAGAGGTTGGAGTGTGTAGAGCTCTGCCTGGGGATGGGTGAGGAGCTGACAGCTTGGGGGTCAGCATTACAGGGAGGGCAGGGACAGGGGACATTGTAGTGGGGGTCTGCTGCAGGCCACCTGACCAAGCAGATGAGGCCCTCTATAGACAGATAGAAGCAGCCTCGCACTCTCAAGCCCTGGTTCTCATGGGGGACTTCAAACACCCTGATAACCCTTGGAGGGACAGCACAGCAGGGCAGAGGCAATCCAGGATTCTGATGTGATTTCACTAAGGGCAGACGGTGCCTGACAAGTCTGGTGGCCTTCTATGGCAGGGTTACAGCATTGATGGATAGGGAAAGAGCAACTGACATCATCTACCTGGACTTGTGCAAAGCATTTGACACTGTCTCCCATGATATCCTAGTCTCTAAATTGGAGATGCATGGATTTGATGGAAGGACCACTCAGTGGGTAAGGAATGGGCTGGATGGTGGCACTCTAAGAGCTGCAGTCAACATCTCAATGTCCAGATGGAGATCAGCAATGAGTGGTGTTCTTTAGGAGCCAGTACTGGGACCTGTGCTGTTTAACATCTTTGTCAGTGACAAGGACAAGTGCACCTTCAGCAAGTTTGCCGATGACACCAAGCAGTGTGGTGCAGTGGACAAATTGTAGGGAAGGGATGTAATCCAGAGGGACCTGGGCAGGTGTCAGAGGCGGGCCTGTGCGAACCTCATGGGGTTCAACAAGGCCAAGTGCAAGTCCCTGCATCTGGGCTGAGGCAATCCCAAGCACCACACAGGCTGGGCAAAGAATGAATTGAGAGCAGCCCTGAGGAGAGGGACCTGGGTCTGTTGGTTGATAAGAAGCTCAACATGAGCTGGCAATGTGAGCTTGCAGCCCAGAAAGCCAGCTGTGTCCTGGGATGCACCAAAAGCAGCGTGGCCAGCAGGGTGAGTGAGGTGATTGCCCCTCTGCTCTGCTCTTGTGAGACCCCACCTGGAGCCCTGCATTCAGCTTTCGGGCCCCCAGCACAAGATGGACATAAACTTAGTAGAATGAGTCCAGAGGACCGCCACAAAGATGATCAGAGGGCTGGAGCACCTCTCCTGTTAAGACAGGCTGAGAGAATTGGGGCTGTTCAGCCTGGAGAAGAGAAGGCTCTAGGAAGACCATAGAGCAGGGTTCAAGTAGTTCAAGTACCTACAGGGGGCCTACAGAAAAGCTGGGGAGAGACTCTTTGTCAGGGAGTACAGGAATCAGACACAGAGTAATGTGTTTAAAATAAAAGAGGGGAGATTTAGATTAGAGATAAGGAAGAAATTCTTCACTCAGAGGGTGGCGAAGCGCTGGCACAGGTTGCCCAGAGCATCTGTGGATGCCCCATCCCTGGAGGTGCTCAAGGCCAGCTTGGATGGGGCTTTGGGCAGCCTGGTCTGCTGGGATGTGTCCCTGCCCATGGCAGGGGGTTGGAACTGGATGGGCTTTAATGTCCCTTCCAACCCAAACCATTCTGTGATTCTATGAACTATGAACATTCCACTCTTACTAGCAAGTTGTTTTCTAGGATTCTTCACCATTTTTTGCAGTTTATTTGTCTCTCTAGGTGTTAAAGTATTTTTCCCTAACTTATTATTCTCCCTGTGCTCTTAGTTCTCCCCATACTCTTTGTAAGAAAACTCCAGTACACTAATCTCTTCAGCTGAAAAACATAAGACGTGGGCATCCTCCTTCCTCTCTTTATCCTTGTACCATTTTCTGTGTGTGTGTTTTTGTTTGTTTTTGCATTTAACCTTGTCTTTCTTACTGCTCCTACCTCTGAAATTGCATTATCTCATACTTTGGTCATCAAACATAATCAAAACCATTATGAAAAACTGAAAATATTCCATAATCTCTTTACTGAGCCTTTTGAAATGAATCCACTTATTTCACATTAGATCAAAATAGATGTAGATGTATTTTACTCACAGTTATTTTCTCAGCTACATAATTGCCTCTGTTCTCTAGTTTGTCTTCACTGGCATAAAAGGTGAATGTCTGAAGAACATTGGATCCAGCTCTGAGGAATTCCCGGTGAAGCTGACGAACTGTAAAGAATTAAAGAGACAAAGAAGAAATGTTTGGAACAGTTATTACTACCGTTATCCTCAAATTGAATGCTTGTTAAATTAATGTTACTATAAAACAAGTGATACAGTATTTACTAGAGGAGTCATTATGAGAGAGTAGAAGCAGTTGTCTGCAGAACTCCTTTTCTTCACACTCCTGGAACATTCGGTAGAAGACATTCTCCTCAGTTAGCCTCTGCTAAGAATGGCTGAGGATTTCTATTTAGTTCATCAGTAGATTCAGTTTTGTCTGACACCTTGCGAGTCCTTCAGACCTCCCAGTCTGACTTTACAGAACTGCATCGTGGTTTGGGAGGGGGAAAACAGACAATCGGCAAAATAAAGCATAGCAAGGAATACCAGACAAAAAGATCATCAAATCTCACCCACTTTGTACTTTCTAGTTTTATTCTCCAAGCAAAACCTAGCCTCAGCTGAGACCAAAGCTCTCTGGTTAAAAGAACACTTGATTAAGAGATGATTAATCGCTCCAAAAAAAAATTGAATCAGAACACAGACTTGATTTGTCTCATAAGTTGTTACATGATTTTACTACAGAGCCAACAATTCTTTTGAAGGAAAGGCTGGCATTACTTTTAATGGACAAGTTTCCTACATTACAGCTTTGGGAGTAGGCTCTCTTATGTCAGTTCTGACTTCATCACAGTAAGCAATGCACCGCAACTGACACCACAAGAGCGGAACAGGAGCTGTCAATTGATTTTATATATAAAATATAAAATGGATATATATATCCACCCACAAAACAATTATAATTGCCAGAACACTACCAATCATGCAAAATACAGTTAAAAGGATCAACAGCTTATAGCAAACGCAGGAGCAATTTATTCCTTAGATATTGCATACAGACAAGAAAACACTTCAGTTTCTATGGCAGATGTTTGGAAGTTTTCCAGGAGTCTTCTTTTATCATACCTCATTGCCTACAGAAAATCTATGTCATTAGGAAAACGTGTAAATATGCCATTATAAAATTATTGTCTTTAGCTACAACAAACACAGACTTCTACACCAGAAAAGCTCAAACAGTAGCTGCTAGAGTCAATCTCCAAACACACAATTACACATTTACTTTCAGTGAAGGACAGTGTAATGTTCCTTGTTTTTCTCTGCTAGTAGAGCACTTCATTTTCAGTTGCAGCCTTGGCTAACCACACTGTGACTTAATACAATGCTTCTTTTCCCAGCAATCAAAAAGACCTATTCAGGAATACAGATCATAGTATGGCTACAGTTCAAAAAACCCCTGGAATTTGCCTGAAATATCAGAATCAGATTTCAGTCTTACAACCTCTACTCAAAGTCAAAAATTTCCTAGTGCAGGGAGTATTGTTTTTCCTGAAGCATTAAAACACAAATAAAAGGTCTGTCTCTGTATATTTCTAGTGGTCTGCAGTTTGTTTTTTGATTCTCCCCCATAAAAAATACTGATGAAAACTAATCAAGAAGTAGGAAAAGGGGAGGGGAAATCTACATATACTTTCAAAAATGCTCTATGACATTTCCATAATAATTCAGTTTTATTTATCCACAGTGTTTGTGTGGTCTTTAAATAAAATTGTTTCATTCCTAGAAAAAGGCTTGGGATTTGTGTGAATAAAGACAGTGACATAGACAAGTAAATGAAACAACCTAACACATATAAATAAGAAGCTTGATATCGCAGACTATCAGTTAGGTAGATCCACTTGGGAGTCTGCTGTTCACATTTGGAGAGAAAGAATGCCCTTAAAAGTATGAGCTTGAACCTCATTCAATCTCAGGCAAACATTTGTTGCTAGAATACATTGTCATTACTATAAAGTCAACAAGCGTGTGCATGACACTATAAAAGAAAACAAAACAAAACAAAAAAACCCACACACAAAACAAACAAAAAAAAACAACAAAAAAAAACAAAAAAAAACCAAAAAAAATAAACAACAACTGTAATTTACTTCTTGTGTGACTTCTAGCATGTTTCTGAAGCTGTATTTTCTACCACTATTTGAGAAATGAGGATAATAGCCACATGTAAGGCCAAATAATTATTAATAATTTGATGCATTTTAGAAGTCAGGCATAGAACACTGAGTTTTCATTTCAATTCACCATGAGTGACATTTAGCAAAAAAAATTAATCCAACAGAAGATAGGGCAATAAGTGCATATGCCCTGTGCACAGCAGTAGCTCTGATACTTGATCTGGCTCAGAACAAATATTTAGATCTAATTTCTGAAGTTGTCAGTCTTGCAGATCTTCTCCTCTCTTATGGTTTTTGATTCCCTTTTTTTTTTTCCTTGCATGCCTTGCTGCATTTTAAGAACCTCTCTCCTTTTTCCTCTCTCCTTACAAAGAGAAGGCCTAGTAGTTGTATGGATTTTATACCAGCTGGCCTATCCAGTTGCTCCTTGTGTTTTTCACACCTGCTTTCCAAGTAACATGACTCCTGAACATTCAGTAGCAAAAAGCAGTAATGGAGAGGAGGCAACACATTGCACTAAAAGAAATTGACACATTTCCAGTTAAGGGTATATTTATAAATAGCCTATAAAGGGTTTATTAAAATGTTATAAGTGTGTTACAGACATAGCCAATATGTTCTAAAAACAGTTAGAACCAAATCAGTAGCAATTATTAGTTGGCTGGGCTCTAATCAGTGGCAACTAGTCAGCTATTTAAAGCAAATCTGTTTGCTCATCTAGCATACTGAATTCATTTAGATGTTTTCCTCATATAAAACATGTCAAAGAAAGCCAAATAACAAAATTTCACTGAAATCATGTCTCATCCCTTGAAGCACTGTCTGACAACAAGAACTCATTTCCAGCATAAAGCAGAATCTCAGCAAGACAAGCGATTCGTCAGACGACTGTCAAGTATAAGCCAGTTGACATGAGCTCAATAGACCCTTCCCAGATTGAATAGCTTTGTAGTCTATGCCCTGTTTATCAGATGTGGTAATTAGAACTAAAAGTGGTCCAGGAAAGGTAACCAGTATTGTTAGAAACCAACAGTTCAGTTTTGTAAAGCAAAATTAACCAGTATTGTTAGAAACCAACAGTTCAGTTTTGTAAAGCAAAATTACAAAGTTGTTTCCATATAGAAACACTCACAAGTACAGGAAATGGAAACAAAGTACTCTTCTGAACACAACAAGCTTGCTTTGCTCCCCTACACTATAAAGAGTTATTCCTTTAAATAGTGTAGACACAGAAACTGATGCTGCTTTATTGGAATGGTTAGGTTCTTATGAGGTTTATCATTCTCTTTTTCATAGTGGATGCAGATACATTAAAGACTCCTTTCTCATTTTATTGCTTAGATGAAGCTACAGTTTTCTGTAAAGAATTAATAAACAAGCTATATTTGCTTGTAATGATATAAAAATCCTAGAATGGTCAGAAAACAGATTCTTACCTGCCTAATTCTTTGTGACAAGATGTTATGAATGATAAATTTGATATCAGCTCTAGGACAGACAGGACAAGTCCATGGAAGAGCAATCGCTGAATGTTACTGAACACAAAGATACCATTTCTGTGTCAAGCAAGTCCCTGGGCTGCAAATTATTGAAGACAGAGCATTCTAGTGAGGTATCACTCTGTTTGCACTACTCATTGGTCCCTAGCCAACTGCTTCTGGACAATATTATAGACAAATTATGGGGTAAAATGAGTTTCTGGTGTATGCATTCTTAGACTATTCTTAACAGTGTTTAATTCTACTTAATGTGGCATTGTCAAACCTCACTTCTTAAAACCTGCTACAAATTCCTATATAATTATTATTTATCCAGCCTCTTAGCTTTCACTATAGGATTACCATTTCCCAGTAAACTGACCTGCTTCTGGGTGTTCTACTGTTGCTTCAGGAGTCCAGGGCCCAGCTTTTACATATCCCCTCTTTTCAAGGGCAAAGACAAATCCTCCATCTCCAATCACAACTTCTCCAGAATCTAAGCGCTCTAGAATACCCTGAAAAGCAGGAGGAAAGATTAATTATTACAGTGCTTCAGCTTCATTGAGTTCATTGTAATTTCCCAAATTTACAAAGAAAATACAATTATTTGTGGGCTACCAGAAAGGCCTTTACCATAGTAATAAAAAGTAATCCATTCACTTCTTGAAGTTCTCTTGAAAAAATGGTAGGTGGCCTGTTTTATAAGAACATCAGGCTTTAATATATGGATATGTAGTACTTAAAACTTCTCATTAGTCAGATTTATTGTATTCTAGAGGCATAGTCCCCAGAGCTAGAAGTCAACGGTTCAGTTTCATCTCTATGAATATAAACCACAGTCTGAAATTCTCCTTTAAAATATAAGTGAAACTTAAAAATAAAACACAAGTATCAGGTCATTTGCTCTTTACCTACAAATGCCATCTTGACAGAACCTCAGCACAAGTAGCTCATGACAGAAGACAACACAACAGGCATCATAAAACAGTAAGCATGTAACATTTTCCAAGCAAATAAGACACCTCAAAATGCCTCCATTTTCTGGCAGGCTGTTTTCAGTGCCTTGGTTTTCCTTACCTAAACTTAAAAAATGAAAGAAAATCCTGCTTGCTTTGCACAGCCCAGAAGTATTTTAAGATGTCAAACCTTACAACACCCTGTGATTAACCTTGTTTCTACCTCAAAAATAATCCTGACACAAGGCAAGTCTTTTTGATTTTGTAGAATGGAAAACATGAGAAAAATACAGATTGGTTGTACCTAATATATATTATTTTTCATATTCCATTCATTGCTTCATTGGCTCGTTCAAATTTTCCAAAAAGTCTTAAATGAAATCTGAGGGAGTAGGACAAAGAAAAGCCTTATGGATATAGAGTTGAGTGTAGCTTGTTCACCGAGAGGATGTTTTTTTTTTAAACAAGTAGCCCCCAACCTTTAATAGATTATATTTCTTGATAATTTCTCCTTCATTAATTAATTTATCTCAGCACACACACACACATATATATGGGAAAGACAAACATCTATAACTTCTCAGCATCACTGCCCTTTAGGAGGGATGAGGTACGTCTTTCTACCAAGGAGCACCATGCCACCTCTGCCAGAACTGGTACCAAGCATTGATGTGTTTGCATACCCTGGGGCTACAAAGACTGACTGAGAGGGTCAGCATTTTTGACTCATGTTTTGGTGCTGACATGGCAACCAATGGCTGCTCTGCAGGCATATGAGCCTGGCCAAGTGTTGGCTTGCAGATTTTGCTTCGCATTCTATTGCATGTTGTGGACTTGCCAAAACAGTGACCTGATTAACTCTACAGCTTCAAGTACATAAGCTTTAATCTTCATTTCAGCAGGACCCGGGCAAAACTCAACCTGCAATACTGAATCCACAAAAATCAGTAATTTTCAGTGAGTCTACCAGTCATTCCTCAACAGAGGGCAACTCTCTTGTAAGTGTAAGTGTCCAGAGGCTTTGTAGAAATTGTGCTTCCAATTAACTAATTTGCAGTTGTAACAGAATGCCTCAAACTGAGCCAGAGAAAAGCAGCTGAGGGACCAACAACTGAGTCTTTCCTTCCTCTGCTTGCCAAGGAACAACAGACAAAGCCTGCTTCAGAAGTTTAGTATGCAGAGAACAGGAGTGCGGAGGAAAAAACCTTGAACATACAAGAAACTTCAGTCATTGCTTGTTAACTGAAGATTAAGTAATGGACAGATGTTGACATAATATATGGATATTATATTTCAATGCACTGCAACTAATGGATTTTTTTTTTCTTTTAACAAGTCAGTTCTAAGATTTAATGGCAGCTTTCCCTCACAGTTCTAGCTCTTTTAAAGTACACTGTAAATCACTTTTTTTTTAAACACAGAGAAGCAATGCAAGCCATGATATAACAGTACATGATATCCTAATATATAATGTAATGCAATCTATTAAACATAGCATAAGAGCACCTAATAGCAGATAAAAGGTGACAAAACTATAAAGCACGAAGTACTTAATAAAAATGTGCATTTTTTTCAGTTCAAATTCTGCAAAAATATAATTCCTGTATTGAGACAGCTTATTATAGACCTGATATCATCTCTTTAAACCATTTTTACTTACCCATACTGGATAAAATACTATTGGCTCAACAGACATATAGCTAGCATAAGTTTGGCATCAACTCTGTTTTGTCCTAACAGAACTACAACTGTGTGCTCATGCTCAATGCAGACCAAAATTATATGATCAGGCAATCCATAATGCACAAATCTGATATTAAATGACATG
The DNA here is from genome assembly GCF_963932015.1 of Anas acuta. Taxonomy (NCBI): domain Eukaryota; kingdom Metazoa; phylum Chordata; class Aves; order Anseriformes; family Anatidae; genus Anas; species Anas acuta. The sequence continues at coordinate 19,753,065 of NC_089017.1, forward strand.
AAAAAGTATCTGTAAAAAGTTAAACAAGGCTTTTGAGCCACCTTTTCACTGCTTGACTTCTGCTACCATGAATGAAATTGCACCACATAGTTCATACCTCTATCGGTGGAAAGAGTACAAGTGTATGAAGATATCTCCCTATCCAGCTTTAGGAATGTAACCAAACCATGCAAGTGGGAAGCCTTCTTTCTCTACCAATGAGAAACCTTCTTTCTCTACCTTCTTTCTCTAACAAATCTTTCCATCAGTGGAGAGAAAAATGCACCTCAAAACTGCTATTCAGATCTTCAGTGAGTCCTTCAGCTATTGCTGATCTACGTGAAAGGCCCAAAGCTGAGCCTTCTTCCCATGGCCTGTTCTCTGACTTGTATGTTACATATAAAAATGAACAAAAACAGTTGTATCCTATTGATGATAATACTGTCCTCCTGAGAGGAAGGCAGAATATGTGATTCCACCCACCCTTCCACTACTGGGTAGCAGCAGTGGTGCATGCCAGAGTCTTATTTAGACAATACTCACAGTTTTGTCTTAACAGGCAGAATGGCTGCTGCCTGAATAACTTTTTATATCAGCTTATCCTCAGCTAAACGAGAGTGCTAAGGGCATGCATATATTGGAGATTGCACTCATATTACAAAAACTGCTGGTATTCAGTCATATAAATCAAGGTAAGAGCAATTTGGGGCTTTTAAATAGTGTTGTCAGGATGCTGGAGACAGAAACCCCATGCAATGAAGGCTTACGCTTACAACATTCACAATTTTAATGTGTTGCAAGCACAGTTTAGTTTACATATCAAACACTATATAGCAAAAAGCTTCTAAATTTTGGTGGCCAGGCGTTCAGAGAAACCAAGATCACAGGAGCTGCCACAGCATTAACTCCAACCCAATATATCCGTCCACTTTATAGTGGCATCCAAACGCTTTCAGGGGCCCGATGGAGAACAGCTACAGCTGCAATATAGATATACCATATGGATGTATAGGTATACCATATAGGTATACTGTGTAGGTGTACATATGCACACCATGCCCATGAGGTAGGTTCTCACAGTACGCCCCTACCCGCAGTCACACCGAGCCCCTCCAGCAGGGGCTGGCAGCAGCGGGGGTTTTGCAGCAGGAGTTGCAGAATTAAAAATACTGAAGGAGGGAGCAGAGGAGGTGCAGGGGAGGGGAGCAGGGGTCCGGGGCTGCGCGGGGGGTGCGGGGAGTTACCCTCTTGCCCTGTTTCAAGCTCTTGGCGATCGGCAGCATCTTGCTCGCCCGGGGACGCCGGCTGCCCAAGTCTGTCCGACGGCTCGGCACGGAGCAGGGGATGCCCGCAGCGAGCCGCCTGCCCTCTTATAGCCCTGGCAGGAGGTGGGCAGCGCTGTGGGTGACACCCCCGTCCCGTCCTGTCCCGTCCCTGCCCGGTCCCTGACCCCTCGGGGGACCCCCCCCTTCGTCCTCCGCCCCCAGTCCCAGCGGGGACAGCCGGCTCCGCGGCCAGGGGGGCGGTCCGGCGCCTTCCTCCTCCTCCTCCTCCTCGGGGGCCGTCCTCGTCGGGGGCGCAGAGCCGGCCCGTGTTGCGTGCGAGCCGTGTGCGGGATGGGCACGCTGCTGCGGGCGGCCCTGCGGCGCCTGCCGACCCCGCGCCGCCACCGCTGCCCCCTGCCCGCGGCTGCCCCCCGGCCCCTCGGCAGCGGCGCGGGCGCCCAGGGCGGGTGAGTTTGTACTTAAAATGCCATTTTGTCATGTGCATCGTCGTGCATGCCGCTAGCAGCTCGGAATTCCGAGCGCAGACGGGTGAAAGATCAGTTAGTTACACATTAGGTAGCTTTCTGCCGGAGAGGCTGAGAAAGCAAACAGCAAAAAGCTGCGTAGAAGGAGTGGGGAGATAACATTAAATGAGTGTTGATTAACTGTCCCGAAAGGACAGGTACTGTAGTTTCACAGTATTCTGCTGCAGTAAAAGGTCTGACCTTGCCCCGCTCATCCAAAATGTTTTAATTTGGATATTTATCCTGATACATTTCCTGATTTTGGCTTGCTGCTCGGCCCTCTGTGGAAGGGACGGCCGAGGGGGGGTCACATAAGATGGAAGCGAATGGGCTGCCCGGGGTAACAGTGCTGAGTTGTGCTGGCTTACAATAGTTGTGAAACCACGTTGAAGCAGGTGTAAGCAAGCCATTGAGAAAAACCTGCCACCGTAATGCTCTGACTTTAGCAAAGTAGAACACGTGAAGGTGCACAGAACTTGAAAATAAGAATTAATTTTCATTGTTGGTGAACACTGGCATATCGCTTTAAAATGTGTCAATGAGCTTTACTAAGTAGTCATTTTTAAAAGACTGTGTTGTGTTACACTCACACTTCCGAAAACTCAGATTTTGGCATTGTTTCAGGGGTATAGATTCTCATTTGAAAATATACTGCACATAAGGGTAAATGGGACAAATAGCAAAGATTTAAAGCTGTGAGTGGAAACAAACTTGCTTTGCAGTTTTTATTAGGCCCGGGTATGCAAAAAACCCTTTGGGAGCATTTACTTTAGAAGAAGATAGGAGTGAACAGGTTACTTTCTAAGTTAGACTCGCAGGCAGGGACCAAGTTACGTAATGACTGGAGCTGAAAACAATGAAGATGGACAAATGTGCAACTGTTTTTCTGTAAGTGTCCATAACTGTTATTTTTTTTTCCCCAGTAAAGAAAATCCATCTCCTTCCTTGAGGAAAGACAGAGCAGACACAGTGATCATTGGAGGTGGCTGCGTCGGTGTGAGCCTAGCCTATCACTTGGCAAAGGCTGGCTTGAAGGATGTCATCCTGCTGGAAAAATCTGAGCTCACTGCAGGATCTACTTGGCATGCAGTAAGGAACATTTTGTTAATCTCTCAGATTAACAACAGTTTATCTAACAGTGGTGGAAGTTTCATTACCCTTATATTCCCTGGCTTTCCAGAGATTGTCTTGGTTATTTTATAGATGTAAACTTTTTAGCATTGAGCTCTGTATAGACCTGGAGTGTGAGTTTTGAAAAGTTGGTTCAGCTATCCATAGTATATTTTCCTAGAAGTTCATAGAAGTTGGGACAAATATTGTATTTTGAAATTACTGGAACATAACTGTTAATACTATTACATGTTTTTGGCAGCTAAGTGGACTTAGACTTTAAACTTCAGTTCAATTCAGATTTTTTTAAAAACAAATTTTGATGTCGTAAGTAATCTAGTTTATACTGAAGACTTTATCACTGGGAGTGGTTTTAATACCATTCAAAAAACAGAAATGTGGAATTTGGCATTATTTTATCCTTAATTATTTTTTATATGTGTGTTATGCTGAAAGAGAAGTGGTTAAGAACCAGCATCAGTGTCCAGTTCTCAGAGAACATCACTGTCTCAGAAATTGATTCTTATTAGAGACAAGAGCTTTCTTTCCTACCATTACTGACACTGCACAAAGTCTTGGAAAAGCAAAGCTGACAACTGTACATTGTTGTTTTGTAAGGCTGACTGTTTGTCTGTAGTCTAAGGAAAAGAACTAAAAAGACATACATGTAATAATGACAACTGGGGACACCTCCTATGATAATGCTAATCACATGGACATAGTGGTACATAGCATGCATGTATGTAACTACATATTTTGTATGTGTCAATGTCTGGAGTAGGTAGTGTTATTAAATAAAATAAAATTTGCCACAACAATAGATGCTTTTTCTATTCATTTCCAGCTATGGTCACATGGAGTTAGGAGAAAGCTATCTCTGTGTGTAGTAATAAAAGTGCATATAAAAGCAACAGCTTGCTTTCTCTGTGACTACTCTGTTAATACAATAGAGCATTTATGCAGTGTTTACAACTAGAATATCTGAGAGACTTTTAGGAACAAAGTAAGGAGGCTGACTCTCATTGTGTTCTGTTTATATTTTCACACTCTTCCTAGAGGAGAAAGCCTCAAGTTTGAAATATTATAGTGCAGATGCTTTGTGGGTTTGGAGACTTAAAAGAGGATGTTAGTAAAAAAAAAAAAAAATTAAAAAAAAACCAACTGCCTGAAATGTATATTTATATTTCATTGTACTTGCTTTGCAACAAGCAAAACAGAAGAAAACACACTTTATCAAGTTAAGAAAAACAAAATCAATAATTATACTTCCTTTAGCCAATCTTACCTCAGCTGATGCAGTTCAGAATGCAACATGGTATATAGTAAGTGTCAGATCATACATCTTGTGTAATGAATCATAATTAGGAAGTGTTCAGAGAAATAATTTGACTTCAGCATAAAAGAGAGTCACAGACTGAGTTCTATCTACCCAATGCATATACAGAACAATATGTGTGTAAAAAAATAATCAAATCCCCTCATTGAATATGAAAACAACATCATGAATAGGGGGGAATTTGTTTCTAATATTTTGTTGATATGCTCTCTCACTCTAGCTTATTGCTCCTAACTATGTAAAAGCAACCTTTCCTTCAGTATTTTTGCTTGTTCATTTTTAGTGAACACAAGGATGGGGCACTGGGTGAGGAACTCTGTATAAAGTCAGGGAGGGACCACAGTAGAGAAGATACCTGCACCAGGCTTCTCAGTGGGCTGCCTTGTAGTACCTGCTCCAACAGTGTGGGGTGATGAACACAGAAAGACACCTAGTTATGAGACAGGTTAAAAATGAATAACTACTAAATAAAATACACGGTATGCTAATGTTCTTCATTGAATTCCATATTGTAGTGCTGTGTCTGAAGATGAAAAAATTGCTGTTTCACATGATGAAAAAGATCAGAATTGTGACTGTCAATTCTTTATTGCAGTAGGTACTGTTCATTTATCAGTGGTCTTTTCACTGGGTATAGATGAAAATGACACGTATAGTTAACATGTCATACGGCACATGGTATATTGCCTGCGGCCAGAAAACTTGAGAAAGTCTGGTTCAGATATTGCTGTACTGTACCAGATTTTCCCTCTTTTGCAGTCCAGTAAGTCTTGCCAGCATTCAGGATCACATTTCATATAGATCATATTCCTGCTAGTGTTGCTGTTAAAACTTTCTTCCACTTCTGTAGTCTGAGAAGAATTTGTCTGACTCTCCTTTTATTGAAATTATTTATTGAAAACAGGACAGAAACCATGCACATTTTTGTATTAGCTATGAGAATAACAAGAAATAATGAGCAGATATAAATAAGAGAGTAAGTGCTGCTAACTTTTATGCCATCTAACCATGACAGAGTAGTGATTATTATATGTATGTAAACTAGGTTAGGACTTAGACTGCATGAACTTTCAGGGTTCTAGTATACTGCTTGCCAAATCATTTGCAATCTCACCGACATTCTAAGGACTGAACAATGCATATATAAATCACTCAGCAAATATTTTTTTTGTATAGTTATTTTTCAGCAAGGTGTTTTCTAAGAAAATGTGTAATGTATCATTATTATGTAATACTGTTTCGCGCAACGTTCAGTTGATTTTACTGCTGATGGTTAATAAATCACAGCACAAGACAAATAAAAACTTATTAACGCTCAGTCAAACTTGAAATAAGAGTGAATGTTGGTAGTATCAGTATTAATGCCATTTCCTCCAGAATGCTAGTTTAATAGTAAAGTAAATATAAAATCTGAAACAGATTGGAATAGAAAGAAAAGAACACACGAAATATTCAACATATATGTATATATAAAAAGTAGTCTATAAAAATGCTTTAAAGTCTTTGTCGATTTTCATAGCATAGTGGCCATTCTACAGAAAATTATTTCCCCAGCTCATGTTCATATAAAACAACACAATCTGTCTCACAAAAATAGAGCAAAACTAAGGGCAAATCTTCATATATAAGAACAGTCCACCCTGAAATTCAGGACAAGAGGTGGATGTCTTGGGAGGCCAACTAGGCTAAAGAGAAAGCTCATGGCAAAGTTACAGGAATTGGAAGCAGGAAGAAACTGCAAAGAGGTGATTTAGAAAAACTGAATGGGCATGCAAAGAAGATGCTAGAATAGCTAAAGCCCAACTGGAGTTAAGACTCGCAAGGAACATTAGGCCGACAAGGTCTTCTACTGCTACATTAACAGTAAAATACTGAACAAGGAAAATGTGGGACTGCTGCTGAATGAGGGGGGTGATTCAGCCACAGTGGACACTGATAAGCCTGAAGTACTCAATGCCTTCTTTGCCAGCTTTCACTGACAAAGTTTCACACACCTCTGTGCATAGAAGCACAGCTCAGGGAGTAGAGGAACTACTAGCAGTGGACGAGTATCATCAAGTCAGGGATTACTAGGAGAACTTGACTCACAAATACAGATGGGCAGATGGGCTGAATCCAAGAATGCTGTCGATGGCATTGCAAGGCTGCAGTTGTATCATTTTTGAAATACTGTGGAACTAGGGGAGTATCCATCTTTATAAAAAGCCAAAGGAAATAATCAGTGGAGTTAAAGGCCAGCTAGCTTTTCTTTGGTTCTTGGAAAAATCATAGAGTGAATTTCAGATCATGTATGAGCTCATAAAGTAACTTGGTACAGTTGGCATAAAATTTTGCCAAGCATAAAATATACCTGACCCAAACCAGTTGCTTTCTATCTTAAAATGACTGAATGTGTGGACAATGGGAAAACAGCTGATGTCATGTACCTCAACTTCAGCAATACATGAGACACTGTCTCCCATAATATTCATGTTTTCAACTTAAGATGTTGTGGTCTGTATGGTGGGACAGCTAGATAGGTAAAAAAAGACTGCTTGGATGGTTGGACTCAGAGAGTAGTGGTAAATGGATTGTACCCCACCCAAATGTTGGAAACGTGGAGTGTCACAGGGTCCTTGGACCCATCTTGATTAATATCCTTATCAATAATCTGGAAAATATGACAGAGTGCATGCTTGTCAAGTTCACAGTTGACACCAAACTGTGGGAACCAGTCAGTGTAGCAGAAGGCAGGGCTGCCATGTTGAGGGACCTGGACAGACTGGAGGGATGGAATGAGAAAAACTTCATGAAATTTAGCAAGGACAAATGCAAAGTATAGGAATATTTATCCATAGAGATAGTGCACTCACTGTCCTTGGAGATTTTCCAGATTGGAGAAAACCTTGGGCAACCTGGTTTGATCTTGTAGCTGATCCTGCTTAAAGCATGAGCATAGATACGGACCTCAAGAGGTCCCCATTCAGTCTAAATTATTCTGTGTTTCTATTATTTTCATTTTGATATAGTCCAGTCAGGTTATATTTGTCTCCTAATTATACTTCTGAAATCAGAAACAATCTTCATGAGAAGCCAAAGGGCATTAAATGTGTTTAGATTTTTTTTTCTTTATTTAAAAAATGTCAGAGATTAGATTTAATTATTGCAATTAAATGTACTTGAACTTATATGGTTTTATAGCCAAGTTGTAGGTGATTTATGCTTCATTTGGTTAAGATGACTTCACTAACAGTGGCTGCTAAAATGGAATTTTCTTACATCTGGAAAATATATTGCTACATTTGGAAAAACAACAAAAGACCAACCAGAAAATGTTTACATAAATGAAAGAGGACAGTAGAAATAATATGTGATGGCATGATTTCCAGGCACAAGTGAATGAATTACCCATAGATTATTGTAAATGGCTGAAGAAATGTGAAGACTTCAATGCCTAATTTATTTCTTTATTTTCTACACATAGCAAAAAGGCCTTTAGGACTTATTTTTTTTAGGAAACAAGCAACTTTTAATTACAAATTCTTTACTGAAGCAGCCTTGGGTTTTAGTCTGAGGAAAATAAAATACAAGTGTTCACAACAGCATAAAACCACATGTAACAAATGAGGTCAAGTGCACACATTGTCAAATATCCAGTCTCTAGATGATATGATGATGATATAATATGGTAATAAGAAAAGATGTCTATCTCAGGGACTTCATGAAGCCAGCAATAGCTTTCCAGAATATTTTTGTATCTCAGGGACTTCCTGAATCCAAGGGGCTTGTTTTGCATTTAATGTAGCCCTCAGTGGATATTTTTTCCTCCTCCAGATTTTCATGATCACCTTTTAAACTTAAAACATTTGGGTAATGAACAATACAAAACATACTGAGGGAACCAGAGCCAAATTTATGAATAAAATACCATCACAAATGAAAAATGTGTCATTTCACTCATTTAGTATGCTATAATATTGTATATAAACTTTAAGGTATCAGGAAGATAAAATTCATATGAAGAAAAGTAGGAAAAACTGACACTATGCATAAAGCTGTGCAGTCACTAATGCCAGACACTTCTCATACTCTGAAGAGACTGAGTATTTGTCATCTAAGGCAGTGAGTGACTTAGGAATCATTTATTTATTTGTTTGTTTGTTTGTTTGTTTTTTGAGGGGCATGGCATTTGAGTGGAAACAATTTGCTAAGTGTAATTTGAAGCTAATTTTATCTGAAGAAAAAAACGGGTCTTAAATGTGAAGGTGCAACAAGAAAGATGAGCCACAGCAGGCCATTGTTTCGGAAAATGAGAATGTGTAATGCATACAATATATGTTGTTAATTATAGAGAAGAGCATTGTTAATTACAGAGAAGAGTAATGTTTAATAGGTTCTCAGCAAAATTAAACTAGATTGAACCAGAACCTATATGTATAGACCACTAACTCTTAATTTTGTTGTTCATATATATACATGTACAGTTATTAAATTAGCTTTAAAAGTTGGGGCCTTAAAATTACATATTTGTTGCACAGAGCCATTTTGATGAGTGAAAAGAGTAGTTGATGTGCATTCTTAGTAGGCAACTTGAAGGAAACTATCAAAATTCTACTACGTGTGTTACTTTTCACCTTTAGATTCTCTGCTCTTTTTATCTCACAAGAGCAGTGAACTGAATGGTGAATTTGGGTGTCTAGCTCCCTTAACTGTTTTTTAAAAATCATGTACTGTACATTTGTTCTATTACATCTATGTAAGTAAATGAAGATATTATATATAAATTGGGTTCTTAATTAAAACAAACATTAGGTATGAATAAGCTTTATTTAGTTAGCAAACTTGTCTCTCTATAAAAATATTTAAATCAATGTAGTTACTGAAAAATGAGCCTGAAAATCGAATGTAATTTTTCAGTGCTGTTACCTCACTTCAAAGAAGGGCTTTAGTGAGATGTCAAATTCTAGAGATATGAAGACATGTAACCTAACTTCTGTAAGACTTAAACTCTTAAATTAAGTCAGTAAGAATTAAACTTCCTTCAAGTGCTAAATATCTGCACTTATGAATGTCATTAGATTGATGAAGCTGTCTATAGTGTTGGGAGGTGAATAGCTTCCTTAAATACAGGAAAGTCTGTAGTAGCTTCTTGATATTACAGTTGCATGAACCCAAAAGGACTCATCAGCTTTCTAAAATCGAGCCTAACAAAATGATGTGCAAAATTCATACACTAATTTTTAAGCAACTTCAACAATTGCAGAGGCTGCAGTTGATCGAGGACTAAGTAGTGTGTCACTTCCAAAAGATTTGAAACAGACAACTGCATAATTTAAGGAAGAAAGGAAACCATAGGAGAGGACAACTGCAAGAGTATCATGAGCTGACAAATTTGATGAGAAAAGACAGGTGGAAAAACATATGCAGAGAGAAGAATGCCATAAGTAGGAAAAGGGTTTTGCTTTTATTTTTGTAGCACTTGGCTCTATACATGGGTTGCTTTTCTTTATAGTATCTAGACAGTTCACTTTTGAATGATAGTTGGAAGGTGGGAAAGACAACACTCCATTTCTAATTGTATTTCTGTGTTGTTCTTATTTCTTAATTGAGGCTGGTTTAACTACCTACTTTCATCCTGGAATAAACCTGAAGAAAATCCATGCCTACAGCATCAAACTCTATGAAAAGCTGGAAGAAGAGACTGGGCAGGTAATCTCCTTAACTTTCTAAGTATTAATTCAAATCAATCTTACAAATAGTCTTATAACAGAGTTGACACGTTGTATGTGTTTGTTCAGGGTTATCATAAGGCTCTCCTTATATTAAAATATATTCTGCCTGCATATCTATACTGAAGTCTTGTGTTTAATCGGTAAATATTTTAGATAGCTTCTCAGATCTCTGTAAAGTTTAAGAAGATTGTTTTCATCAAACATCTCAGAAGCTCAGCAGACTGAGAGTCTGCAACTTTATCTTGCTCTAGGAGTTAAAATAGCATCAAGGATCTGGAATGAATGGATTGATTATGATACATTCCTGCTTTAAACTTGTCTGCTTATAATTTCATATGATATGATGGTCTGTACTTGAGAAGATTGCTGTAATTCTTCCCATCCCCTTCAGAGACATGTTTTTATTTAGTGACTTAGGGAATGGGTATGCAGAGAAACACAGGAGTTGTCTTCCTTATCTGGCAACATTCAGCCACATAGATTTCGTTCACTATGCTCTGCTTGCTTCAGACTGCAGCAGAACCTCCGTGATCCTTGCAGTACTAACTTGATAATTGTCACAAAGTGCTTTTTTCTTCATTCTGCTGCTCTTATCTACAGCAAGATAAAACACTGCAGCAAATTATCATTGTGAGTTCTGCTAAAAGACTTATACAACCCTATTAATGTCCTGTTAATTAACAGAGAAAAGATAAAATACATTATGTATACCTGAAAGTGAGGATTCAGTGTTTAGCTGTATAAGGATTTCTGCTTTATTAAAAAGACAAAAAGGAAGGGGATTGTTCATTTTGTCAATAGAGATGCTACATCTGTTAAGTTTATTCTGCTGCACCTCAATAGCAAATAAAGTAGGTGATAAATTTTAATACAAATTATTATATATTTATTTTCAAACATATCTGATAAGTTTGAAAGTGAGTCCATAAATTCAGACATTAATCAAAACTTAATAAAATCTGGCATTCAATAAAAAGTTTTTACATTTCTTTTGAAGATAGCATGTATTTACTTGGGAAGCCAATTAACTGTAGGAGTTTAATCCTGCTCCTCCAAGGGCACCTAGCTTACACTGAGTCTTTTTCCAGTCATTTTAATGGCAAATTTCTTGTGGAATAGGAATAGCATAGGAACATGTATTTATGGAGATAAGTAAAAGTTCTTACAGTATTTCATTTTTTCTCTTTGTTTTAGGCTGTGGGGTTTCATCAGCCTGGCAGCATCAGAATTGCTTCAACCCCTACTAGGGTGGATGAATTCAAATACCAAATGACTCGAGCTGGTTGGCATCCAACAGAGCAGTACTTAATTACTCCTGAGAAAGTACAAGAGCTATTCCCCTTATTGAACATGGATATGGTAAAAATCATAATTTTATGGAACAACTTCCATTGCATTTAAATGTTGGTCTACCAGGTATTTAGATCCTGTTCCATTTATAAAAATGGTATGAGAAATTCTCATATTTCAGTGGAAAAATATATAAACTAAAATCGCTTGTGCATTTTAGTGAATACTGTATGCTATAATATTAATATAATATTAAATTAAAATTATAATTATATCTGAGAACTGAGGAATTTTACTTCCTTAGGACCACTGTTAAGTTGGTTAGCTGTAGCTTTTATAATGTGCTATGTTTTCAAAATTTGTTTGGATTTGAGTCCTTAACGTTTACTCAAGAAATATATCACATTCAAGAAATAAATCATTTTTGAAACAAAATTAGTTGACTTTGATAAATATTAGTTTCTTTCATTTTGTGTAATTTTACCTCCACATAGGTTTTAGCTGGCCTGTATAACCCTGGAGATGGTCATATTGATCCCTATTCTCTCACAATGGCCTTGGCTGCAGGAGCCAGAAAATATGGCGCCCAACTGAATTACCCAGTCCAAGTGACTAATTTGAACCCCCGGTCAGATGGGACATGGGAAGTTGAAACTCCACTTGGAGTAATTCAAGCAAAGAGAATTGTGAACACTGCAGGTAGGATTTAACATCATCAGTTGTATACTATTCTGATTTACAAACTAGGTGACACTGAGGATCTGTCCAGATTTGTGTGGTTTACAGGAATAAGGATATGCTTTTGAATATTTGGTTTGTAGTAAAATATATTCCGTGCTTTTTACTTTACATTATTGTGAAAATTTAACTCTTCAGATAAATGTCCTTGACTAGGCATTAATAATATTACTTTCTGGCTTGTCTCCAGCAGTTACTACTTAGGCTGTCTTGTTAGATTTCAGAAGCAGAATAGACTCTTACTTGTCGGCAGTAAGTGGTGTAGAAGAGACAGGTTACTGTCTGTGAATGTGGTCCTCTAAAATATTATGAAAGCTTCTTAGGAAGGGATATGGGATGTACAAATGAACTAGAAATATCTTCACTGGTTTTGTTTGTTTGTTTGTTTGTTTGTTTTCAGAGACTGAGGATTTGCAGCCAATAAGATAATTCTGCATATTTCAGCATTATCTTCTCTAAGATTTAACTCTCCACATATCATTGAAAGAGCAGATTTTTGTTATTTGATTAGTATTTTAAACACACCCTTTGTTTAATAATAATTTTTCCACATAATAAAAATTTCCAAACTCAAAGGAACTTGTATTTACGTATGCAATTTTATTCTTCATTTTGTTAAAGAAGCTAAACTGATGTTTTTGCCTCAAAAGTCTTTCCAACAGGATTTGATTTTGTTTTCTCAAATGAGTTGATAGGTCTAGGAAGCAGTATTTAAACCAAACTTCACTTATTTTTATGCTGCTTTATACAAATTACAGAAAATCATAGTACTGGTGAGACCATTGGCACCTCCCACATGAAGTGTGCCAAATGGTTCCTAGGAGAAGACTTTCTGTTTTCAGTCATTTGAATATTTTCTGAATATTTACAATTTGGATAAAAGTTTTGCAGACACTGACAGCCTCAAACTGAATCATATGTGTGTTTTTGAAATAGTCTTTCATACATCCCATCCCAGTGAATAATCAGGTTTCAGCTGAGAGGTGTGATGACTCCAGAAGACTTTTTATTCTTCAAATGGGATGAGCAAACTGAGAGCAGGGATATATAATCCTTTTCATTCCTTTCTACATATGTGCAGTGGAAAAATAATAATAATATAAACCAACCAACCAACCAAACAAAACAAAAACAAAACAAAACAAAACAAAAAAAAAAAACAACCACCATGTCTCTAACGCAAGGCAGATAAAATGAAGAAGTTGAGTGAGAGAGGTACTGTTCTTGTTGGTGGTAGAATAACCATGGCTGGTAGTTGGAAATAATGAGAGAGTTGGACTGGAAGTGGAGTAGAGTGGTAGAGTGAAATACTTGGGAGAGATGCCGGGAGGTAGCTGGGAGCACTGGCAGCAAGTGGAAAGCTTAAGTGCTAGAGGACCTGATGAATAAGGAAGCTCAGGCTGGGAAGGACTGTGGTGATAGCAACAGTGGGGATGACACTGTGGAGGGAGGTAGCCAAAAAGGGTCTGACATGTTTCATTATGGGAACTGGAGCTTTTCTGGACAAAAAGATTAGAAAGAATATTTGAGGACTGGTTGTGGGTGAAACTGGAGTTGGAAAATTGAGGCTTTCTGAGCTGTCTAAGGATGGAAGACTGTCAGACAAACAAGGAAAAAGGTGGATGGGAGTGGATTGGAAGGAAGGTAAGGCAGATGGGACAGGATTTGACAAAAGAGGAAAGCTGACTTGCACGTGGAGAGAGGCAACTAGATGAAAAAGTATTGTAAAAGAGTGATTGAAAAAGAGCTTGAGACTGAGATGAAAAGAAGTTACAGGAAAAGCAGGGGTGGGGAAGAGAGGAGATTGGCACAGAGAGAAGTTTGGAGGGAATGGGATAAAAGGGTTGTGCTCTGGACAGAAATGTGCAGTATGTGCTAGGTGACCCACTTTCCATGTCTGGAATGCAGAGAGCCCTGTGTTAGATCATTCTAGGCTTTCAGTAAAGACTGTGAAACACACTGAGAAGTGTGCTTTCTCATCATATACCTCCCACATACATGTGATCACCTGCTATGGCTATTAGCCTTGCTAAAATAGCAGGGGTCTGAAAAGTTCACCTTGAGGTTCTATGCACGCTCATGAGCTGTCATGATGTCAATGTAGTGCAATATAACAATATTTTGGAGAGAAAGAGGACTAGATAAGGAGTTCAGTATGCTTGTTAGAAAGCAAGCAATGACACAGACCAGGAGACCAAATTAAACTAATTTTATTTAGACCACAAAGTCACAGAATCACAGAACTGTAGGGGTTGGACGGGACCTCGAAAGATCATTAGGTCCAACCCCCCTGCCAAAGGAGGTTCCTCAGAGCAGGCTGCCCAGGTAGGCATCCAGACAGGCCTTGAATATCTCCAGAGAAGGAGACTCTACAATCTCCCTGGGCAGCCTGTTCCAATGCTCCGTCACCCTCACCGTGAAGTTCTTTCGCATGTCAGTGCAGAACTTCCTGTGCTCTAACTTCCAGCCATTGCCCCTTGTCCTATCCCCACAAACCACTGAGAAGAGGTTGGCTACATCCTTCTTTCCCCCACCCCTCAGATATTTATATACACTGACAAGATCCCCTCTAGGTCTTCTCTTCTCCAGGCTGAACAGACCCAGGTCTCTCAGCCTTTCTTCTTAACAGAAGTCAAGCACTTATAAGATGAAAGACATCAATATTTAGATTGCGTATGCGCTCACAGTTCATGGCTTTTGGACATGAATTATGGGATGGCATTCAGATAAAAAATCACAAGCTCTCCTACTAATAGGATACTTGTGTCATTTGTTACACAGGATGGATTTATTAGTCTGGAAACAATTCAAGATTATGGCATGGAGAGACAGGGTTTTCTTTTGGCATTTAGACCTCTTATTTAGGCCCCAAACTTGTAGGTACTTATTATTCCAAAACATTGCCTCTACATCATATGTACAAAGTGTCACAGATGTAATTTATTTATTTTTGTAGTGTAGTTGTCTTTCCTTGGCTTATGTATCAAGTAGACATTAGGCAGAGTTTTTCAGTAATTGCTTTTCAAAGTCTATTTGTAAAAATTAGAATGAGCCCTTACAATTTTTTTTTATTTCTTTTTTATTTTTTTATTTTTTTTGATTTAATAACTTATTAAACTAACAATACGTGGCTAACTGTTCAGCCAAAATGAACATTTGAAGCACGTGTTGCTTAACATTCTGGCTAGGGATGTGAAATTAATACCATATAACCAATATATTTTATAAATGTTCCCTCAGCTAACATTCATTCTTCTTCTCAGCCTTGCCTCATTCCACTATAGATCATGACTGGTATAATTCAGAGCTCATATTTTAGGCTCATGTTGCAATATGAGTAGAGAAGAATATATCAGGAGGCTCTCCACATTCTCTCTTCTTCCCTCATCCCCCAACCGACATCTGCTGTGGAACTGGAACAAACTAGTTTCAACCAATCTTTAACTGTTCCTTATGTGAGATTTCCATTTTGGAAGAAAGCAGATGCCTAATAAATAATCCCTGACATAAATTAACTGGTATCGAGCCAGCTAGAGTGATTTTCAGCCTATTTATAATATAAAGATTGATTAAATTCTGCAAAAATAGTGAATTTATTTTATTTATACAATACGCACGTGCATACATATGCACATGTGCAGGCCTGTACACAATTCATATACAACTATTTATATATATGTAGTGGTGGAATATTTTCTCCTCTTTTAAAACACAAGAGATAGTCAGATTACATAGTTCAACAGTTACACTCAGTAATACCACCAGTAAATATTTCAGCATCAGATGTTTGCAATCTCTACAATTCTATCTTTATAAATGTCCTTGAGATATAATTCATGCCTTCATTTATCTCTTCTGTGTGTGATAGGACTTGACATCTGCTTCCAATTAGAATTTAGTTTTAGAGAACATATTCTTTCTTTTGTCATTTTTGAGTTTATAATGCCTTTTGCATATGGTTCAAAAACTTTAAACAAAGAAACTATGACATATTTCATTTAGTAAATGCCAGCTGTTGTTATTCTAACCAATTAAATAAGCATTTAGCCTAAGTATGAATATATATATTTTTTAGAATTATGGCATTTAAATTTGATTTTGAGCACGCCTATAGTATATGCTTTTAATTCAACAGCAGTTTAAAATCAGCTGTGGCTGTGCTATACTTCTGGAAACTTAATGTTAAGAAACTTGATATTATTTTGGAAGTAAGTTTCAAAGATCTAAAATTGTCTGCCATTTTTATTTTCTCTGAGGAGCTTGAATATTTTTACTTTAATGTTTTCCCACTAATTCTGTTTTAACATGTAAGCAAAACAATAAAATTACTAGGAGTGCATTTCTGGAGTATTCTTTCTTTTCCAAATATCTCTTTTGAGTTTAAAATTTTTGGCAGAGAAACAGTGTATAATACTATATTTTGTGGATTTTTTTGCTACTTCACCTTCTTTTCTCCTGTATGGATCATTAACTGACCTTACCTTAAAATAATCTTCTTTGGAGTTGACATGGAAATACACAAATCAAAAGAAGTTCCCTAAACGGTAATTGTAGTTGACTAGTCAATGGCCTGGACTTCGTAGAAGGGGGACACTGTACATGAATGGCTAGCAAATGAGAGTAAATACATTCATTGTTTTCATACTTTATTTTTTTAATTCTAATTTTTATTTTTTTAATGGTCAACTCTAGGTCCCCTTAACCTATGCTTAAATTCAAATGTGTATTTGTCATGTTTAATTGAGGAAGCCCTTGAAGAAGTGCTAGAAATTCAACTTCATTAGCATTTTTTGATTGTTCTCGATATAAAGGAGCATAAATCATGTTTCAGTGGTTTTGAAAGATTTTTTGAATCACTGCATGCTACGTGATCTTCCTAATTTGACCAACATAACAACTATTCTGTCAGTGAGTCTCCTGCAAGTACTGAGGATTCAGTTAAGAAGCAAAGTCTTACATATGATAAATACAGTACAACAGATACCGTTTTTTACCATTTTCTGGGCAGGGGCTTTTAATTAACCAAGTCTCTCTGTCATGATCTTTGATATCATTCTCACTTGCTTTACCTGTCTGTTAGCAATTGCCAGCTGATTTATCACATAAAACCTTGTTCTTGGATTTTATTTATTATTATTATTTTTAATGTGGGTGTTAGACCCAGAGTCTGGCTTGTGTGCAGGGAATAGCTCCAAGCCAGCACAGCCCAACTCATCTTTTCTAATTACTCTGGCGTTAGCCCATGTCAAAGATGAGAGGCTGTATTTCCAAATCAATGTCAACTAACAGCACTGTCTGGGTACTCTCTATGGGAGAAGGTGCCAGGAGTGGTAACAGGTCTGGTAGGGCATGGGCCTTGCCAGCCAGGGCTCTGTCCTAAATGCCATGAAGGAGGGAGTTGGGCAGGCCCAGGACTGGCATTTGGCATCCACCTAGAGCCCAGGTTTCCAGACTGATTTGTGGGGAAGAGGCACAGGCAGCCATAGTGACAAATCCAGCCTGCAGACAAGGCAGGTTGAGAGCAGGTCTGGTGACAGTAACCAGGGTCAGACACTGCCCAGTGATCAACAGGCAGGTCCGTGGTGATGAGTCTGGGGAGAGGCCAAGCTGGGAAGTAGTCCACGGATCAGGGTCTGGATCAATGAGGGCCATGGCCAGGCACGGGCATGGTTGTGACACAGCTGTAAACAGGCACTCCTCCGATCAAACCAGCTCAGACTGGTACTGATGTCCCTGAGCTGAGCAGAAATGGGGCTTCAGGCCCCATGGGGAGGTGTGTGGGTGAAAGTCCCAAAGGGGCTGCTCAGGACTGTTGAGGCTTGTTAGTGCCCTCAGGGCCCTGAGAGATAAAATTTAGCCAGTTCTTGGAAAAGGTAGAATTGAAGAGAGAGGTAGGAACCTCTGGGTCTGAAGCCAAGCAAGCAGCAAAAAGGAAAAAAAAAAAAAAAAGCATGTTATGCTGGGCATCCTTGAGTGTAGGGCCCAGGAGAAGAGGCAGCTGTGTAAGCGGGAAACCTTGCTAGAGATAGTTTTTCATTAAGTTGGGAGTTAGCTGATTACACAGGAACCAGGCTGAACTGCCTTCTTTTCCTGGGTGGCATACAGCACATAGCCTTTTCTTTGAAAGGCTACCTCTTCCTCATCTTCCATATTGCCTTCTCTCAACCCTTACTCCTGACCCCATAGATTTCCCTGAAATTCCTGCTGTTTGATTTACCCCCTTCATTCCCACTTCTGAGACCTACATTCCTTCTTACAAAGAGTCAGGAGAGTGATGTTAAAGAGTATTCCAATCTCTAAGAGCAGCCGCCATCGCAGTCGATTGTATCTGCTGGATTCTCTCATCTATACACTCTGATCTCACAGCAGACTTGAGCCATGATGCAAAGCCCTAGCTAGTAAGTCTGGCAGAGATAAATGGCTTCTACTTTTTAGCTTTGACACTGATACATCACTAAGTGAATACATCTTACCAGGTGCAAGCAGCTAGTCTGCAAGGACCTTAACAGAGAAGAATTAGGCCTTCTTTAATGTATGCTTAGGATTTTACATGTAGGACCTTGAGCAGGCTTTAGGGACAGAGAAATTGGTGCCTATTTTTTCTGATCACAGCATGTATCAGAACTTTTAATTGGACACCTATGGGAGGGTGCACTAACTACTTGCCAATAGGAACAGTTAATTGATTACTACATGACAGGCATAAGTAATACAAGTTAATGACATGTGAAAAAGGAGGGAAACTTAGATTTTTGGGATTAGCCAGCTGAAGGTACTGCCTTGCTGTGTTAGGACTTGACTACTGTATTGGGGAAGTACACTAGCTCTTTTGGTTGATAGTAAGAGCCTAGGATAACACCTATAATATGAACTAATTTATTCTGCTTGTGTTACTGATTTTTATGCATTACAGTCCTAGTTTAATGAAATGAACTATGGGGTTTGTGGAATTGATAATTAAATTCCTTTCTGAACTTTTAGAAGCCTAATGCATATTTTTCCAGTTACATTTTTGAATAACTGTAAACTAGAGTAATATATGGTAGCATAATTAGGAACAAGAGCATGAAATTATGGAGTGAAAATGATGCTACATAGTATGAAAAATAATTTTAAAAGTGAAATTGTGTAAAAAATTTGTCACTTTCCACAAAACACAGTGCTTCTTGAAAATGTTTTGCTGTTATTTTCCCTTAATTGAAAGGAAAATCTTTGAATGTTAGTGTGTTGTTTCTTGTCCTCTGTAGGCTTCTGGGCTCGTGAAATAGGCAAGATGATTGGCCTGCAGCACCCTCTTATTCCTGTCCACCATCAGTATGTTGTGACAGCAACCATCCCTGAAGTGAAAGCCCTAAAAAGAGAATTACCTGTGATTCGTGATTTAGAAGGATCATATTACCTAAGACAGGAAAGAGATGGTCTTTTATTTGGTCCATATGAAAGTGAAAAGAAGATGAAGCTGCAGGACTCTTGGGTAACAAATGGAGTACCACCAGGTAATTAAGTACATTAAATCTTTAAACTCAATAAGCACTACCATATATTTTAATATATATAAATCCCACTACGTAATATTGCCTTATATATTGGAAAATAGAAAATACTTGCAATGCAGGACTGCAGTGGAAAACTTTTTTCAAAGAATAGCTGTGACATCTAATATTCCAAATAAATAGAAAAAAAAAAGTAATATGAAAAAGGCTATTTGAAATAGGCACAAAATATACATCTACAACATAGTATTATCTTACTCTCTGAACAGGTGTCTGTGTGTAGTGATTAAATCCAATCACTAAATACACATTTTTGCATTTGAATAGATTTTTATTATAGTTTTAAGCCATAGTTCTCTCCAACATACTAACAAGGGCTTTGAATTTTTCTCTGTTCCCTTGGAGACAATGCAGTTGTCAAAAAGGAACACAGATACACCAAAGGAATGGCTTAGACAAAATACTGTGCTCGGATATAAGTACAAATGAGCTGTAGATTTGTATAGAATTTTTGTACAGAAAAATTCCAACCTTAACATACTGATGATTATGATTCTATGAAATTAAGTACTGTGCTATACCTAGGCTCCAGCTTTACATTCACTTCTTCACAGTAATTCATCTTAGGTGAATGGTCACGATGTTTAAAAAGAAAAAAAAAACAACCAACCAACCAACCAACCAAAAAAAACCAACAAACAAACAAAAAAGAAACAAACAGAAAGTGTTTCTTAAGGAAGAATAAATCAATTTATATTGTTGGGCTGTGGATTGCACTGTCTTATCTTCGTAAGCTTTTTGTCTCCACCAGTGTCAAGTCCTTCTACAGAGTCATGTTCAGTAATTCTCAGAGCACAGGCTGAAGGCTGAAATGTATCCAGGAATTCACAAAATGCCGTGGAAGAAATAAGCTGACACAGGCAATATCTTTCTTTCCCTCCTCAAATTGTTGCCATATTGAGAAAAATAAATGGGTCTTATTAACACAGATGAAGTATCTGTGTTTCTCCACTTCCTTTCTACTTCATTGTTGAATTTGTGTGACCTTAGGGTTAAACAAATATGTATAAAAGACAGTGTAACTGCAGTGACAGTAAACTTGATCCTGCAAGTAACTAAGGTTTTATGCACACCATTTTTCTTAGGTAGGATAGTATATGCTTGAACATACTAACTGAAAAATTTTGTGTCCATTTTATAAATTTCATAACTGTGATTAAAATGTATTTTCATTGTATTTAACAAGTATGTAATGGCTCAAATATTTGTGCAGGTTTTGGAAAAGAACTTTTTGAGTCTGATTTAGACAGAATAATGGAACACATTGAGGCTGCTATGGAAATGGTCCCAGTTCTGAAACAAGCAGACATCATAAACACAATTGCAGGTCCTATCACCTATTCTCCAGACATTCTTCCTATGGTGGGACCACATCAGGGTGTAAGAAATTACTGGGTAGCTATTGGTTTTGGGTGAGTAAATTTATTTGTGAGAACTTTTGTCTGTTATGTTATTAAAATGATAGTTATCGTGAACTTTGCTAAATTTTTATGGATTTTTTTCCTTCTTTTTTTTTTCTTCCCTCTTTTTTTTTTTTTTTTCCTATATAAAATATGATTGGAAATAATCTTAATAACCATTACCCACATGTTGTGAACTTATCATTCTCTCTTTCTTCTGTTTCATAACTCTCACAATTCTTTCAATTTGTGTCCTCCTTTTGTTCTGGAGGCTAGTATCTGTGACAATTTATGAAGCAGCAAGAAGTGGGTAGGACTTGGTAATGTCTGTGGAGCAAGTTGAAGCCGTGACAGTGCTGGGCTTTGTAGTACACTTTCCAGTTCATTTTGTGGATCACTTTCAATTACATTTTGTTCAATACTTTTTTGGTATGCAGAAAATGGTGTCACTGAAATTGTGGCAGGAATGGTTGTTACAGGAAGAACTTATAATCAGAAGTAATAACTTTCAGTGAAGAGTTGAAGGCATGCTAAGGATAGAGGACTGCAGGCACCATGGGTGACTTACTGCTTTAGGGATACAAACAGTCATAGTTCTGACTGTTGGAGATCGAGCTGAGAAATGATGTTGCTGGGTGTTGGAAGAAAGCAAATGAAGAGGTTAGTATGACAAGGTTAGTGTGACAACAGGAATGGGTGTTTTTCTGATGTTATCTAGTCTCTCCTGCCCACTCTAACATTTATTTTGAGTGTGATTTGCATCTCATATACTCTGGCCCCACTGAAGTCGGTGGTAAAGCTCTTACTGACTTTTCTTTAATTGTCTCAGCTTGCCTGTTGTCTCAAGATGGATAGAATGAACTGAATGCAATTCCAGGCACATGTTATTGAACACGTTCTGTTTACACTGTTTTTCCAATTGCCTAATTTGCCGTTCAAAATCCAGCTAAGCTTTTCCAGTTTTCTTTCAGTCCAAACTAAACAAACCCTCAGATTGTAAGATAAGGCAATATCACTAACATGCTTTCCGAGGCCCTCAAAATAAAAGGGTTTGGTAATTTTGCAATGATTCATTGTGAAAGGTGTTCACCTTTGCTGCTTGGATTGAAAAAAAGAACCAACAAAATTGTTATCTTTTAGTAACATTTGCAGAACTTATAGTTACAAAAGTGGTTTGCCTAGTCCTAGTTCACCAGAAAGACTGTTTAAGTTCATTACTGTGCTGCCAGACTTTGGAACCTGTTTTCCTTCTTTTGGCATCAATAGGAGCAGAATTAAAGTTCCATGTGGGAATAACCAGAGACCAGTGTTATATACTTAAGTTTCTTAAAAAAAATTATTTCAGGAATTTGATTAATCTCTAAATGTGTAGACACAGGTTGCAATTATGTTGCTGTCATTGGATTGCTTTGCCTGCTTTTCAGGGACTTTTGACTCTGTTCTGCACTTCTGCCTCACTGCAGTGTTTCTGCCAGTGTTGTAATTTTTTGTGTGCATTAGCAAATCCTTATCTCACAGTCAGCTAGCAGGGACATTGTGACAGAGGACTTAGTGCTGTTAGTTTAGAGGATTTTTATTATCTAAAATTAGCAGCATGCTAGACATTTTAATGTGCAAAGAGGTTAATAAGTATAGTTAGTAGGGCATGTAGCACTGTTTATTATCAAGGTTGCTCAATGCTTCCCATTTAAGACTGTTTTTGGTTACTTATAGCTTTGAAAGTGTTAACAATAAGCTAGATTATTTATTTATTTTTTTTGACCATATTTGGTGTCAAAGCAGTGTAAGCTTTCAAAATAATGAGATTATTGGAAGATATGCCATTTTGCCATGTTCAGTTTTTTGGGGGAAGTCTTTCTTTTGAAGAACTCTAATCTGCTCATTTGCTGAGAATGAACTTCATGTTTGGCAGAAGTAACCTTTCTCCTAAAGATATGTCTTTCTGCCATTCTTCACAAAATCTGTCTGCAAGTCCCATTCACATGCCTTCAGAGAAGTTACAGCTCATAAACACTTGACAGAGATTCACTAAGTCTTCATGAGTTATATCTACAATAGTATTCTAAAGCCAGAGACTGAACAGGAGTTTTCCTGCAGAAATGGGGCAGAAAAATGGCTGAACAAAGTCACTAAAAAAAAAGATCATGGTGTGCAGGGGCTTAGATTTCCTAGGAAAAAAAGGAGTGGAGTGAAAAGTTTCAGGAACCAAAAATTGGTGAGAAGCAATGTATCACAAACCAGTAAGACACAAGAATATGAAAGGGACAGTGGGGAAGACCACAGAGCAAAGCAAGGCTGGCATGGATTGAAAGGAGAGAAGAGCAGAGGGCAGTTCATATTCACTTAAGCACAATTTCTCTAAATCTTCATATGAAGACAGGGACTCCTAAGCTGTACCACTCTTTACAGCAGTAACATCCCATCCCACCCCATCCTATCCCATCCCTGCAAGCCACATATGTCATTCCTTCTTAGAAGAATGGCAGTGGATATATTAATACTATCAGCTCTCCTTATCTGAGCTAATGAAGAATTTGGGCAACCTGGGTAATCAGTAACATTTCTGATGATGTAGGCCCAGTGGGGAGCACACACGGAATCAACTAAATGAGCAGAGACAGTGCTGAAAAGCTCTGCAAAATTTGGAGACCAGTCAGACAAGGTGCACTGATCCACCTGACCTAGCAACTCCACATTGCAGATCTGCCTCCTCGTCTGTCTTGCTCCGAAGGTTACCCTGCCATCCACTCAGTCTTCAAATAAACCTGAAAATTTCCACTGCATTTCATCTGTTTCCATCCACAGTCATGGAATGGTCTCTGTGCTGTGCTGGCTGTAGTGAATGGTGCAGAGAGACTTGAGCTGGCTAAAACTTCTGGAGCTGGTCCTGAAGGCATCATAGCTATGCTCACAAAACTTGCACACATGAATTGCCCAAGTGAGTAGCCTAACTAAATTAACACCAGAAATGGCTAGTTCTTCTGTAGTACTTACAGAGTGGCAGTTGACAAGCAGTCATTCTTTCTATATCAACTGAGGTGAGAATCTGAGGATTTCTGCTGAATGTCCTAAAGGACTATGTTTTGCAGAACTGCTTCATGCACTCAGCTGCTTGATATTAATTTTATTAAATAAACAAACAAACAAAAAGATAAAAAAACCTGCTGTATCAAACCACTATCATGAAGATCGTGAAGTCAGGCATTCTACAGTTAGGAAGTGCCGGGACTAAGTGCCAGACCTATTCTTCTTATGCATATGCATTAGGATTAAATAATTACATTCTATTTTTTTCATAAGATCTTGGACTGTTTAATTCAGGGCCTAGAATTCAGAATGCAGAGTTGATGAGCACCAGCTCAAGTTTTGGCGTCACTATTCAATGTGAGTCTCTGTGATTTAATTTTTTCATGCTAATTTAAACTTAGTTTTCCATTGGCTTCATATTTCTTCAAGGATTTTTCTGTTCTGCTCATTGGAGCATGTCACAAATAACTAATAATTTATTTTCACGTGACAGAAGGATACTTAGACACTTTTTTAGACATGGTAAACTAATTCATGGATATATTAACATCAGAAGTTTTAAAACATTTGTTATTAATAATTGTCATTAACCATTTCAATGTATAATCTTAAATGCCTGTAATTCAGCATTACATAGTGCTGTTTGGTTGCATGTATATTGAGTGGTGACATACACATATTGCAGTACACTGAAGCTCCTTGTCTACCAGTTGTCCAGTTCAGCTACCTGGTAGAAGCATGTTTCACACATAGGCTTTTCCTTTTGGGCATCAAGATGTTGAGCATTTTGAAAGGTCAAATTATGTACAAAATACTTAAACAAGAAAACCTCTGATCTATCATTTCATATATGAAATGATAAATACTTTTGAGTACTTACCTTTGCTGTCTGGTATGGTTCCTTTAATACAGTTTTCTAGCAAGAGACCTCCTCTACTGACTGATGCTTCACACACTTACTAGGTAGAAACAGGACAGGCTTTTGCTACAGACTAGTAGCAGAGCATTCCTACTTGTGTTTTTTGTTTTTTTTTTTTTTTTTTTTTTTTTTTTTTTTTACCATTAATGTTATGGAACTAGTTCTCTCTCTTGTAGCAGAGAACAGAAAAGGCAACTCAAGTAAGGAAAGGCAGCTCTCCATTCTGGCACGTCTCCTAGTCTCACACCCAGTTCCACTACATTCTCTGATTTTCAGTGGAGCAATATAAAAAGTTCTTCTGTTACTTCAGTTTCTTTAAAGCTGCTTGGTAATGCTGTCTGCTGATTTTTGGTTCTGTTGTTCTTGCCACTGTAATATAAATCTTCACCATAGCTGCTATAATGTTTCTGTATGGTTTTCAATTCTGAGTCTTGTTTAATTGAATGTAATCAACAAAGAAAAGGTACTTTATGGCTAGAAAGTTTATTTATGGGTATCAGAAGTTAGACACCTTTCTTTAGCATTAACTGTTAACATTCCTAGACAAGATTATTAAATTCTGAACTTCAGATAAAGAAAGAGTTTTCTGTAATCTTTAACACCATAACTGCCATACTTTAGTGGACTTCTGCTACAGTGGTGCAGTAGAAATACCTGTCAATAACACATATAATCTTGGAAAACAAGACAAAATGGAACAAACAAAAAAAGAGGGGTGAGAGGTGGAATAGGAGATGTATTAGTAATATGAGCTAGTATTGATTTAAAAAAAAAAAAAACACACACACAAAAAAAAACACATAGCACTTTTTCACATAGGAAAAACACATAGGACTTTTTCTGTTTTTAAGGTATGGCATTATACATGCTGGTGGCATAGGAAAGTACCTGAGTGACTGGATCCTTGAGGGGGAACCTCCATTTGACCTGATAGAATTAGACCCTAATCGCTATGGAAAGTGGACCACCACAGAATACACAGCAGCCAAAGCAAGAGAATCTTATGGTTTTAATAACATTGGTAAGAAGATATTTTCTGAATTGTGTTTATATCCTGCAAATGAATTCCAGCAAAGCCTGCCTCTAGGTTTCTCTGTTTATATATGTTTTTTATGCATTCTGTCCTGGTAACGTATTTATTTTTCTTCCCTAGTTGGTTACCCTAAAGAGGAAAGATTTGCTGGGAGACCAACAGAGAGAGCTGGTGCCCTCTATGATTTGCTGAAGTCAAAATGTTCCATGGGATTTCATGCAGGATGGGAACAACCTCACTGGTTTTACAAACCTGGAGATGAGACTGGATATAAGTAAATGAAATATTACTTTTTTCTTTTTTTTTTTCCTAAGAAATTGTCAGCAAGTGCAAGCTGAGTTAAACTTAAAGGAAAGCTTACATTTATCGTTCATTTTTGCTAAAAGATATCTGTTCGGTAGATCTATTATTGTTTTTTCCATAGTTTAGAATCCATTTCATTCTGATAATGCAGACATTGCAAAACACAGATCGAGTTAACCTGTAGGTGTTCTAGAGATCGGGTGTTAGAAAGCAGCCTACCTCAAAAAAGAGATAGAAAAAAGATGTTCAAAAATCTATCAAAAGAGATTTTTTTTTCTATCAAAAAAATAGAAAAAAAAAAAACAAAAAACAAATCCGTACTTTCTTCCTTGGTGCAGTATAATGTTTTCATGAAAAAGCTCGTTTCTGTCTGTATAATTCTCAGGAAAGGAGAAGTTCAGTCTTCCTTCCTACTTTTTTTTTTTTTTTTTCTGTGCCTGCCTACATGCTTATATCAGGGAGCATGCTGCAAATGTTTTCCCCAGGGCTACTGTAGTTCCAATCTAAATGAGGCTCATAAAGGAATAAGGAGACACACTCTGCTGTTGAGATATAAAGCCTTTGACACCTTAAAAACAAATAAATGATTCAGCAACAAAGTATGCTGTAAATTCACACATGACAGACTACTGCTTCTTCCAACATTTGAACAGTTCACAGTTTATTACAAAGTGGTTGATAAAATATCAACCCATATCTTTTCTGTTGTTAGAGGATTTAATAATTAAGCTATATTAGTCCAAGGAAAATATTGTGTAAGCTACCTACAATTAGGAGAGTTGAATCTTTTGAATGGTTTTTAAACTGAAGAAACTGAAGACTACATTTTACTGAAAAGAGCACAAAATGGCCAAATTGTGTTTTATGTTTATAATGCTCTGTTTCAGACCCAGTTTTCGTCGCACAAATTGGTTTGACCCAGTGGGTCGTGAGTATAAACAGGTTATGGAAAAAGTTGGTGTGATTGACCTGTCACCATTTGGCAAGTTTAAAGTAAAAGGCACTGATTCTGTTAAGCTGCTGGATCATCTATTTGCAAATGTTGTTCCAAAGGTAAATGGGATGATGATAACTGTTTTAATGTAGGATTTAGACAAAAAAAAATCTGTTTCAGAAATGGAAAATGAGACATAATATTGTCATAATATCTTTCAGATACCAGGCACTCAGGTCCTTTGGAGAAACTCCTGTGTCAGGAGGTACATTTTACTCAGTTAAGAGCACAAACAGTGGAGTTTGTACTAAAATAGTCCCAAGAAAAAGTACCCTTTGACACAAATCGTTGAGTCATAGAGTTGCTGATGCTCAAGGGACCTCATTCTCATCATCTTGCCCAACCTAAAGCAAATCACCTTGACGATTACTTAGGACTATGTCCAGATGTTTTTTTTTTTTCAATATCCCCAATGATGGAGACTCCAAAACATCCCTGGGAAACTCATTCCAGTGCTTTGTCACCTTGACATTACAAAAAGTGTTTTCTTAGGTTCAGACAGAACTTCCAGTGTTTCAGATCTTGATATAAAGAGGACCATAGGAATGTAATTATTTTACAATAATACTCCCATGCTACTCCCATACAAGAATAACTCCCATGCTAAGAATAGCATGGGAACTGCCTGCCTAAGACTGTGCCACATTATGGCAGCTTTAAGTAGCAGAGGATAGCAGTGGCATGTGCTCTTGCCTGACCATAGAGGGATTTTGTATTCTTCCTGGATGGCCAAAGAACATTTTTTAAAATGTGCTCATGCTTATTTTTTACACCCCTCATACTTACTCTGTTTTATAGCTACCTGCCTAGAGCAGGCAGGGTTACAAATATTCAGCATTTTCATCTTTCAGACTCACACCTGTTCTTTCTTCACAAGTCTGACTCTGCTCCAAGATCCTCAGAATATGATCCTCTTCCCAGAAATGGCACACTGACAACATAGCTCAGGTTTTTGATTCTTGGTCCTCAGTTCAGTCTTCAGTTTGTTTATGTGTATTTATATATAATATATATTTATATTACATATTATATTTGTTAAATTTATATTTATACTAATATATACAAAGTGCCTGCCACCATCTTGATAACCACTCTTTGGAACCACTTTCATGGCAGGGGTGAGAACAGGAGCTGGCCTGTAGTACCTCAGCACTTCTGTTTCAAAAAATTAAAAAACAAACAAACAAGCAAAAACAACAAAAGAAAGAAACAAACAAAAAACTCAAGGCCTTGCTGCCAGCCTCGCTGGTGTTTAATAGTGCTACTCCATCACGTTTGGAGGGAGACCTATTGTGAATGGCAGCAGTTTGCACTGTGACTTTTCCAACTGTGCTGCAGAACGGTGCAAGTGTCAGAGAAGGGCAATGGAACATAAAGGCTCAGACCTGCTACCAGACAGGTAGTGCTCCATGAGTCCTATTTGTCTTACCCCTTTGTCAACCGCTCTCACAGAATGTCTAACTTCAGAGATACACATCCAGCTAGCAGATTGTTCCTTTCTGAAGTGGGATTCTGTCATTTTAGCACAGTTGTTTTTTTTTTTCTCCTTTATTTATTTATTTTCTCCCTGTAGATTATGGTTTATTTGCTTCAGATAACAGAGGAAGTAAGTATAGGGAAACATTAAGTATACTGAGACTACAGTCATGGAGGTAGATATCTTAGAAGTCAGAGCCAACAGAATGGAAAGGCTATATACAACAATGGTGTCCCATAGGTCTGGCAGAAAAGAGAACTTGAACTGCCATATAGTCATATATTTTACTGTATTCATTTTGTGATAGCAGTATAGATTGATGTTTGTCTTTTCTCTAGTTTGGGTTAGAGTTGAGGTGACTGTGTCATCAGCTGGCATGGATAACGCTTGCTGAATATATTTATGTGTTGCAGGGAAAGCAAGATAAAGCAGGAAACATGAAGACATAGTGAGTGCTTTCTATGGAATTTAATAAGTGTTGCTGAAGCTAAAAAGAAAGACAGCAAACAAAATGGACAACTTATGAGCCAACTTAGAAATCCAGCTTTCACAACAGTTGATTATTTAAGCTGTCTGATTTCTAGTGCCATTCATGCTTGTCTGCATCATAAAATAGTGCAGTGAAGTTACTGGAAATACTCTTCTATCACAAGCAGGTTGTGAGTGACTAGCATCAGACTGAAGATTTGACTATGCACCTGTAGTGTAACAACAACTGTGTTTATGTAGCATGACCTTGCAAAGGACTGTTAGTATCTGCAATATTTTTACTTTTTCCACTCATTGGCTGGAATCTGGGCACTGGTTGGGTGATTGACAAGGTTCTTATGAAAGCAGAATGAGTTAAAAGAAATTAAATTCTGTCTCTGGAATCAGACCAGAACAACTGCTATGGTGCACATTTCTGTTTGCATGGATGGTATCTGTATGAACATGCATACATGTTGTAGCCATAGCTAAGTAGCTGTTGAAATTTTACCTTTAGAGATCACATTTCTACACAGTATCTGACCGAAATGTACAGAGATGTAGATTAATAGTCAACAACTGCATAAAATATGAAAAATGTGCATAAATCAGGGCCACAAAAGCATATCATAGCTCAATATTTATTTTCTTTAAGTAAGGAGCAAAGGACATATTATCCTTTTTGTCTCTGAAAATGTTAATCACGATTGAAAAAGATTATTTACGACAATAACAAGTAGAATTTTTTATTCTGATAATCAGCAAACTGAAAATGATTTTGTTTGCACTGAAAATCTATTCTTGAGAATGTCTTGTCTAATATAAAATTAACAAATATTTATGAAGTTATTGATTTATCTCATTTCAAAATTTTCATTTTTGCTATGAAGAAAAATTTCCACTATAAATCTTAAACCTGGCCAATTGTGTATGTGACCTCTCCTATTAAGGCACAGCAGAAAAAACATATAAATTTATTCTTTCAAGTAAATATATATTTCCATATATTTTATAATGTTTAAGAATTCAAAGGTTTTACTTTGCATCCTTAATAATTGTCTTTTGTAGGTTGGTACCACAAATATAAGCCATATGTTAACACCTAGAGGAAAAGTTTATGCTGAACTAACAGTCTCTCAACTGTATCCAGGAGAATTTATGCTTATAACTGGCTCAGGATCAGAACTCCATGATCTGAGGTGAGTTTATTTTTCATACAGTAAGTACATAGTGCTGTACAGTCACATTAATATAGAAACCTTTTTTATTAAGTGCCAAATTCTTAATTATTGCTCAATAATCCTTGCACTAGGTTCAAGAGAATTCTACTTATTCATTGATCTTGGTTTCTTAGAAACTCAATCAAGTTGAATCCTGAAATATTATCAGTTGAATACTGGCTTAATTGTTGGTGAAAAAGGTGGATAGAATAATTTACTGATAGTTATGTAATATACTCTAATGTGAGTAGTTCTTGTTTTGTTATTGAGCTTGTTTGGATTTGGCATTGTATGATGGAACACAGCACAGTTGTCCCTTTCTAGTGTTTTCTCTTACGCAAAAAAGAGAATTGGCTTTTAACACAGATGACCCCAGATACAATGACCTGGCCAGCAGAGATGGGTAATACAGTCTTCCTGATACTGTGATAATGTCTTCTGCTTTGGGCTCTGGGGTCACAAAATGAAATAAAAGAAATAAAGGAACTAGAAGCAGTTGCAGCTTGACTTGTTTTCATTTGTTGTTGCTTTTTTTTTTTTTTTTTTTTTTTTTTTTCAATTACATGCACATTGGAAATGACATTTCTAGTGCTATTAGTAGTTAGTACACACATACTGAAAAAAAATATTCTTATGGGAGATTGCTGACAAATCAGTTCTTCAAAATGAATCAATACATAAAGGAATGACACTTGCTGCCTTAACATATGATGAATAATGTACTGCTTCATAACAGTCCCAGTAGGACCATTGGCACATTCAGGAACCAAATGCAAGTAAGAAAGGGTAGCCCTAATGTATTTACTTTTAAAGAATTTCTACCATCTTATTTTGTACTCCCCTGGGCCTGAGATCTTTAAACACTTTTTAACAAAACAGTAATTTATATTATTTCAAATATATTCCTTTTATTTATTTTACAAAATTCCTGAAAGACAGTACCCAGATGATGCATTTAATTCAAGCAAGACTCAAAACTAAACTTTCTGGCAATACTGTAAATATTATATTCAGGAAGCAACAATCCCATTTGTACATTTCTGTTAACACAGAAATTTATCTTGAGTTTTTTTGACGTTCATTGTATTTATATCTTTTTGTATGTCAAGTTTTATTAACACATGAATCCAAAGACAGATTGATGTTCAGTCTTACGATATTACGTCTTTTTCTCATCTTGGAAATAGAAAAGAAGTAGTCAGCATGGATTAACCAAGAAGTCATGCTTGTCCAAGCTGTTAAGTTTCTATGATGGAATGGCTAGCCTAGTGGATAAGGGGAGAGTGGTGGGTATTGTCCACTTGGAGTTCAGTAAGGCCTTTTACACTGTTCCCCATAAGATCGTTGTAGACAAGTTGTTGATGTATGAGCTAGATGGGCAGACAGGGAGGTGGATTGAAAAGTGTCTGAATGGCTGAGCCCAGAGGGTGGTGGTCAGTGGTGCAAAGTCTAGTTGGAGGCCAGTAACCAGTGGTGTACCTACCAGGGGTCAATGCTGGGTCCAGTCTTGTATAACACCTTCTTCATTAATGATCTGAATGATGGGGCATAGTATACCCACTGCAAGTTTGCAGATGACATAAAACTGGTAGGATATGCCAGACTGATATGCCAGAGTGTTTTCAGTGTAGTGCCATCCAGAGGGACCTCAACAGTCTAATGAAATGGGCTGGCAGGAGCCTCATGATGTTCAACAAGAACTGCAGAGTCCTGCACCTGAGAAGGAACAACCTCTTGCAGCAATAAATACTGGGGGCAAGCCACCTGGAAACCAGCTTGGCAGAAAAGTCCTGGGGGTCCTGGTGGACACCAAGGTGAACATGAGCCAGTAGTGTGCCTTACAGCAAAGAAAGCTAATGGTATTCTGTGCTGCAGTAGGCAAAATACTGGCAGCAGGTCGAGCAGATTCCCCTCCCTTCAGTACTGGTGAGGCCATACCTGGCGTACTGTGTCCAGTTCTTGGCTCCCCATTAGAAGAGAGACCCGGACATTCTGGAGAGAATCCAGTGAAGGGCCATAAAGATGGTGAAGAGGCTGGAGCGTCTCTCCTATGAAGAAAGGTTGAGAGATTTGAGATGCTTAGCCTGGGTAGGAGAAGACTTATAAGAAAACTTGTCAATGTATGTATAAATGCCTGAAGGGAGGGTGCAAAGAGGAAGGAACCAAGCTTTTCTTGGTGGTGCCCAGTGGCAGGACAAGACACAGTGGGTACAAACTGCAACAC
Source organism: Anas acuta (assembly GCF_963932015.1). NCBI lineage: Eukaryota > Metazoa > Chordata > Aves > Anseriformes > Anatidae > Anas > Anas acuta. The sequence continues at coordinate 19,785,636 of NC_089017.1, forward strand.
AGGAGATTCTGTCTAAACATTAGCAAATGTTTTTTTTTTTACTGTGTGGGTGACAGAGCACCAGCATAGGAGGCCCAGATAGGTTTTGAAGTCTGCCTCCATGGAGATACACAAAAGATGCCTGCATGTTATTCTGGGAAGCCTGTTCTGGGTGTCCCTGCTCAAGCAGGAATTGGACTAGATAACCCCCAGAGGTCCTGTCCACTCTCAACTATTCTGTGATTTTGGGATTCCACCCATTTAAATTCTCAGCTTTCATTACTGTACCACAGATAACTGTGTTCCTATACTGGTTATCTCAACAGAAGGTGACAGTAACAAAAAAACATTTCCTTTTTAATGTTTATATGAATCAGTTATTTTTGATGTATAAAATTAACATCACTGTTGTGTTTTACATGCAGATGGATAGAAGAGGAGATAGTGAGAGGTGGATACAAGGTTGAAATAGAAAATGTGACAGATGAGATGGGAGTACTTGGTGTAGCAGGTCCATACGCACGACAGGTCCTCCAGAAGTTGACAGCTGAGGATCTGAGTGATGTTTCATTTAAGTTTCTCCAGTCTAAACATTTGAAACTCTCTGATATTGCTGTTACTGCCATTAGGATATCATACACAGGTAAGTGATAGAGAAGAAAGACGGAATAAAAAAGGAAAGAGGACAAAAAAGACTAAAGCTAAAAATAGATTGAAAAATAAATCTCATTATGTATTCATAGGTAGTAGGTGCACCACACTTTATTTTTAAATGTGTAAGAAAATGCAGTACATTGATTTTTCAGATGTGTTCTGGTCATGGTCTGTTCCAAATTTTCCAAGACCCTCTTCTCTAGAATACCCTATGGTGTAAATATTTATTTTACAGAACAAAAGGCCAGTTCTGATAACCTCTGTGGTATTTGCTACAAAACCAACGTCAGGAATTGTTTTTGGATTACCGTATATTATTGTTTGTCAAGTGCTTTCAAAATGTAACACTGAAGTGCTGAGTATTTGTTTTTCTCAGTTAGTTTTTATTTCTTTTTATTTCCATCTCTACTTCAATGAACTGAGTTCAGGGCATTCTGAAGCAGCTGAAGTGATGAAACACACTCACTTTATTCTTATTTACACTCAGTTACATTTGCTCTTCGCTTGCCAACTCATCACCTGCTTGTAATGCCTTTGAACTTCATTGCTAATTGTGAGTTCACTACATGACCTTCCCTTACCAGTTATATTTTATTGTTCCCTTTCTATATCTTCCCCTTCCATGTTACAGTTTCAGTTACAGTTTAAATTAGAATAATAGTACCTCCGCTTAAGATCTAGGGCAAGAACTGCAGGGAATTTGACTTTCTATATGATTGCAGAATTGACCTCTAATGTGAATTAACACAGCAGTGATCCCCACTTTTACCAATGAAGAGACTGCATTTATTAGGATTGTTTCATTGTTGAGTTGATTAAACTGCTAGTCTTGTTTGTCAAACAGGTGAATTGGGCTGGGAGCTGTATCATAGAAAAGAAGACTCTGTAGCTCTTTACAGTGCAATCATGGAAGCTGGCCAAAAAGAGGGAATTGACAACTTTGGAACATATGCTCTGAATGCTTTAAGGCTAGAAAAGGGCTTCCGAGCCTGGGGGGCAGAGGTCAGGAAATAAAACTTTTTAATTATTATCTTTGTTTATTTTCTTTATTTCATTATGACTATACATCTTATAGTTAGACTTAACAAAGATAGTATTTGTTCCAGTTTCTAAGTTTAGCATGAAAATAACATTTACTTTGAACAGGCAAAAACTCTGTTATTCTGAACGATGTCTTTTCTAAATAAATATAACTACTACACAACATTTCTTTACTGGCAAAGAGACACATGCTGATTTACTGATGTTTTTGTATCTTGTGCAAAATTATGAGGGTTTTGCTGAGCTCTAGTCTTCTGAAATCAAAGGTTTGGCCGATAGGTTCTGAAAACATTTTATTTTTGTAGTAACTATGTCATGGGAGGCCAATTATTTTTACTTCATAATGTGTTTGGAACTTTTTCATTTCTCATTAGCTTCTTTCTGCTGAATTTGCTCATTCACAGTAAAGAACTACTCAGGGGAGCTAGAGAATTTGTGGAAAATCATTATAATTTCCGCTTACCTGATTTTTTTTTCTAATTCTTTGGAAAGGAAAGAACTCACAAAGGTGAAATGCTGGACATTTGGGAATCCTTTCCCTTTGTCCATGTATAACCGCTTTCATTCTTGCTGCCTAACAAACCATATGTCCCTCTTCCCCTTGATGGGAAAGTGATAAAAAAAGCTGGCATTGTATTTTATTTTCATCTCCAGATAAGGCATTTTTGTGTGTTACAGTTAATGTTTATACCTCAGTTATTCAAGCTTCTGCAGGTTCCAAAGTCTTGTTTCTTACTGAAGTGTGTATTACTTTGCATACTGAAAGTTAAGTGAAAGATTTACAGATCTATGCTTTATATTAAGGATAATAGCAAATATTCTGCTTCAAGTCACATATAAAAAAATTATGATGTATTCAAATGGAGGCTGCACATCAGTAGTGTAGATGACATTGACCCAGGAGTAAAAAGAAGATTTTATATAGTAATAGTAATAGTAATAGTAATAGTAATAGTAATAGTAATAGTAATAGTAATAGTAGTAATGAAAGTAAAACCTGTGACAGTCCCTCAGTCCCTCATGTATAGATGGCCTTTTCTTTTTTTTTAACAGATGAACTGTGACACAAATCCCTTGGAAGCCGGACTGGAATATTTTGTAAAGCTAAACAAGGTATATGTCCTATGATTTTTAAAGTGTTCCATTATGTACAAGGTTATATTAAGTGTATAAAAAGAAAAATGTAATTATCTGTAGAATAGAATAGGTATTAGAAAACAAACTGACCAACTATTTTCACATTATTCAAGAATAATTATGAAGTATCTTTAATATATGCATATTTACATGCTTCTTGGTAACAAAATTATATCTTAGATCAGAAATTTTCAAGTAATAAATTTAAGTAATTAATTTAATTTAATTTAAATCAATATCAAAAATAACTCGAGTGTCGTTTATTTTTCTAGATAAATTTTTTATGTGCTTTTGCAAGCACATATTGTCCATATAAAAGCTGAACAAACCTGTTTATATTATGAAAACATTTGACTTGCTTAGTCTTGTTAAAGGAGTTTTCTATAGCACCTTTATCTCTGTCTATCACTTCGGTAGAGTTTTTGGATTTTTCAGAAGAACTGCTGACTGACAACTCAAATTTGAGTCAAATATAAGATCTCATTTTGGTAAAAAAATGTAGTTCTTGACAGAATTTCTGAAGTGATCCTCCATTGTAAATTGTTACTGTCTGATTTGAATTCCAGAGAATGAGACTAGTTGAATTTAAATGTGTGATAAAAGTGAAAACATATTATCTTATCTCCCTTTATTAGCAACTCAATTTTCACATGATATTAATATTTTAGGAAATCAAACTCTATTGCACTCTAATAGATAGAGAAATTGCTTGTAATTTTCTTTTCTAGTCCAAATTAAAAATATGTCCAAAAAAAAACCCCATATGTCCAAACTGTGTCAAAAAGAATAATTTTTCACAAAACACTTCGAAACCTTTGCTGTGCACCTCCAATGCCATCTGTTGCTACCAGCTAGTTTATTGACTCAAACAGCAGTTACCTGCACAGTAGATGTGAAGTTTCTAACCTAAAAAAGAGGGCCTAGGTATTCCACGTTAGGTGCCCTGAATTAGGCTGTATTTCTGGTTTAATCTTTTGCTTTGGATTTTCATCTGTAAAATAGAGAAAGTGCCAATGTTTTTACATAAGGGAGTGTAAGAAGAGAAAGTAGTTATTTTGAAGCATTCATTCTTTATAATGATGTAGTGTAATACAGGGACAAATTATATTCTTACTTATATTTTCCTTATATCTGAAAAGGATAAAAAATCAGATAATATATGACACTTGATTATTTTTATTATGTCATATGGAGGCACTGTGGAACTGATAAAAATAATCCCAAACTTTTAAGTAACAGCTCCATATAAGCTATAAATCTTTATCTTTGGGTAGGCAAGAGTTACAGACTCAAGTTAAACATAAAAAGGTGCTTTTGTCTATATGAGATGAGTGTACTGGTTATAAGAGGAACAAACACAGGAATATGCTTTTTCTCTCAAACTGTTAAACCTCTCCATATGTGTTAAATCATGATTGCTTTAATGCAGGGTTGATGAAATATCCATTCTTGCCCCAGTCTAACACCAGTGTGTGCTCTAGCATGAAATACAAGTTCTGAAGTTATTCCTGCCCAATTATGGAGCTTATCCACTGGAATGGATGACAGTGGCCCTTCCTACATGTAGTCAAGCTACAGCTGTCTCCATTGGTTTGTGTAATTTTGCCCTGGTCAGAGGAAGTGTCATATGCAAAGGAAATATGAAGTCTTGTCTGTTAGGTTAATGTTTTATTTAATCACCAAGGACTTCCCCATCTTGAGGAAAGCATTGGCAGAGAGATGAAATGGAAAATAATGTTATTGTTTCTTGTTTTTCTTTCTACTGCTATTTGATATGCCTATTTTTATTTGTTTGTTTGTTTGTTTGTTTTGTTTTGTTTTAAGTATAGGTAGGAAAGCAGCCATATACAGGAGAAGTTTATTTGCCAAAATGCCCATGCAGAACATCTAAAGGCACCTAATGTGCATGAAGCAATTCTTTCTTTACGGCTCTGCACTCTTCTCTGCATGGCTATTCATGGTAGACAAATACATGTGAAGTGAACCTCTAGCACAGATGCAGAATGTCAGCCTAAAACATTTGCCAGTTTGTTTTTGTTTTTGTTTTTTTTTTTTTTTTTTTTTTTTTTTTTTTTTTTTGAACTAATGTGAAGAAAGAAATAATCAATGTTTGTTTACTGACTGAGAGAAGAGGGCAGTTGTGACTGTATGTTGACACTGCGGAGATACCCGAGTTAACTCAGATATTGGAAGCAATCTAAACACTGTAGCATGAAGCACCATGTGAGATTGTTTACTCTGCTTCTTGGCAGCTTGGGGTTGTGAGTCCCATTTTTAGTTACAATTCTCTGCATCTGGTTTGGTGTCCATTTGGCATGGCATAGACCTCCCATTATCACCTGTTCCTATTGTCAAGGAAACTCTTTTCCAAAAAGTCCATGAGATAAGCAACAAATCCTTCTGTTTGCATTCTTGTTCTGCTGGAAATTTCTGACAGGGATTATTCCTTTAACCATTCACCCCCAACTGGAGAGGGTTTATTTCTGTGCAAATTAAAACAAAAATAAACTATTCAGCTAATTATTACAGAGTGCTTCTTACTGTGCAACAAGTAGCTGAAATAGCTCACAAAATGGGCAGAAAGACTTAACTTCAATATGTGTGAATCTTGAGTGGTATGTCATGGAAAATGTAAACAGCTCATAAACAGATGAAAGTGAATGAACCACCAAATGACAATGAAGGTAATACAATCAGAAATATTTTAATTTCCACAAAAGAACATTCAAATGTCTGGCAAATAAATATGAAGAGATGTAAATTCCCCATAAAATTATCATATTTCTCTGTGTGTAAATGTCTTAGTGTATACATCATCTTCAGGTACATATAGACTAGTAATTTTATTTGTGATGAGTAGTGGGGAAAAAATCTTCAAAGCTTAAGTTGATTTTTTTTTTTTCTTCACAATCTATTATAGCACAACAGCAAATAAACCTGTTCTCAAGATTTCTGTGGCAAGTTTCATTTTATCAATTCAGACTAGAAAGATAGTATTGTTCTATGTATCTTCCTCTGGCTTCTGTTTAGTACTCCTTCTTTCTTCTGTTGGTGTTAGCTGCTTCCTCAGATGAGCAGAATGGACTGTGATTAAATCCTATGGTAGTAGGATTTCCAATTTAGTGTGCATGTCATTTTTGTAAATTCTTAAGAAAATCTTCCTGTTTCAGGGGTGGGATTTTTTTTTAATACCTGTTATCTTTTTATTCATCTTGTTTTACTAAATGTTCTTAGATAGCCTCACTCACTAATATTTCTTCTCATGAATAAGCACTGCTACTAAATATTCTGTAGGGTCCTAATTGACTTTGTGGCAGGAAATTCACAGGACATCTTTAGAAAAGAAAAACTTGCAACTCTTTGCTTCGGAAAACAGGCTACCACTTTAGTTCCACCTGACATTTTCAGCTTTGTATGGTTCAGGTGGTATATCATCTCTAAATGCTTTTTATTTCTCAAAATCATGGTTTAAATGTAACTCTTTTGTCAAATACCGTAGAAAATATGAACAATTACCAAATGTTAATTCCAGAGTCTCACCCTTTGTTTACCTTGCTGTATGTATAAAATTTTGTGTGTAAAATTAAAGAGACCTCCCAGTCCTGAAGGTAATATAGTCTCCCTGGGCAGTCTAGTCTAACAATTCACCATCCTTATGTTAGAAAATATTTTCTTACCATACTTCAAAGTTCTAACTGATTGTTATGTTCACTACTGACATACAGAAATAAAATATTTCCTTCGTCTTTTCAGAATATGCTTGTGTCTTAAAAATCTGCGAGCATTTACAATTTTCTCAAGTGGCTGATTGTTAGTAGCTTATTCTTAAAACAGCCTGATTTTCTATTGTGCATAGAGGACCCAATAAACTTAATGTTAGAGTGAAAAACAAGGGACTCTTTCAGAATGATTTTCCACGTGAATCAGGTAGTGACAACAATCTTCAGGAGTATACTGCTACAAAATTCCATATTTAATTGTTTTTTGTTTGTTCTTTTTTTGTTTTATTTTGATTTGTTTTTCTATTATTTGCTGTGCTATGTACAAGACTGCCATCTTCTGGGCACTGTCTTCAGCAACAGCTCACTGGGAGGGAAATGCAGCGGATGACGGAAAAACCCTTTGGATTCCGTCCTAATGTATTCTTCCAGGCTTCATTCAGTGCGAGAGGTTAGCTAATATGTAGCATTTGTTTCCGCTAGTAGGAATACCTTTGTCAGACAGTGTTTCTTTACTGAAGTCCTGTTTATTTACTGGGGCAATTTATTTTTTCGGTGTTGTGTCCCATCCTCTTTAATAACTTTATTGATGTTTTGGATGAGGGAATTGAGTGCACCCTCAGTAAGTTTGCAGATGAAACCAAGATGGGGGAAGTGTTGATCTGCTGGAGGGTGGGAAGGCCCTACAGAGGGACCTGGGCAGGTTGGGTTGATGGGCAGAGGCCAATGGGATGAGGTTCAACATGGCTAAGAGCCGGGTCCTGGTGAAGGCCTGGTAAAGGGCCTGAAACACAAATCCTATGAAGAGCAGCTGAGAGTACTGGGGTTGTTTAGTTTGGAGAAGAGGAGGCTCAGGAGAGACCTTATTGTTCTCTGCAACTCCCTGAAAGGAAGGTGTGGGGAGCTGGAGGTCGGCCTCTTCTCACAGGTAACTAGAGATAGGACTAGAAGGAATGGCCTCAAGTTGCACCAGAAGAGGTTCAGGTGGGAAATGAGGAGACATTTCTGCTCAGAAAGAGCAGTCAGGCACTGGGACAGGTTGCCCAGGGAGGTGGTGGAGTCACCGTCCCTGGGGGTGTTCAAGGGAAGGTTGGACATGGTGTTTATGGACATGGCTTAGTGGGTGACAATGGCAGTAGGGTGATGGTTGTACCAGATGATCTTGAAGATCTTTTCCAACCCTAATGATATTATGATTCTGTGATTCACCTTTTATTATTATTATTATTATTATTATTATTATTAGTAGTAGTAGTAGTAGTAGTAGTAGTAGTAGTAGTAGTATTTCTACCAGATTATATATTACCCACAATCTCTTTCCCTTCGCGTTTTCTTTTCTTAGGCCCACTATACCAGAGCTTCCTTCCTTACTTCCTTTCTTTCTATTGGTTTTAGCCTTGTGCTTCATTTCAGCTTCTTTCCCTGTTGACTTCTCACTATTTCTGTCTCATCTCTACCAAGCCTGCACAGTAAATGCCTGCATTTAGATGTCAAACAATGCTTCTAAGACAAAAAGTGTCTATCTCTTCTGACTTTTGCATTGGATTTCTACGGTGGCTTTTATGTTTACACCTATTGGGCACGTGAATGTTTAATTACTTTCTTATTTTCTATGAATAGAAGTTGAGTAACATGCCCAGCAGAATGCAGATGGTGAATGACTGTAAATCAAAGATACCGTCCTTGAACATTGACCTACGTTCCAGCACAACTACACAGGACTTGTTATCCCATGGGAAACTAAGATAAACAGCTTTAAATTGTGCCACCATCATTTTATTCCTTTGTCAAATTCAAGTAGCAAGTTCAGTCTTACATGTTCACGCCCTCCTCTTTCCAGTTGTTTTGTCTCCCTCCTTTCCACTCTCCCAGAACTGCCTCTTAGTTGTGCCAGTCTAAGTCTTTGTGTTACCACCGTTTAAAGAGCGGTGTTCTGCTTTAGTAAAGCAAAGAACAATGGATATTTCTAGGAAAAAAAGTTATTTTCATCATTTTACAAGTGCAGTTTTGAGAAAGAACAACCAAAATTGTTGAACTGGAAGAAAGTAAGACATACATGCTGGCTCTGATTCTCTGCAGCATTGATGCATACATGGTCATTTATATCATCATGAGTGCAAAATGCTATTATGATCTGGTACTACTTTCTGACTCTACACTTATATCATGTAGCTTGTAGCACTGTTAAGCAGTGGTATGAGATCAAAACCTTTTACCTGCAGGAGACTCGTAGGTTTCAGAGGGTTGGAGGCAAGGAGTGAAAAGGGGTTGCCAGAAAAACAACCTCTTTTAGCCATTTGTGTCTGCTTCCAATTTTTAATTGAATTTTGTTTTATTTAAATAACCACTGACTTCAAAATGGGAAGCGTATTTGGAAGATCATAGTAGGTGATTGATTTTTATCTTCTTGCTTCTTCTTGCAGTATAAAGCATATAATGCAGTCTTGATTTTTGGAATGCCTAATATTTGCTGACTGACTGTGCAGGGAGCACAGCTCCAGCCCTTCAGTGCTGGACAGGCCCACCTGCTACAGCTTCTGTTAATTCCCCCTTATTGTAAATGTCTGTCCATCCTTCCGTTACTCTGACTCACATCCTTCCTGTTCAGAGAGGAATGAACATAGTAGTGATCGCTGACCCCACTCCAAAACCTGGAATAAGGCAGTGTTTTGTGCCACCTCTTCTCCAAGCAAGAAAATGAGAGAGGGGAGAAGAAAGATTTTACTTAAGTAGGGATAATGTGGTTGGGGAAAGGCAGAAAGCTATGAAAAAGAACAGTGACAGTTAAGAGGTGCTAGACCCAGTGTATTTGAGGAGGACACCTTTATTTATCTATTTTTTCCTCTCTCTCTTTCACTCTATGTTTATTATGCCTATAACTTTTGTTCAATGTACCTTTCCACCCAAATCCTGTCCCTATTCAAATTAAGATTTAGGTGTGGAATACTCTATATAATACTCTATCATATTCTATTGTTACTTCATCTGGTGTACAGAGGGTCATGAAAACAGAAGATTTATCCCATTAATTTACACAGAGCATGAAATACAGTGGAAAAATATCTGCGGTGATTTTGTTGACTGTATAAAATCCACTCCTAGGCCACTCCCACTGTGTTCATTGGATTACATAACACAATAGACACCCACTGAGCTAGAAATTGTGAGCCAAAATAATTCAACATTTTATCAGCAGTTTATTTCATATCAATTTCTTAGAGCTGGTCATTTGCATACAAGGAGGACTTAGACAGATTGAATGAAAGATGCAGGTGCCATACATACTGACTGTCCATAAATGCCTTTGAAAACTGTTTTGTGTAGTGTAAACTGCAGCTTTGGTTTGCTGCAGAAAAATAAAATTATCAAATATTTGCTACCTGTGGAGTAAAATGATCCTCAGTTGTCACCCTGTGATATCATTTGGAGTGATACCCTGAAATAATTCAAGAGCATCCAAGTAAAAATAATTAATTTCAAAATATTGCATTAATGCTGTCTCCGGTGTGTCGTAATGCAATGGTTATAGCAGATTGCAGCAGCTGTTGGTGCTGCCTAACTCAGTTGGGTGGCTTTGTGTACATAATTTGGCTTTAAGCCCACATTCATAAGCAGGATACCAAATACATTACAATACTTCATTATTAAAAGAGATTTGCATATCTTTCCTTCCAATTAATGTTGAAGGGATATGACATTTGTTTTCCTAGAAACCCACACTTAATTCTACTAAGCTGCACAATTTAAAAAAGAAAATTGAAAGTTTTATAGGTAATTTATATTTTTTACATCCCGCAAGAAACAAGAGATTTTAATGAAGAATTAGAAACAATATCTGTATGCCTTGTAAATCAAGCACATTTGAAACACATTTGAAGTACATTAAACTTTTCAGGATATAACACCGTGCCTCAAATCACCTAATTGGTTAATGTCTCCTACTGTCTTAAAAAAAAAAAAAAAAAAAAAAGTGGTTTTATCTTGTGCTAGTAACTGTTACAAGATGAAAGCCTGATGAGAAGGGTAAGGCAAAAATATATCTTTGATATGGTAATAGACGAGATAATCCATGGGCTTCCTGAAGCTATATGCTATTTGAAAATCTTAACTGATTTGTCTTTGTGAAACAATTTTCTCTTAATACCAGTGCATAAAGTAAAAAGCACAACCCTTCTTTTTTGCTTCTGTCAAAATGCACTCAAAAATCATACACCTAAGCCATAAATGTTGTCCTTTTCTTGCTTCTAAAAAGTGTTTTTACTTACTGTGAAAAACGTTACATCTGCTCCATCTTAGTGCTTTGGGAACTCATGCCAAGATAATGAAAATTCTTCTGTGTTTTAGGCTTAGCTTAATGAGACTCTCATTATTCTGAGCTGTAAAAGTTTTGTATTGTTTCTCCATGTCAAGTGATTGTATAGGAACAATAGGAGCTTGACACTTGACGTTGGAATTGTTTGGTGTTTCCCTTTGTTTCTATTCTTTGTTTCTGTTGTTTTATTCTTTCTTTCTTTTTCTTTTTCTTTTTCTTTTTCTTTTTCTTTTTCTTTTTCTTTTTCTTTTTCTTTTTCTTTTTCTTTTTCTTTTTCTTTTTCTTTTTCTTTTTCTTTTTCTTTTTCTTTTTCTTTTTCTTTTTCTTTTTCTTTTTCTTTTTTTCTTTTTCTTTTTCTTTTTCTTTTTTTCAGAATATTCCTATTAGTGATTTATGCTGTTTTGAATGGGATTTCATCTTGTGTTATGTTTAGTGTGACAACCTAAAAGAAATAGAAACAGACTGACTATTTTTCTTCTAGAAACAGGAAGCAGTTACCAAGAATAGACACTATGAGTTTGAATGAATCAGTTTCCAAAATGCTGTTTGGATTGGAATGAACAGCCTCATGCACACACACATACACACACACTTACTCATAAATCAGAAATGAATAATGGTGGAAATGTGGTCAGTACAATTGATGTGGATACCCACAAACTGTAGAATAAGAAGAGTGATTTAGTCGTATTCATATAGCTGTAATTTCTTAAGAGGTTGTTTTAAATGTTTTAAAAATGTATGTGTGAGTGTGTGTATATATATACATAGATATATATACACATAGATATAGATATATATACATATATATATGTATTATACACACTGATGTCCAGTCATAGATTTTTAGCTATGTTGATATAATGTTCATATAAGTGTATGTTGATGTATGTATATACACATTTATATACTCATTTTATATACATACATATATATACACATATATATACATATTTATATACTCATTTTTGCAGACTGGGTGGATGTGGGTGTGTATGTATTTTGCAAAGTCTGAATTCTAGGTTACCTCTGGGTTATTTTTGCAGGTCTGAATTCTAAAAAGACAAGAAATTTTTTAAACTTTAAGGAATATAAATCCACACAGAACAAGCCCATTGCATGTAAGCCCCTAGATCCATCTCCAGGTAGCATAAAACTACACAGTGCTCTGGGTCAAAAGCCTGTCCCAGCAGAAATCATTCTGGGCAAGAATTTCATTTTTTATCTGCAATGAATAGGCAAAGAATGTTCCAGAAATATGAAAACTGTAAAACCAGCAAGGTGCTTAGAATTTTCCGTAATTGTTTCCATACCTAAAAGGTAATCAATGAATGAAAGTCAGATTTATTTATTTATTTGCTGTCAATCTCAAGGTTCCAAGTAGATTAACAGGAGTTAACTGACATCTATACACTTAATCTCAAATGACCCATTAAAGCAGCACTCATATGCTACAAGGTCATACTCAAGGCTCTGATTATGATTGATGCATTAGCCTTTATAGAAAGTATTTTTTCATTTGTAAATAGGAAATTACAGAGGTAAAAATTAACAAAAAACTTTGAATTAAAAAAAGAAAACACACACACACACACACACAAAAAAAAAAAAAAAAAAAAAAAAAACACGAAATTGATACATGTTTTGAAGGCTTTTCATCTCTCTCTACGTCCTTGCATTTACAAGTACCTGAATACTCCACAAAAAAGAAGCCATGCTGTCAGTACAGAGCTATGTCAATACTATGTGATACTGCATTCCCAAAGTTGTGGGTTACAATTCTTTTTGCTTTTGGAAAACTGCAGGGTGACTCAGTAGAGAAAAAGTGCATAAATTAGAATAATTTAATTCTTTTAATTAATTAATCTAGCATAAAAATACAGTCAGAAACTAGTTCTTAGAGTCCTGTATGACATCACTCTGATATTACTAACAGACCTATGGATGGGGATTTAAAGACATTCCTACTGCCATTTTAGATGGCCTTAATGTGCCAGCCATAACATCCACACTGGGTTGGTAAATAGGATGTGAGGCTGAAGGGAGACCTATCCTCTCCTGGTTCAGCAGGTGGAGGCCCTAGGTCACAGGCCATTTTATTTGAATACTTGTGTTTAGTTCCACGGTTAGATTCCTTGACACTAATCAACAAACGCTACATTGGCATGTTCAGGAAGGGGTTGATTCAGTGCGAACTTCACCTGTAGTATATTTGCTTCTTAGGTATCTCTCTGTCTCATGCGAAGCATATTAGTCTGTGTGTCATGCTGTGGTATACCATCTCACTTGTGTTTCTACTTGTAGGTTATTCGTGTCATAAATATTCCTGTGTAACACAAAAACAATTCTATGAAAAGTGACAAGGAACTACCCAGTAACTACTTATTGTCTGATTTGAGATCCTTGCTTTGTATTTTTCCAACACATCTTGAGAGTTCACAAGTCAATCCTCACAGTCCTGTCTTTTTCTGATGTGGTCTGTATTTCATGCTGCCTTTCCCCAAAACGGGGCACAAGTCTTTATCTTCAGTTGATCCACAATGATTTTCAGTCTAACTTGTCCTTAGCTGGTTCATGACATCAGTTGTTTTGTACAATTGCTTGCATAGTCCAGTCTTTCAAAATTTATCAGTGCATTAATAGTTTCTTCAGAGCCTATAAGCAGACGTATGTGAATGTGAACAAGATGTACAGTAATAAGAACACGTTCCAACTGTGTAATACTGTATTCCAAGTACAATAGGTTGTACTTGTAGTTCTGTTATTACTGCAAAATAATGATTCAGTGCTGACGCATAAGGAGCGACAATGACAAATTCTCAGAGTACAGCACTTTAGAACTATTTATTTTGAACTTCTCTCCATAAACAGAGCACTAACTACAAATGTATTTCAAATATAGTTCTAGGATAGATCTAAGTGGTATAATTCTCTACAGAAGTTAAAGTACGTTACCAGAAATAACATTTTATCTTCAACAATATTTCCCTTCCTTCTCCTAAGCACTCATCAAATGACTAGAAATCCTGCTTCAGAAATCCTGCTACAAGAACTGTCACATTGACCTAGGACCACGTGCCTTAAAATAGCTTTCACTGTTACTCATCTTCTCAGCAAAGGCTGTAAAGCTAGATGATCTTGTAACTGCTATTATTTTTCTTGCCCACAGGCCAGGATGATGTGGATCTGGCAAATTAGTTGAATGCAAGTCTTTTGTTCTGTCTGATCTATGCCTTTAAATTAAAAAAATAATGGAAAAAAAAAAAAAAGGCAGAATTTATAACACACTCTTCGTCATATTTCCTGCACAGATCCAGTCTAATTACTATTTCATCCTCTGTCTGAACTGTCAGCATCATTGAAAGGGGCTTTCTTTTGGCTCTTGAAGCATTCTGTCCAATTTTCTAACAATTCTTTCTACAGCTTGTTTTTCCAATTTGTTTCCAGCCAACCAAGTAAGGAAGTTACATCTAAGACCTAGGAGACAGCAGTGTGAGGCAAGTCAGTTTCACAGCTACTGGCAGGCAAAACAAGCTCATATCTGTGATCTGGGCTGTAGAATCAGGCTAGCTCAGCCAGCTCAACATCATCACATACAGTGAATACTGTCACATACATCCTTTGGGATTGCAAGCTTTACAGATGGCAACCCCAGTACTTGTCACATGTTTTCGCTGTCTGCTGCTAGAAATGTACTTGTGTCTTCTTAGGCAAGATGGAAAAGGGAACTCCAAATGACAGTGTTATTCTGTATCTAATGTTCTTTGTTATCCCATAAAATGGTGCCTATGGGGAAGAAAACATAGCTTAAAACAAGAACATGGAGAAAGCTGCCAGCTCTGCACCCTGCCACTGAGACACCAAAGCAAACTAGTACCAAGCTACTGCTGTGGTTGCTCATAGCATTGAAATGGGTGAGTGTCCACAGAGGGAAGCCAATGCTATAGGATATTCATATTGGAATCCCATTTATTTAATAGAAACTGAAATTAAACTCTTTGTGAGTCTTCTGGCTCACCACTTTAGCTGGGCGCACATCTTCCTATGTATGTGTTCCTACTATATTTGAAATTATGAATACTGAAAAGCCTAAGCTCTAGAAAAACTGAATGAAATTACCAAGATACAATATATCAGTATAAAGTATCAAGATACAAGATACAATATACATCAAAACTTTGATTTAACCTGCATTTCATTCAGAATAAATAAATACTAGGAAAACAAATGAACACAAATATTTTTCTCTCTAACCTTTTTGCATAACCTGAATAATCTAAATATCATTATTATCTGCTATTTTTTCAGCCAGCAGACTTTATAGGAAAGCAAACACTGAAGCAGATTAAAGAAAAGGGGCTCAAACGACGACTGGTATATCTCACCCTGGAAACAGATGATGTTGATCCAGAGGGAAATGAAAGTGTGTGGCATAATGGGAAGGTAAGGACTATATAGATCATGTTACAAGAAACTAAAGTTAATTCCTCATGAACAGAATCTAACTTTGTGTTTCAAGTGTGAATATAGTATTTTTGTTTTACTGTCACAGAACACTTTGAAGGTATGATACCATTTTCTAATCATTAAGCAGGAAGCAAAGACTAACTGTACATTTCTGTAGTGAAAATGTGGAATACTACCATAGAAACTGGAGTTAGACTAAAGTACTACATCATCCACTAAGTCTTCTTGTAAATTCACAATTGTCCTAAGATAATTTTTGAAATTTGCATAAAAAAAAAAAGCAGTGAAGTTTAAGCCTCTGCAGTTCAGCTCATATTACATGTTGAAGCACTTATTAGCAGTTATATTATTGTATATAATTTATATATCTATAAAACATTATATATATATATACACACATATACGTACAGTTTTTGTTCTCAGTTAAAACTTAACTGAATAAAATAGGAACAGACTGTTTTTTCAGGGAGCAAAACCTACCCAGTTTAAGGTGAAGCCACCCACTGAGAATGTTATGAACTGTGTGATGCACTTGAAACTTAACTTGATGTGTATTGTGTATAATCCAAAATTAGTATCTGAGGTGTATAGCTTTTTTTTTTAAAAAAAAAAAAAAAAGGAAAAAAAAAAAAAGGTTTAATGCTTATTTTCAACATGCATTCACTTTTTATTATTTTATTTTATTTTATTTTATTTTATTTTATTTTATTTTATTTTATTTTATTTTATTTTATTTTATTTTATTTTATTTTATTTTATTTTATTTTATTAATTTCTTCCAGGTTATTGGCAACACCACATCTGGAAGTTTCAGTTTCAGTGCCCAGCGAAGTCTGGCTTTTGCATATGTTCCCACAGAACTCAGCAAAGTTGGACAGAAATTGGAAGTTGAACTTTTAGGGAAAAATTACTCAGCAACTGTTATACAAGAGCCACTGGTGCTGACTGAACCAACAAGAATGCGCCTTCAGAGAAAGGGTGAAAGTCCCAAAATATAAACACAGATGAGGATACAGGAAATTGTGCAGTGGGAGATAGTTTCATTTATATGCATGAAATTAAGAGAATCAAATTATTCAGATTCATTAATTGCTGAACACAAGATCCTCATTTCCATTCATCAGTGAGAAATTTGATTGTGTTGCCACCTTGCTTCCTTGTATGGGTTGTTCACATCGGAGATCTGAGCACAGTTAATGAACCCAATATGTTGACCCTTCTCAGTAACACTTGTGAGCAAGAAGTGGCTGGGAGTAAGATCGATCCTTGATTCAGCTTGCTCATAGACTGGCAGATCTAAATTAATATAGGGGAGAAATTTGTTCTTGGTATTGGCCAATAGCAAATGCTCCTTAAAGAACTGAAATATATCCAATCCATCGTTAAAAAATAATAAAGGCAATATTAAAGGCAAACTGAACTGCTATTTTATTTTTTCAGTATATCATCCTAGTGGAAATCCTCACAGATGAAAATCTAGTTCTTTCTAATGAAGCAGCTGCAAGAGGTCTGTTCTTCATTATTTTATACAGATTAGCTGGTAGATTACATGTAATATTCTACAACAAAAAGGATGTTATTGCTCAATCTTTGAAAAGAATTTAAACTATTGTCTCATGGATTTACTGGTCTAAATCTGAAGAGTTAATAGTGACACTGAAGAACTTTTGTTCCTCCTTTTCCTGTTAATTATAGATGGAACAGTAGTTAGAACCATATGTTTTTAGACAAAAATATTAACAATGGAAAATTTCAATTAAATCCACAGCAGAGGAGCTTTTTTTCAGTGTTAAATACTTGATAGCCCATAAAAGCATGATTGAAATAAACTAAACAATGGAAACACACTGGAATATTAAAAAACACTTCTGAATTCCATAATATGTTCAAAAATTCTTTTGAATCACAACAATACAGCAATTTCTGACTTATAAAGAGTAACACTCACCTTTATGCTATAGATTAAACATTTCAGAAAAGTTTTTATAGGAGTAGAAACAATGTGCAAAATGTACTGTTTATTTTATTTTATTTTATTTTTTCCAAGTAAGTGATGCATCTAAATCTTTAGCAAAGAAGCAAAAGTATAAATAGAATATATCAGGAGAAACACAGTTTGAACAACGAACGCTTACACTTGCTAAAGTCTTAGTGCAAGCTAACATTACATTGTGCTGCTCTGAATCTCTTTTACAAAGGTGAAAATCAAACACAAGATTTGGCAGGTTTGCTTGTAGTACTATTTTGAGTGAAAATCCCATTCAGAAATTATTCTCTGTTTTGCTTTCCCAAGTGATTTAATTCTTCTTTGCTGAACCAATCAGAGGTGTTACTTTTTCTAAAGGTGATATTATTCTTAATGAGGCATTTGGCTACTATGTACCTGTAACCATTTAAGGAATCTAAAATACAGCACAATGTGATTCTGTTTTACTTAGAATATGGTGTAGGAGAGCAATTCTTAGGAATATAACTTTGAATTTCTCTATTTCTCAAGAATATGCAAATTCACTAGACTTAATATCTGGGAGTGTATGATAACAGCTATCGGAACACGGGTTCTTATCTATGTTCCTAATTAGCTTTGCTATGCCAAAGCACTGTTTCAGTTATGCCTTCCACAACCCAGACATGAAGTTAGAATCAGTTATATATATATATATGTAACTGATATATGTATATCAGTTGTATATCATGTATATATACCAGTATATATATATACATATATATATATATATATGGTGTAGCTATGAGAATATGGGATCTAGAGAGTAGGCCCAAACACTGATTCCCTTGTGGGCTGCTCAATGACACCTATTGTCACCTGGGTGTCACCCAGCTTGAGCCTTAACTAGCCAGTTAAGATTCAGTTAGCTGCAGGATTTGGGAAGCAGACAAAAACTGTGGACTGCTGTTTCTGGGACAAGGCAATACAAAAAATTCCTTTACTGCAGCCAACTTGTAAGACCAAAACAACTCCGTGTTCTTCACAAGAGGACTATCTGAGTGATTGCTGCACTCTTTTCTCTCAAGAATGGCTGTGCATTCTACTTAACAGTGCATTCGGGAGAAGAGATAACTAAACCAGTTTTAAGCAAACATGACGAGGTATTAAAAGTATTGTAGCACAGCTATATCTCTGACTGGGCTTCCTAGTTTACCCTGCTGCTTTTTTGCAGTCCAATACCCAAACTAGCTTACTGATAAATTATTAGGATAGTTCATCACTGCAGCTTGGATAAATTGTAAGGGGAATAAGCTTTACAGCTTTACAAATCATGCCCACAGGGACCGTCACACATAAAAGTCAATCTTTCATAGTCAAAAAATGAAAAAAAAAAAATTAAAAAAAAAATGAAGAAATGGATGAGGGTGCTCAATGGCTTTTGTGTCTTCCTGTTAACTGCTTCCTTTCATTGGGTGTTGTGATATGGTGTTGCATAAACTTCTCATGTTGACATACAGCAAGGGGAAGTGAATAAGAACAGGACTGTTTAAGTATTACATCCATATTTTAAGAGGACTTTTAGCCAATCAAAACGAAATACCAGGGTGGAAATGCTGGTGGAGATATCTTTCGAGTCTCTCAAGTCACCAACATTAACTAATAGGGAAGTTTGTAATGAGGTGAAAAAATGACAGTTGGTCATCTAGGAAATCTTGTGAAATACTAAAATTTCTGTGCATGGAGTGATTAGGACCTCTCAGAATGCAGGTTTCTCAGACATGTTCTATGTCACTGTTCTTTATTCTCCTTCCAACAACTCAAAAGTAGATGTTACTGCTGTCACTTGAACCTTTGGTCTAGGATGCCACATTGTGCCATGTTCATATTCTGTGTGGAATGATAAAGCAATGTGGATGCCATCATTTTGTCACTTTTATGACTGCTTTAATCATAGAACTCAAAATTGAAATTTTTCAAACCCAAATTCAGAAAAGGTTGACTGAGACAGAGGGGACTGAACACCAGCCATTTTCACAATTTATTATTTTGATTCAAGAGATTACTCTGATATAAATAGTATTTTCTGTTTGGGAATCTATATCCCTCCAATAGTGATAAGCAAAATAAAAGAAAAAAAGAAGACAGCAGCAATATTCAGACTGTGACTGCTGCAGTATCTGCTGTGTATGTTTTAGATGGTCTGACATAATGTTTTAACTCTGGCAGCTCAGGCAATCAGGTTAGCCTATTCTGGTTGAGCAGGACAAACAGCAAAAATTCTTGACACCCCTCTACAAGGGGATATGAGCCCAGCTGTGCTAGAACACCATCTTAAATTTTAAAACATACGAGGTAAATACATTATTTTGAATTTTATAGCAAAAGTTGCATCCAACATTTCCGTTTTCACCAGCACTGCGTAGATTTTCAAAGTAATTATTCTGAATGAAAAAGAGTTGTTTCCATAAGAATTTTCTGACATCCAAATGGAATATTTCTTAGAATGAGGACATGGAAGTTAGTAAATTATACAGTTCTGTGAGACTACTGTGACTGGTGATGGGATCTGAACTGAAAACAAGGTAAGTCAGAACATTCCGTATAACTCATAGTCACATATCAGCTTGTCAGCAACCCTGGAATTTTCTTTAGGGAAAAATGATGTTAGGAAAGTCTTGTTACTTCTTGTAGCAGTGTCCTATTTTAACTAGGGTCTCATTTGCCTCCTTACCATTAAAGAAATACATTTGGTTATCTTATTTGATTAATTTTATTAATTGTCATCCAACTCCTAAAGCTGGGGTGAACAAAAGCATGCAGGAACAGCCCCCTTCCCAAACCTTAAGCATATCAGCACTCAGTCCCAGAAACTGACTCAGAGAGAAAATAAACAAGGTGTAATAGGTGTAATATGCTTAATGAAATTACAAAAAGACAACAGTAATAATTGTTTATATGTAAAGAAAAAGAACTTACAGATCTAGGTATAAAGGAAGCAGTGGTTACTTGCCTTAATAGTACTCATACATTCTTCATTGTCCCTTATGAGAGAAAAATTTAACAATGAAATTAGATTTTTATTTAATTCATCTCTTCCCCCTAAATTCCATTTCCTCTCACAGAATCACAGAATTTCTAGGTTGGAAGAGACCTCAAGATCATCGAGTCCAACCTCTGACCTAACACTAACAGTCCCCACTAAACCATATCCCTAAGCTCTACATCTAAACGTCTTTTAAAGACTTCCAGGGATGGTGACTCCACCACTTCCCTGGGCAGCCTGTTCCAGTGTCTAACAACCCTTTTGGTAAAGAAGTTCTTCCTAACATCCAACCTAAAACTCCCCTGGCGCAACTTAACCCCATTCCCCCTCGTCCTGTCACCAGGCACGTGGGAGAACAGACCAACCCCCACCTCTCTCTTTCTTTTACCTCACATCAAATTTCTTTTTGCCTGTATTTCCCTGGCTCTTTGCATTACCTGCTGGATACACCTTCTTATCAACACTTTCTTCATCTTCTTCCCTGCTTTCTTTTCATTATGGATTTTCCTCTCCTGTGTACTGAGTTTCAGCTACAATCTCTTCCTGTCATTTGATTTGAAATTGCCTCTTTGGCACATCCCATTTATACCACCAGAAGGTCTGAAGAAACAGCTGGAAGTGGGGAAGAGAGCAAGCAACAACTGTTTAGACAAGTATCAGGACCATTAATAATCAATACTGCTTTGGAGTTGAAAATTTAAGGTTAAATTGACTCCTCAAGGAAATATAAATGAATGTGTTATTGATTATTTAGAAAAAAAAAAAAAAAGAAAAAAAAAAAGAAAAAAAAAAGAAAGAAGTGTCTTCACTCGTCTTTGTTACTGTTTTCAAACCAGCAGGGAATCCTTTGTGATTTATAGAATTTCTGGTAACTTCATAGGCTTACCCACTAGATTTAACCCAGAGGAGCAAGAACCTACTTTCTACAGAGACTAGTCAATCAAAAAGAAAGTAAGCAATGGTACCTGACACTTTTTTTTGTTTGTTTGTTTTCCACTGTTAAATAGTATTTTCAGTGTGGATTTTTCTTTCACCTGTTACCAGACCACTCTGTGACGTTATGATGACATGTATGTACCATTCCAGCTAAGTATCAAAGATGTGGTTGTTTGATTTTTAACTGGATGCTGAAATATTTATATATTCCATGGATGAACAAGATTGATCAGAGCTGACAGTTACTTCTGTCCTTCCAGAGTCTGAGCTTTTACACCAAGACTTTTAAGTAGGTTAGTGGTTGTCTACAGTGTTGCTTTAGGAGATTACACGGTTTGAAGAAACAGCCCTGTTGACATAGCTTTTATTTCTGCCTCTTGGTTTCTTCACTTCCTTCCTACACTCTTAACAGTCATAAACAACATTTTACAGCTGGAGGTGGATCTAGACTTCTCAACCACATGACCAAAATTAGGAGAAAAGAGTACAGTGTCACTCATGGCTTTGCAGAAGGAGTGGGGAGGGGAGCACCTAACAGTGGCAGAGGCCGTGCACTTTCTCGGACAGGAATATTTGCCACCTCGCACACCTTGGCTGCTTCTCCAGTGATGGTGGCAGCTTGTCTTTTTCCAGGTCTGTGGCACAGGCTGGCGAGCAGCAAGGCCATGGCTGCTTTGTGGCTGCTGCACCTTGTTTAAAGCCTTGAATAACCTCTGTGGGTAGCGCTGGAGGAGCTGTAGGCAGGGAGAAGTAGCGGTCCCATCCTTTCAATGCACTGAGTCACGTACTGGTGAGCGCTGACATGCAGGCTTGCAGGCAGCCCCATGGGAAGCCTCCATGGTTGAAAACGGGTGTTGATCGTAGGAACTACAGGAAGATGGAATCGCAAGGCAGCACTGCCGAGATGGTTACTCAGCTGACACAGACCGCAAGCGCACACCCTGCTTTTTAACCTCATCTGACAGAGGAACCAACATCACCTCCTCGGCACTCGCCCGCAGCGGGCACCCCACCACGACTTTTCCCTTTGGCCCTCGGGGAGCGAAGGAGGCCGGGGGCGGGCCCGTGCCGCTCCCCTCGCCCTCAGCCCGGCCCCGGGGCGGCGCCGGGGCTCCCTCCGCGGCCCAGTTCCTGCTGGTGCTGCCGGCCGGGGGATGGCGGGGCGGGCGGGCGTCCCGCCGCGGCTCTGCCTGCTCTGGTGCGCCCTGCGCCTGGCGGCGGCGGCGGGGGCTCGGCGTGCGGCCCCGCACCTGGTGCTGGTGCTGGCCGACGACCTGGGCTGGGGCGACGTGGGCTGGCACGGCTCGGCCATCCGGACACCGCGGCTGGACGCGCTGGGTGCGGGCGGCGTGCGGCTGGAGCGGTACTACACACAGCCGCTCTGCACGCCCTCCCGCAGCCAGCTGCTCAGCGGCCGATACCAGGTAGGGACACGAAACCCGTCCGCCTCCCGCTGAGCTGCCAGCTGGGAAGTACAGGGGCCGGGTGGTGCAAGGTGCCGGGACAGGCTGCCCTGCCGCGGTCCCCTTCGCTTAGGTGCTTCTGAGCACCTAAGATCCAGCCAGAAGCGCTTTGTGCTATTTATTTTCCCCGCGCAGTGTTTAAATGCACCGTTAACCTGTATATCCTCCTTCACATGATGCCCCATGGCCCCCTGACAGCGTGCCCACAGGCTGATCCTAGCCTGGGTACCCAGCTTCCTACTCATGCACATGATTCTTCACCCCGCCCCCTTTTTCTTCCCCCACCCCCCAGGTTTAAGAATTGAACTTCATAATTCTGCTATACTTTTTTCTTTCTTTCTTTCTTTTTTTTTTTTTTTTTTTTTTTTTCCTTTTCCTTTCATTTTCATTGCAGCTTTGGCAAAAACAGGGGAAAAAGAAAATTAGCAAGAACAAAATGGAGGAACTGGCAAAGGATTAAATGTGTTTCAGAAACTTCCCCTTTCTTTCAAAACGTCCTGCAACTGTATTTGTCAAAGAAAGTGCTCAGGATGAAATTAAATGTTAGTGGGTGCTACCTCTTGGTGTAGCAGAGTGATTGCTCTAGGTGGGAGTTACTTTTTGCAAGCAATGTTTGCTCTGTTCCCAGACTTAAAGAGCCAATAAGGAATAGAAAGATATAATCTATCTATCTTTCTTTCTTTCTTTCTTTCTTTCTTTTTCTTTCTTTCTTTCTTTCTATCTTTCTTTCTTTCTTTCTTTCTTTCTTTCTTTCTTTCTTTCTTTCTTTCTTTCTTTCTTTCTTTCTTTCTTTCTTTCTTTCTTTCTTTCTTAACCAGTACTTTATTTTTTTTTAATTACTTACACTATTTCTTCATATTGACCTATTCTAGAATGCAGTTCATGCTGTTAACTTGCTTGTCTACAAATGGGTCAGTGTCAACTGGACTTTGCAGCATCTGATCTTAGAGTGGAAATTAGAAATGCTCATAGTTCAGTCTTGATTTAAGTTCATCATATGTATTTGACTTGATAATTCAATGTCATGTTGACCTTATAAAAAATGAGTAAAATATATTAGAAGGTTGAAGTAAATTTTCTATAAAATTGAGCAAGCATTCTGTTCAGGAAATAACTATTTAACAAGTGTGTGGTTTTTTTTTTTTTTATACAATTGTATGGTGAATGTGATGAAGAATTACTCAAAGATTTAAGAATGTAACCTACATCTGGAGCTGGAATTCTGATAGCTGTCCTGCAGTCTATGAGAAAAAAAAAAAAAAAAAAAGAGAAAAGTTGTTGGTTTTTGAAAGTTGTAGATTATTTGTTTATAGGCTGTGGTGGAAGAAATTGCAATGTTTTCCTAACTTGTATCTTTAACTATATTAATAATACTTTTCTAATGCCGCATTAAAAATAAATAAATTAATTAATTAATTAATCCAGCTCCATTTTCAAAGAAAACTAGCAACTAATACACCCACCACTGTGTACTCATCTACTAGTCTAGTCTACTTACCCATGCACTTTATGTTGGGGCTTACTTGGTTTAAAAGTGAGTTCAGACGGTTGCTACCAGGATGATTTCAAATTAATCATTTAGCTTGCTTCACCGGAATGCTTAGTAGCATTATGAAATCTGATGTCTTGCTGTCTAGGGGGTCTTGGAGATGTTGTTTGACAGAGGCAGATTACCTGAAACATTTAGTGAAAAAACAAGGTATTTAAACTGGTATGTGTGTGTTTTCCCTCCTAGATCTAGGGTAGTGGGACTCTTTTGTTTGTCTGTGGTGGTTTCTTAGTAAGAGATATGAGAGTTGACAAAAGTCAGCTTGTAGTACATAGTGACTGCAGAGGTTTCTTGTATCAAATGAAATATACTACTCAGACTGTTATTACTGGTCATACTTTTGTGAAGAGATACAAAGTTCACCGCTTGTTAAGTTCAGAAACCTGGGTGGAACAGTCAGAGGTCAGATCTAGTCAGTGTCTAAACCTTGCCTGATCTCAAACATCTGATTTTTATTTTATTTTATTTGTAAAAATGCTCAACACTCACTTTGAGGATGTAAGTAAATACATACTTATGTTTATGTAATACCCATTTGGAGCAGTACTGCAAAAATAGCTTTCCTAGCCTTTGCCACCTTTTCCTCCAGTAATAATACTCCAATAAAGGCACGAGCCCTGTAGCTGTAACTGCATTGCACCTTTTTGTCCATCTGCGTTCTATTTTAATTTTTGCATTCCACGTTGAGGTGCTATCCCTATTCCTTCAGGAAGACTGTAATGGTAGTTGTTACCTGTTAGGCTTTTAGATGAAAATACGACAGGCTCGATTATTTATTTATTTATTTTTATTGCGCTTGAATTATGGCTGGGAAGATCCTCTTGTTAACACTGGCAGTTCTTCCTCCACACACTCCTGGCCTCATTTTTGGCTTCCTGAACTTCCGTGGTGCTACATCAGTGAAACCAGCAGGCCCTAAACCTAATGCTACCCTGCTGTGTAATATTGTTTCTTTTTGGATGTGCTTATGTGTTACTGCATTGTAACTAATACCTCTTCCTTTCTTTTCCCTACTAGATCCACACAGGTTTACAACACCAAATAATCTGGCCGTGCCAACCCAGCTGTCTACCACTAGATGAGAAACTCCTACCAGAGCTACTTAAAGATGCAGGATATGTTACTCACATGGTGGGGAAGTGGCATTTAGGGATGTACAGGAAAGAATGCCTTCCAACACGCAGAGGATTTGATACTTACTTTGGTAATAGTTAAATTTAACACGGGCAATAAATGTAGTGTTAAAAATTATGAGAAAACTGCTTGATTCTTCCAAGAAGAGCAGATATACTGTGAGTGCGTAAGTAATACTTGAGCATGCATATTTCCAGTGCATAACTGTTAAAAATAAGTTAGCGCCTTAAATGCATGCCCAAGCCTTATGATCTATTGAAGAAAACACTGTAATTATTGAGTGCCTCCAAAGAAAGTATTTCTCTTTAAAGATCTGTGTTTAATTTCATTCCATGATGCTTAGAAGATTTAAGTTGTAGTGACTAGTTTAATTTTAAAAGTGTCTCTAAACTGTACTTTTTAGATCAGACAGTAGACCTCACATGCTCTGCAAATAATATTAAACTGCTAAAAAGCTGATATATTTAAATGAGAGAGAAATAAAGTCTCTTCATGCTTTGTGAATAGACCATCACTGGTTTTCCACTTCCTCTGGCAAGGAAGGTGATATGAGAGCCTTTATAAAAACAGCATACAAAATGTGGATGTTACAGGAGCTCACAAGCTGTGACACTCAGGTATTACATAAGCTAATCAATTACTCTGATTAAAAAAAAAAAAAAAAAAAAAAAGGATAATGCCAGAATTAGATTGTGTGTGTGTATTACAAAGCAACTTGTAATTACTTATTACATATTTTTCCTCTCACAAAAGCTCCTCTCTGAGTATTTATTGGATGTTTAATAGTTTTGTGCAGGTATCCCACGTGAATGTGAATATTTGCCTATAATAATATTTATTTCCACATTGTAATATTTATTTCAATATAATTACTTTATACTATAATATCATAATTTTTCCCCATTATGCGAATCAGGTTATCAGTAATACACCTCATACCACCCGATACTGAATACAAAGTTGTTAACTTCCACTTGGTTGGTTTTAAAAAACTTTAATCAAATGTAGGATTTCAAAACAGATCATCCTCAAAATAACTCCATAAGCTGTTGACAATAATGCTGCCCAATTCTACAATAGGGAAACTTAGATACAGAGACTTTAGCTTTGCTTATTTAAGCCCACACTCCTCTTATGTAATGTTTGGTACCTAAAAACCTATTTGTGCTATGTTCCTGTATAGATACTGGCAATTCAAATTCTAGGTGGAAAGAACTGTTCCCTTAGATTGTCTCTCTTGACTCTTCAGAGAGCTTGGGATATGGTTTCACAGCTGAATTAAGATAGTAAATATGGATCGTAACATGATGGACCACTATTTGAATCTATATGCCTCTTCTCCTGTTGGTTGTCTGCTCTCATCCCTTCACAGGAGCTTATCTTATTCTTGATGGCATAGATGTAGGCTTATGCTCCTAGGAATGAGCAGGCTTTTAATACCAGGACTAAGGCTGGCTCTAGGCATAGTCATTGGGTGCCCAGCATGACACCAAGGGAATTATTTTTCAGCGTATGTGGTGGTTTAATATCCTATTCTGTTCATATAGTTCCAGTACGAGTTGATTGCAGTTAGGGACACTCATTTGATTCTTTAGCAAGCTTTTTATTTATTTATTTATTTTTAGTAGTGATACTTGAAGTTGTTGTATAAAAGTTCAAGTAAAGAAGTAAAGTTCCTCAATTTTTAATTGTTGGTCTCAGTTTTAATTTGATTTTGCAGAACTTCACTTTTTTTTTTCCAGATTTTTTTTTTTTCCTCAGGGTACTAGAAGATAAATCTGAAATTTAATTTTAGGCATAGTAATTATTGAGATTGGAATGATTTAGAAGAGTTTTGTTTCTGGTCAATAAAAAACAATGGCACTCAATGCTTAACAGGGTAGCCCTTGATAGGAGAAAATTTATACGTCTAGAATTTATACATAGTCTTTTTGGTATCTCTAAATAGTAGTATCTTCTTTTCACCAGTTGGGGTCAGCAGAGGATCAGAAATTACTTTACAGTTAAAAAAAAACAAAACATTTCATACTTGGATGCATTTTAATATATGTTAAAAAACAAACAGACACACACACAAGCAATTCCTAACAAAATAAATTCCAAGCATTCTAATAGAGAGAAAAGTCTTATGTGGAAAAAGCAAGTATACCAAATCAAACCAGATAAATATTATAGTAGTACAGGAATAGGTCATTCCTTTGCTATCAGTGTATAAGTTTAATACTAAGGTCTTTGATATAAAGTTATCTCTATATAGTGTCATTACACTGCTTTCAAACTGTTTTGTGTGCTTTGAAATTACTATTTTGAAACTACTATTTGTAGTAGTGATAAAAAGTCTGTGTGTTAAATGTTGAGATACTTAGTCCTATCAAGTGATGTCATTGCTGATTATCAAATGTTGGATGTGTGTCTCAGTTCAAAATGTCCCCCACCCCACCCACCCCCCCAAAAAAAATGCATCTGTTTCTACGATGTTGTGTTGACCTGTTTACTTGTCATTTTTTCCTGTTCTAGGCTATCTTCTGGGGAGTGAGGATTATTATTCTCATGATCACTGCGTGCTCATCAAAGCAAAGAATGTAACACGCTGTGCTCTGGACTTCCGAGATGGAGAAGAAGTTGCAACTGGATTTAAAAACATGTATTCCACTAATTTATTTACAGAAAGAGCTATAGATATCATAGCCAATCATAAAACTGAGAAGGTAGAGTCAGCGGTTCTTACTTTATTTGAGAATTTTAACACTGAAGAATGTTTATAAAAATGTTAATGAAGTATTAATGCGAAGACCTACATTTGGGCTGTAAATGTGGCCTTTTCAACAGGGTACACAGAGCTAAATGTGAAAAGTGGCACCGATAAAACTTGCCTTGTCTCCCTTTCGGGATGAGTTTTGGCTGCATAACTCTGGCCTCCTACCCTTCTCCATTTGATTTTTGACAATGGAAGTAATGAATTTATAGAAATGATTTAGCATGTAACTAAAAGGGTACTGAAAAGCTTAGCAGGAGAATTTTCATTAAAAAAAAAAAAAAAAAAAAAAGCACAAAAACAGACAAAAAAGGAAAAAAAAAAAACACTTTAGCTGTATTATGAAGAAAAGATACACTTGTTGTTCTCCCACAGTTTTGCCTAAGTCGTTTATCAAAGTTTTATTAGTTTGTGCTTAGGGATTAGAAGAGGCAGTCATAGAACTGTAGAATGTCCTGAGTTGGAAGGGACCCACTAGGGTCATTGGGTCTAACTCCTGACTCCACACTTAACTAACCAAAAATCAGACCCCTCTCTTTGAGAGCATTGTCCAAATGCTTCCTTGATCTCCATCAGGCTTGGTGCTATGACCACTGCCCTGGGGAGCCCGTCCCAGTGCCCGACCACCCTCTGGGTGCAGACCCTTTCCCTAACCCCCAGCCTGACCCTCCCCTGTCCCAGCTCCATGCCGTTCCCTCGGGTCCTGTCGCTGTCCCCAGAGAGCAGAGCTCAGCGCCTGCCCCTCCGCTCCCCTCGTGAGGGAGCTGCAGGCCGCCATGAGGCCTCCCCTCAGCCTGCTCTGCTCGGGGCTGAGCACACCAAGGACCTCATCCACTCCTTACACATCTTTCCCTCTAGGCACTTCACCACCTTTGTAGCCCTCCTTTGGACACTCTCTAATAGTTTTGTGTCCTTTTCATACTGTGGTGCCCAAAACTGCACATAACACTTGTGTTGAGACTGCACCAGCATGGAGCAGAGCACGACAATCCCTTCCATTGACTAGCTAGCAATGCCACCCCATGGTGTGGCATGGTACTGATGTACCCAAAGGTAGGGTTGCCCCTTCTGGCTGCCAGGGCACACTGCTGGTTTGTGTTCAGCTTGCTGTTGGCCAAAACCCCTGGATCCCTTTCTGCGGGGCTGGTCACCAGCCTCTTATCCCCCAGTTTGTATAAATAGCCAGGGTTGGCCCTTCCTAAGTGCAGCATGCAGCACTTGCTTCATGTGGCTGGAGATTGCCCAGCCCTCTAATTTGTTAAGATTTCTGTTCGAGACCTTTCCACCCTCACTGGAGTCAAAAGTTCTCCTTAACCTATCTGCAAACTTAGTGTGCATTTTAGTCCTGCATTCAGGTCATTTATGAAAACACTGAAGAGAAAATGTAAAAATTTTTAAAATGTAACGCTTGCTCTAAAATGTAATGCTGAGGAACCATACTAGTGACTGGTCACCAGCCTGATATAGCCCCATTTACTACAACATTTTGAGCCTGATTCATCAGCTAATTGCTCTCTGTTGTATTATATTCTTGTCTAGTTGTATGCTGAATATTTTGTCCAGAAGGATACTGAGAGAAACTGTTGAAAGCTTTGCTGAAGTCCAGAAAGAACATGTCTATTAGTTTCCATTGTTCAGCTAGATGGGTAGACTTTTCATAAAAGGAAATTAAGTTAGTTAAACAGGACATTCCCCTTTTAAACCTATTTTGGCTATGACCAATGGCAGCATTTTTTTTCCAAGTGTTTTCCAACAACTCCCAGAATAATCTTGTCCATAATTTTACCAGATACTAAAGTGGGAAGTTGACTACATTTCTGTCGGTGTTAATTATCAGGACTGCTTTTCATATAGCAACTTTTTTGTTTAGTACTTTACATTCAACTAACTTATTTTCTGTCCTTTCCACCCCAGCCCCTCTTTCTCTACCTTGCTTTTCAGTCTGTTCACGAACCTCTTGAGGTCCCTGAAGAATACATGAAACCCTACTCCTCCATTAAAGATGAGAAGAGGCGCCATTATGCGGGAATGGTGACTCTTATGGATGAAGCTGTAGGAAATCTTACTGATGCTCTGAAAAGATATGGTCTTTGGGATAATACTGTTCTTGTTTTCTCTACTGGTAAGTTAGTTTGAATATTCTTTTAGTAGTGTCTTTGATACAGTGTCTAACAAGCTGAATGCAGATACATCTGGCCCCTCTGTCTTTCCTCAATATATTTTGTAACTACGGAAGGGCTGTCTTATGTATGACTGAAACAAATCTGAAGAAGTATCAGAGGAAATGGAGGATACTCCTATCAGAGTAGGAACAGTGTTGTGAAAGCAGAGGAGTGAAGTGAAGTTAGAGGCATCTTAATAGGTGTGAAGTCACTGTATATCTATCCGAATTGAATACTTATCGAGAGGATGTTGTATGTCATATTCATATGTCCTGATCAATATAGGTAGCTGTCTGCTCAGTCTACAAATTGCCACCTATTGCAGGAAGCTCAAACTGCCAGACAGCAAGTACTTTGAAGACAAAACTCTTTCTTTGTCCTACTTTTATGTAACGTGTAATTTTTGCAGTTTCTTCCTTGAAATATTTCACTGGCACATTACTCCCATGAAGCAGAGGTCTGTTAATAAAAAAACAACAACAACAACAACAACAAAAAACCTTAATATGTGATGATACAATCTAGGTTGCCAAATTACAGGCTAAAATTGTGTATGTATTAGCATATGATCTAGTTTCTAGAGTATTAGGAGAATATAAATAATGGATTATAAAACTTTTTTCTTTGTTTCCAAACTTGGAATGAAGTGGAACCTTTTCAAAATACAGATGCTTGGCAAGGTTTCAGGAAAATAGATAATATTGTTTGGTTGGCAGTGGGAAGTCACCTTTCAGTGCTTAAAATTGCTTGTTTGTCCAGGCTTTACACATCAAGGCTGTTAAAATGGCAAATGCATTTTCTTTGAACACTATGTAGAAAAACAAAGCAAGCAAGCAACCGAAAACCACTTCCCCCAAAAGAGATC
Organism: Anas acuta; assembly: GCF_963932015.1. Classification (NCBI taxonomy): domain Eukaryota; kingdom Metazoa; phylum Chordata; class Aves; order Anseriformes; family Anatidae; genus Anas; species Anas acuta. Next base: position 19,816,800 of record NC_089017.1, read on the forward strand.
CAAATGCAAAAACCCAAACTCAAGTTTTGATTAAAATGAAGTGACATATTTTATCAGCTGTTTTGTATAGCACTTGAAATCTTGAAACAACATTCTAAGTCCAAGCCTGTTTGCCTTGTAGTGGTTCATTTGTGTCCAGGTTTTGTCTCTGATAGGTTTCAATAACTTTTTTGTGCCTATTTTTGTTTACAATGTTTTCGTATTTAGAACCAAAATTAAACAGCAAAGCCATATGGAAAATGATAGCAATGCTTATTCCATGTGGAAAAAATCCACTCTTTGTTCCTGGGGTCCTAACAGAGCGTTTTCAGTAATGTTTTTCAGTACGTTATGGAATAAAACTAAAGACATCTGAGCTGGAAGTTCAGAGAATAACTGAATTAGAGAGATATATTTATTTATATTTTATAAAACACTTTCTTCCAAATAGAGTATGCCCTGCTTTTAACAGTAGTTATCACATAATCAATTACAGGTACATTTCAATGGGAGTCAGACAGTCAGGAGAATCCAGTATCTGTCCTGTCTAATGGGACTTGTCTTGACTTAATTGATGTTTAAACTGCCAGGAATGGAATTTAATATGATTGAAATGTAAGGAAATTGTGCCTAGATCAAGGAGATCACAGGCAGTGATTCATTTTTTCCATTGTTCTTTCCTCAGTTCACACAAGTGTTCTTTATAGGCATAAAACATTGCATGCGTTAAAGATCAAGCTTCCAAAACAACAAATGTTGAAACCATTAAGTATTGGGAAAAAAAAGGTGTGAAATCTATTCAGCTTTTCTATATTCTATCTATCACTTTTGCAGATGGTGTGTTTTAAAACGGGCATCAGAAAGTGGTTGAAAAGAAACTTGAGAGGGTCTGCAGTTGGGTGTCTTGTGCAGAGAATTATACTATGTGAGATCTCTCTGCAAGTTATTCACACAGCTTGCAAGTTCTTTATAACCAGGAGTGTTAGTGTGCATTGGTACTTATGGTATGGTGTTACTTAAAATAATGATTTTGGGAGTTGGGTCTGCAGTCTGGCTTGAGATAGTTTTTTGTAGTAAAACCGATGCTCCTGTGTGTTCTAACTGTAGGACATGCCCCTAACTCTTTTCATACACTTTTTTTTTTTTCTGGTATACTTCTTAAAAATATTTTTTCAGCTCTACAGGGCCTGCCCAATGCTCTTCTGGAACATGTAGACCCTCCTCTTGCTCAATATGACAAAAGATACACATTTTCCTATATGATTAGGAATTCTCTTCAAAATATTTCTTCCTCTTTTGCAGAGCTAAGAATCAATAGGGTCATTTTAAGGGTTCGAATGAAGACTACAAGGGAGAACTTAGAGAAGGATAAATAGTATCCATAATTTTATTGAACGATGGCTGCATGTCTCTTCAGCATAATAGTTAAAGACACAGGACTATCAAAGCACCCACTGTTTTATTATGTGGTTTGATAAGCATTGTGTTGGAGAACTGTAGAGGAAAAAGAAGTGAAGAACGTATTTTTGCTGTACATTTTACTAGGTTTGTTACTTTTCCCCTCTAGTTGTGGCCAATATTCACATTTGGATGTTTGCATCTTACTACTTCAAAATTCACAGAAAAAATACAGAAATTACAGTAATTGTTTGCTATTGTTTGCTGTGCCACATAGCATTGCAACAAACATAGTCTTCCCGTTGATTCCTTCACTGTTAAGTATCAAACCCAAAATGAAAGATATCTATTTAGTGGGTGCCAGTATGACACTATCTGGTTCTGGACTAGAACTTGACATACTCTTTGCTCTCACAATAGATTTCTTTTTGTTAAACTCTTGAGTGTTTCTTCCTATTAGTATATGTAATTGCTAAACCAAGATTCACTTGAAAATATGCCAGTTGGCAAATGGAACTATTGCACATTTTAAAAGGGCTTTGTAAATTGTGTAGATCTCCAGTTCCACTTTAAGGAAGTAAAAAGCTTGACAGAAATACTGGGCCAAGAATTAAGTATTCTGGTCATTAATGAAGTCTCACCATGCCTCAGTAGTATACCGCGTAAATCAACATCTCAGGTGTCTTTTTGAACAGATTCATAAGCTATTTCTGCAGGTAAATAAGAGGGTGGGAGGAGGATAGTATGATAGTATGTGGTGTTATATTTATGTATCAAGTAGTGGATAGAAACAACTTCTAGACTGGTGCAATACAAAATAGAATTTGCTTTTATAGAGCAGATTTTACCCTGTAGATACAAGTACTTCTACACTAATGGAATCAGTGGTGAAAATATAGTTGTGGTCTAAGCAAAACAAGTAAAAATGAATGTTGCAGTGCCTTGGGTATCCATGGTGTTTTATTAATTTGAAATAAATAAATTTTTAAAAAATAACAAGAGATAGGGTTTGTTTTTCTTTTTGGAAACGTAAACGAACATACCTAGAACTTTTCTGAAGAGGACCTTAATTTAAAATAACCGAAGGTCATAAGAAGCATACAAATTTAACTTAGCACTATTAAAACTGGCTTGTAGTCCAAGTTTTGCTTCAAATGTAAACCTGTATTTGAGGTAAGAAGTTGGGATTTGCTGTGTATAGCACGTGTTTATAGTTTTTGCAATATATGGCAAGTGATTTGAGTAGAAACTCGCCAGCATTAGAACATAGGAATCTTACTTCTGATTTGAGTTCTATATTAGAGCTAATATCCCTTGTCTTATTTAACTTTCAGCTTTTAAATATTCTAAAAAAATTTGAAGCAAACTCCCTTACCACTGTTTCTTCCAATATGTCCAACAATTCTTAAAGGGGAATCAACACTGCAGTGTCTGGTAGTTGCCATGAGAGGGCTTTGAACAGTAAAATATGTAGATTTTTTTCTCTTCAAACCTAGGTTTACATTACTAAGAGGAAACTACATAAATCCTTTCCATAATGGAGCATGTGACAGTGATGGCTGTTTTCATTCCAAAAGATGGTCTTTTTATCATTTTAGAATTGTGATTAATGGAAGCACAAATTGTCTTGGACATGCTTACTGATGTTTGTACAGCCTCTCTCATATACTCCTTTATTTTTTCCCCAAAACTTTATATTATCTTTCCCTAATAAATAATTATTCTTAGTCGATTTTATTTTATTTTGAGCATTTTGTGCTCTTTGCCTGATAAAATTATGTGTTTTTTTGCTTGTGTCTAGCTTCTGCCTTGGTAGAAATTGGGGATCTGACTTCCACTGGACTTTTCTTGAGGGCTATTTTTATCCACATCTTTGTTCCTAAGTGAAATTCTGCTCATTCTCTTTAGTAGGTGAGGGACTTGAGAGAGACTTTTAATTCTGGATTATCCAAAACAACTAAATGACAGATTGGTTAGAAGAGTTATTATCTGATTGTGTTGTTAGAGGTGCTAACTTTGAAGGTTGTGTATCAGACAGAATTTTTAGTAAGTCTGCTCAATTATAGATCTGAAGAACTGCTTTAATCTCTCCTGTCAGGAAATTCTGAAAGGTTCAGTGTACTGCCAGCAAGGGAAGTACCAGAATATCTTTTTTCCTAAAGATGAAGTAAGCACGTATTTCTTGGTTGCAATTAACTTTAATGAAACAATTTATTAGAGTTTGTGTACTAGCAAATATTATTTTTATATCTTGAGTATTTAAGCTTGTTATTATGCAGATAAGAGGTACATCTTATCACTGTACTTGCACTGATCACAGGTATTGCATGCCAGTGATAAATAATGAAAGGTGCATGTGTTTGGTGTTTCATATTCTAGTACTGGCTTTTGTTCTTTTTATTTAAACTTTTTCCACATTAGATTATGGGAGGTAAGAATAAATGTTTTTGGAAATAATAGAGTTTCTTCTATCTAGTGTTGTGTGTTACACAGCCCGTCTAGATTGATGCCCTAAGATACAGTTAATAGTAATGACTCATTGAGATGTTTTTTTCAAGAATGTTATCAAAAGCAGAAATGTTGTCATATGACGGAAATCAATTTCAAAATGAAAAATGAGAAGGTGTTGATAGTCAAGAAATATAATGATTTTGTTTTCCTATTCTGAAGCCATGTGAAAACCTAAAATGTTTTGTAGAAAATGTTTATTTACTTTTGCTTTCTTATAGTATTGAATTCCCCTACCCCTCCCTTCTTTTTTCCTTGCAAAACCTATCATTCCAAAATTGAGTTCCTGAACAGAGAATGGCCTTGTCCCAGAGATACTCACTTCTTATTATGTTTTGTGTTTTAAATTCCACAATAAGTGCAAAAATTGAATTTTTCTTCCTGTTTTGAGCAAATGTCAGTACTTAAAATGAAGTTAATTGGTAAATAAACCTCAGAAATTAATTTTGCTGGTGTCACAAGCTGGCCATTTTTGATTAAAACTTAGGCATGCTAACAGTTATTCTAGCTTTTTTTTTTTTTCTCTGTCTGAGAGGTAGTAATGAATGCTGAAAACAGCTTATTTTACATGTTAATGACATGTAATAATTTCACATAACTGTTGAAAGGTTGTGTTGAACTGTGTTTACTATTAAACTATACTAATTTGTTCTGTATGATAGTGTAAAAGAAGCCTTTATACTATGTATAATAATCTTCTACATACAATTCAATGGTCTGGTTCAGTGCTTTGTCATTCACTGAGAAGAGTCCAAAGTTTTTTTAATTATGGCTCATTTCACTTGCTTTCTACAGACATATGAAAAGTTTGTCAGATTATTCATGGTAGTTTCACGTTAAAATTTGCCTTTGCATTTCAATTGTATTTAGTGATGGTGAATGCTGGTGTAGACCTGACAGCAGGGTCTGTAACTCTGAGGCCTGTTTAATTGCCGAGGCTGCTTAAAGTAAAGGTGGTTGCCTAAAGCTGTCTGCAGTAGGATCCTATTGCTGTACTGGGAAAGAGATGGGATAAAAAAGGAAAAAGAATAGAATGAAAAAGGATATTGTGCATGCAGCTGTTACAGGACTAAGTTTGTATCTACATGTGTTAGAATCTTCTATAAATCAAATTCATTTTTTCCACAGTATCTTTTTTTTTTTTTTTTTTCTGCATTAGAACAGTCAGGAGAGTAAACAGACAATTCTGGTAAGTTAAAAAAAATAATAATAATGTTGATTTATCTGAACACAACTCTGCAAAATCACGGTGCTCTGATGCATCAGAGATATTATGTTCCCTTTATGGAAAATAAAAGCCCTATGGGTGTATTTAAAGCAGGACAAAAATTACATGAGCAGAATTTTATAGGAGAAGGTGTGGTTTTCTGTTCCTACTGTGCTTCCAACAGAAAGACTTTCAGTAGTTCTTCCATCTCATACATACACACAAAAGTCTGTATTAAGTGCTGAAAACAGAATAATGCATCATCTGTCTGAAGACACTTTTTAGAGTGGCTTTTCTCCTGCATATATTGACCCTTCCAGGTTACTCTTTCTGCATCATAATGAAGTATACAACAGATGTTTTTTCATCAGCTGATCTTAACTAAATGATTGCGGTTTGTTTCATTGAAAATGTATGTTTCATACTAGCCATCAGAGTTAGTGTGCTTACATTTTTATCACACTTGCAGCACAATTGGAAAATGTAGCAACAAATGGATCTTTCAAATCCATTATGGGGAAGCAGGGAAGAACATGAGTTCAAATTAAGGACAAAGTTATTCTCTAATTCCTGCTGTGAGTAGCTTATCCGCAGTGTAGATCTCTGCTGTGTATGCTGTACTTTTTTTTTTTTTAAACAAAACCTCAATGGGAGTTCCGTACTTGGAACATATACAGAATAAGCATTATTCATGCTGTGAAGATCAGAGGGGAGAAATTTTCCCCAAATGTGATCCTTTTCTGCCATTATTGACAGTACTCTCTGTTTAACTCTGAGTCACAATCATGAGCTTAAATCACACAAAGGAAAGGCTCTGAAGTCCTGGTTTGTGACCTACACTTTCAGCAAGAATGTTGAAGGTCAAAAATGAGATGCATTTACAGAGCTGTGTGTGAAGCTGTCTTGTACCTACTCATATTGTGTCTGGCACTAGTAAATGCTATTTAATTCCCATTTGTATATACTGAATTCGCCAACAAAATTTTTAAGTTTGTTGTTGTTGTTGTTGTTTTTTCCTTAAAAAGTAAAACCAAACATCTAACTGCCTGCTTATATCACTGATACTAGTGACTGATGGTAGTGTTACAATCAAGCCATGTACAAGAATTCTGCATGCACGGCTTTGCTCATCAGGGCAAAGGCAAGAAAACTATGGGGATATGTGTTTTTATCCCATCCCATTCTCTGTTTGTCCCTATGTCTACCTTTTGTTTACCTTGCCTAAGGTTGTCTGCCTGTTTTGTTATTCCAGTTACTTATTTTTAGGTGAAAAATTCAGAAATTAGCTTTGTAGAAATATTGTAGGTCTCATGAGTCACATGACTCATTGTTTTCAACAGCATTGAGACACTAGCATGGTCAAACTGGCTTCTTAAACTTTTAAGTTATGTATGAAATAGTTTCACAGTTAACTTTTAATAGACTTTCCAGTTCTGCTTCAGTGTGGATGGACTGTTGCACTGGCCTCCATATGGTTCTGATTAGGTATAAGATTATGATTGCTCGTATAGTCCCAGTCCTTCAAAGGAACACGATAAATAACATTTAACAGTTGTTTACAGAATTAAACCATGGATGAATTGGGTATTCTGTCTTCTGCTTGTTACAGGAGTTGTTACTCCTGTTAAAATCTAGTTGTTGTGGATTAAAAGAACCTATATGGTCACTGGTACTCAAAGTTGAATTACATTTGATTTTTTTTAATGCAATTAATATAAAAAAATCAAAGCCTCAGTATTGCAAAGCAAATAAAGAATTACACGAAGGAGGAGAAGAAAAGCAACATCTTCCATAATCTAGTTTTGTGGATCATATTATTCTGGATGGTTGATAAGCTGTCCCTGGTTCATTTTCTTGTATAGTAAACGTTCTGTTAAAAGAATTGTGTTGACTGGCTGGTGATGGCAAAGTGAAGGGATCACATTAGATGCTATGAGATGCAGGGTTAGAAGAGAACTCTGTTTCTGTTTTTGTTGTTTACAGTTCATTGTAAAATCTCGTAATGCAGTAGCACAACAAGAGAAGAAAAAAAAACCTTCAAAATATGCAAGTTTGTGTTTCTTTTTAAGCTTTCATCATTCAGAGCTCGATTGTTGCACAGTGGAAATATATCAGAAACTTTAGAGGGAAGGAATTTACTCCTTCCTTAGTTTACTAGGACTTGGTGGGTACAGCTATCCCTGATTGCCCTGCTTGACCTAGAGGTGAGCAAGTGGTGAATTGTCTTTTACTTTCTATGGGAACTATATCCTAGTACATCACTATAGATGATGGAAAAAGATTAGAAAAACTCTGGGTAAATTAGTTTTCTCTTTTTTTTTCTGACAATTCTTCCTTGCACAACCTTATATATTTCTTCCTTGTCCTGTAAGTTATTTTAGATGATGACCATGAATTTACTAATACATTGGGTACCCTTATATAATCAAGTACTATTAAATTTACTAAATATTACAATATAACTAGATGTATGCCGTTTTTCTGATCAACTGGTCTCAAAACCAAGATTAGCCAAAGAGATAGTCTTTTGTACATTGCTCTTACTCTTTTCAGAGCTTACAATTGTTATATAACCAACTTTTCAATTTTGAATATACAGGAAAAAGAGGAATAGTGTTTCATATCACTAGTAATCACTCACCATAGTGGATCTATACTAAATCTGTCACTTAAAGCACTTCTTTTTTTTTTTTCTTTTTTTTTTTTTTATCTGCTGTTATTGTGTTTTCTTATATAGCTTGATTTGATACTGCAGATCATATGAAAACAGTGGTGGAAATAACTCTTTGAAGGAATATTGAAATACAAAATTATAAATCATGGTTTAATAGAACAAAAGCAAAGTTTGAAATTTTGTATACATAGATGTTCAGATTTCCTCTGAAACTGATTAATGTTCTATGAAACAGCACAAAGCCATCTCACAGAAAACTATCATGTATGTTTAGAAATACTGCTTATCCAAGAGACTTACTCTGTCAGTCATGGACACCCCTTGCTTTATGAATCAATATAGAAATGTAAGGAAAACCCATCACTAATTTAGGAAGGAAGCATACATGTACAATACTGTCTGGTCTGGATTAAGCATTTGGAAGAAGCTGCAGATGTTGTAAGATGGCCCAAGTCAAGTGTTACCTGAAAAAGATCATTTGAATCCCTGCTGAGTTGCTGAGTTCAGAATCTGTTTTCTTCCTTTGTATTTTTTTTTTCCATACATCTGTGTTCACATGGAGTATGGCTTGGTTAGTTCATCTGTTTTGTGTACTTCTGAATATTCCAGAATTAAAGTGTGCTCCAAATAATGTGTGAGTAAAGGCTAAACTCTACAGAAGAAACTAGAACTTCCATATAAAGCTCAGCACAACTATCTTTTGTATTCTTCTCTTTCACTTTCCAACATTCCATGTTATTCCTGTGCATACAACATAATAAATTTGCAGAAGGTTTCACTCTAGCATGTGTTAAGGCATTAAGATTTTCCCTCACTCCTTTAATTCATGGGTGAGTATAAACAGCAGAATTTACTTAGAGCCTCAGAATACAGATGTGCCGAATGCCTAGTAATTTGTGCATTTTACAGATTTAAAGTGTAAAAAAAAAAACTATCATGCATAAACAGAAGTTTTTCTAAATTACAGTGTAAAAAAAAAAAAAAACTATCATGCATAAACAGAAGTTTTTCTAAATTACAGTATCTTATTAAAATAACTGTATCAGTTAAGAATTGGTTGACTTTAAAAATGGAAGGAAAGTTTAATATCCATAGTTTTTTGCTCCTTCCTGTAGATTTTCTTGATCATCCATTTCTCTAAGAAATGCTTAAAAGGGATTTAGGCATTTCATGCCATGAAATACAAATCTCTTTCTCTGGGGACTATGAAAAGACTCCCCCCTTTGGTGAGAGAAAGAATTTGCACTTTTCTTTGAAGCATGTGCAGCCACTAGGATTTCTTTTCTGGACTAAGTGGTTTCATCTGTGTGGCATTTCAGACTGGTTATTGAGTAGCATAGAAGAGAAAGATTAATTCCAGTCACTGGCGATCAATATATAACATGCAAAATACAGGAAAACATTACTTTTGTCCTGCTGAAATATCTGTGCTGTCTCCTGAAAGAGATAAATAATTATATTTATGTAGTGGGATAGGATAAGAATTTTTAAAGTGTGAAAATCTCAGCTTTCTTCTGTGTTTTTGATTGCCTAGAAGGAATACATTTTTGATAATTCAGGACTGTGACTTTCCATGGTTGCATGCATAAGAATCATCATGTAGGTAAAATGCAGAGTAGGCTGTGGAAGAAAAGATGAGATAGTATTTTAAAGTCCTCTGATTTGAAACTGATTAAATAAATCAGGTTGGTAAATATCAAGAAATAAAAATGTGCAGAGGGAAAGATGAGCTTTAATTTTATGAGATGAAAAAGAGATCATGGGTGTATTTATGAAAATGTGATTAGGTGAATACACCTTGAGAACAAGAAAAAAAAGAACAGAACGCTAGGATATATATAGTAAGAGTACCTGAGAGATGATCTTAAAAAAAAAAAAAAAAAGTGGGAAACACTCATTCTCTCATTCTCTCCCTCACCTCTTCATAATGTTGAGGGAAACAAGCTTTAGAACATAGCTGGATACTCAAGCAGAAATAGCATGAACTAAAGGTGTCACCCGTGGTCAATCTAGATTTTTGGCAGTATTTTGCCACATTAAATTGCAGCAGTGAATAGTAGGTGCAGAGGGGATATTGTGACATAGATAAGGAAGTTATCTTGGACCATAGTCTGACACAAGAAAACAAGATATCTAGGACTGAGCAGTGATGTAGAGATGAGGGTCAAAAATAGAGCCTTCCTAGCTGTTGGATGGAAGGTAAGACTGAAGTGAGACAAGTGTCTGATGTTACCCAGAAAAAAAAAAAAAAAAGATGATTATATACACGGTGCATGTAAAAACATACACCAAAGGAACCTTTGAGTATCAATTGTAATGGAAAATGGTAAGGAAAAGTAGAGGAAGAAACAGCAGCAGTGTCTAGGGGAGGGCACAGTGTGTCTAGCATCTACTGGCAATCTATAGTATTTAGACAGATAAAAACAGATTATCACAACAAAATGTTCTGTGGGTGTATTACACTGGTCCTAGTGTTGTCCATCTCCTATGCTTGCAGAAAAGAAGTTTCTTCTGTTGTTTGTTTGTATTTAGTGAAGCAGTGTTGGGACTATAATGGAAGGGTTTAATATTGGGAAAAATTCTATAAAATATTGAAGGCTAGAACTTAGAAAGTGTTCATCCATCCTTAGAGCTAATAAAGTTGAGCAGCAAGAATTTCAAAGTATCTGTGCACCTTAGTCATGGATATTAAGATTTGGCCATGGATGAGGAGTACCAGACCCTGTAAGCATCTGATGCAAAATTGGTTTGGAGACCCAATACCTCAGTGTCTCTTTTGGATTTTTACCACTTCATACTAATGTTTGAACTAACAAGCTCTTTTTCCCTCCTTTCCTGAGGACCCTTCTTTGTATTTCATTTCCTTACAGCTCAGTCTTAGTCTTTTATCTGCTTTTTCTATATGTTCCTACTAAAGTTCTTCACACCATTTGCAATTTTTTGCATCTCTAGAGACTGTAATGTGCCTTCAATGACTGGAATATCTGTCTCCTACTGTACATCATCTCTACATCTTCAAATTTCTCTTTAAGCAGGAAGAAACAGCCACACTTACTATACCTGAACTTTGAGCAATGCTACCATTGTTGCAGGAAGCACGGCCGAAAGCACAACAGACACCAGTAGAGTCAGATCTTGCTCCCTTTTATTGCCCAAATAGCCTAACTTTTATAGTGAACTTAACAGGGGCAGACAGTGTTTCACACAAGATTATTGGTCAAAGGCACTCAGACAAACAACTACAAGAAAACAACCCCACCTGCAAGAAAACAACCCCCTTGTGATTAGCAGTCACATAGACCTTGTCCTTGAAGCCAGCTACTGGTAACAATATTTTTCTGAATTCCTCAATTGGGCGATGTGGGAACACCGTCATGGGAACTTCTCATAGTTGCCCTGGTAGCTTGGTTTGCTCAGCTACAGCAAGCCATGGAATTTTTGCTGTTTCAAAAAATCCCTCAACACTACCATGTAGAACATTGCCTGTGCCTGTTCTTGGCTTTGACTTCTAATTGCATTTGCTTGTGTTAAAGTATAGCCAGAGCTTTGTGTACATTGAAGTGAATTAACCCTGAATTTCTATTAAGATTACAGTGTTGCTTGAACTTGGTTGGGAAGAAACAGCGGCAGTAATTTCACTTGTATTTTAAAATAAATGGCTTTAACAAACTACATGTAAAAAGAAACAATTCAGCAACTGTAGTATGTGCTTTTCCTTATTAACTTCTTGAGGTCTATGTAATTAGGCAATGCAAAAGATTACTGATCAATGCAGAGAACTGCATGTATTGGAGCACTGCACTGCATTTGATACCTTGCAAGAAGGTATTTTAACAAATTAAAAGTGAAATAGTTGAAATATATTAACATCTCATATACAAAATTTGATGACAGTTTTAATAATTGTCTTCTTCAGTCTGCCTTTCTGTTTGCAATGCAACATTGCAACACGTTTTGAAATCAAGTAAACATTTATTATATGAGGATCTTAAGAATGGCATCCTGTGCATGCTTTTTTGTAAAGTCCAGATTTTTACAATAGTATTCTTCTATTATTGCTCTCCTGGAGGAAAATACAAGAAAGTGATTTCCTTTTTTTTTTTTTTTTTTTTTGTTTAAGAAAGCCATGGCTGTAAATGATACAAAATTGTATCTTTCTACTTGAATGTATTGGCAAGTGATGCTCCATAAATATGGCATCAAGCTTTATACCAGTGCATTTGATTGACTGAAAAAGCAAAGCCTTTTGCCCACAGGTCTCTTTTTCTGCCTATAGGTGTTTTTCTGCACACTGTGCTTTCACAGTTGATTGCCCCTGAAGTTTTTCAGCTGCATTCATGTGGCTACAATGCATATGGCTTCTTGTGATTCTTTCCAAGATACCTTGCGGTAATTTGAACAATTTTAGTAGTTACAGTGGTCTTGGTTTGTTAATCCAGATAATGTTGATGGAACTAAAGAGTAAGCACACGTGCAATTGTCCTAGCCTTTGCTGTTGACCTTTTGTATGATCTGAGGGTTTTTAATTATCTTAACACTTTAGATTAGTTTAGTCAGAGCCAAAAGAGTGCATCTTAGTGCAGTGTAACAGAAATGAGGAAGCCATTGGACCTGAAGGCCTTGATTAATTTAATGGGTCACCTACTCCATTATGCTGAGAAAGACTTGAAGTTGGATTTTTGAAGAATTAGTAACTCCTTTGTCAAATTGGGACTAAGGGTAAGATGGGAGTTCTCAAGTCACATAGATGGACTGGGTAGTGGTTACCTGGGAGAGCAGAAGTCCTTATGAGGAAGATAAAACTACAACTCTAAGTAGGGTACTCAGGGGAGCTCATTACACAGGATGCCATCATCCCTGCTCATCTCACCCTTAATTATGGTAAATCTGCTCATTTGATGAAATGGTAGATTTTTGCTAATGCAGCTTTGGATTGAGCAGATGGATGACAGAACCTGTGAGTAGTTTGGAGTAAATATGAAAGAAACGATGAATTCTGAGTGTTGGTGGGATTAGGGATGATAAGCAAAAGCAGATAGACTCCTTTTGCAAGCATAGACTGAACCATAAAGTGGATATGCTTTATCGCTTTAATCTCGCAACAGTAGATAAGGAATTTGCAGAGAAAAGAATGAGAGGATTTTTCTGAAAATGAAAGGAATAGCTAACTTCTGAAGTATGCGTGTACTAGGAAACACTGGGACACCCAAGGCCGAAGCTCTGTATATAGTGAAATAATGTCTTTGAGCAGAAGAATCTGTCAGTGCATTATGGATTTGTCTATTTATTTCCCACTATCAGGAATGGAATAGCAAACCTGTTATCCTGCAAAGGATAGAATTTCAAGGACAAAATTTCCAAGGAAAGATCATTACTGACATGTAGACATGAAAACATCAAAAACAAAGTGCCTACCAAGAGCAAGATATACAATTTGACTATTTATTCGAAGCCTACTGTTTTTCTGCTTTAGATATGAACAGCTCCCTCTTGAAACTGCTGAGCATTCTGTGTGTGTATCTGAGGACTGAAAGTGGACTGTAATGCCAGAGAATTGTAAAAGGAGAGATTCCACAACTTCAGGATTCAGGAAATATGATTAAAAGTGGCAGAAAGTTCAAGGATGGTAATGCTGGAGAAAGGTTGGATCATGCCAAGAGGAAATTGCTGGTTATCTTACTGAACCTACCATCGTGTCTCGCAATCATATTTCAGTGATTCAGACAATGGGATCAATTAGAAAAAGGCATGTCTTAGCACGCAACTGGAAAAAAAAATCATAAATTCTGATTACAATAACTTATATGAAACCAAAAAATTCGAATTTAAGGGCTTTTTCTTTTCACTCAGTTAAATGTCACTTTGATGTGACAAAATTAAGAAGGGGAAGAAGAATATTACATGTACTACTGAAAAAAAAAAAAAAACGAAAAAAAAACAACAAACCGCACACTAGGTTTTACTGTTTATTTGGAGAAAATATATTCAGTTTTAGCCAGCTTAACATCTTGTTTTTTAGATTTGGCAGTATGCTACTCAGCCATTATTACTGTCATGCAGCGGAGATAAAGAAATTAATACCAAGTAAAACTTACTTTGAAGTTCATTCAGCAAGAGCGTTGTCTGCCATTTCCCTGTCCTAAAAATATCCATTGCAGAAAAACTCAGATTTTTGAAAGCCGATTAATAATGTTGCTTAGATCATTGAAGGGAAAGATATTCATTTATTTATTTACGTAAACTTAAGTTTTTCTTCATTATCTGTCTTCCTTATTTGTTAAAGTAGTATTGTGACGAAGCCCTTTCCTCCTGTTAGCTGGATTGCACTTAACAAAAGGCAAGGTAGCTTTTGGAACACTGGTGAATGGGCACTAGACATTGCCTTAGACATTGCTGAACGTACCTATATAAGACCGACGCATAATCCACCTTGTCAGTGGGTACTGAATATCTTACGGGTTTCATTTCATTTCATTGTCATCTCTAGGAGAATGGAAGTGTACAGGAGACAAAATGGTTACAAAAGATCACAAAGTAATTAACTTTTTTTTTTTTTCCTTGAAGTTTAAGACTAGTGTTATAAATTCTCAACTTTATAATTTTGTTCTGTTATTTGGTTGGGAGAATTGTCAGATGGAATTTCAATTTTTGTGTTTTATGTGCTTGGTTTGAGCCTAGGGGCAAATACACTTGTGAAGGTACTTGCTGCTCTTTTTTCATATGTCCAGTGTGGCAGGTAATAATAAAAGAGTTCTGTTTCATTTTTATGTTCGTATGACAACAGATGTGTGTTTCTTTTTGCTTGTGAACTGTGCCAGGATTTCCTGGGTATAGCTACAGCCCCAAGTGATTAAGAACTCAAGTCACTCCTCTCAAGAAAAAGTGATGTGAAAAACAGATGCAAATGTGTCCAATTGCATGAATCAAGTCATAGTTTGCAATGTGTAAAAGCAGTGCATGTGTCTACACTTAATATTAAAAAGGAAGAGAAAAAAAAGACATCTGGTTCATAGCAGATGAAATATAAAAAACATAGACACATAGGCAGTGTTGTGCTATTGCTAGACAAGCGAGGAACAACTGAAATGCTCGTGACACTGAATTGTGGCCCTGACACTCCTGTTGTTATGGGTGAACTTCTTAATTCCCTGTTTTGGTTGTGGCTGTTTCTGGGCTGGCTGGGGAGTTTCGACACTGACCAGTTAACATTGGCTGCAGGAATTGTTATTGGAATGGCTGACAGCTGTCTGCCAGCCTGTCTGCACAGCCTTCCTGTGCTCACTGCTGCTCGGCTGCACACTGCTATTGTTCATCTGGAGCCTTTCTCTTAAAATCTTTCCCAGCTGTATCCTGATACGCTAAACCACTTAAATTAGCTCCAGATTGCTCTGTTTATTTTGTGTGAGATAAGTGACAAAGTGCAATCCTAGCAGTCCTCCTCAAGTAAACACAGAGGAAAAGGGAGGTACAGGATATTATGATGGAAGAAGCAGATTCTAGATATAAGCATAAGGCTTTAATGTATGTAGATTAGTTCATTTGTCTCTGCTGTTTGCATGTAATTGTAAGCTTTGACAGCTCCATATCCCTGGAAGTGATTTTTTCTTTTTCCTTTTTAAAGAAAGAAAAAAAAAAGGTGTTATGTCAAGGTAGTATTCCTGTCTGCCCTCATCCATTCATCCATTCCCCCATTCCCCTCTCTCTTTTCCCGCCCTGCCCCACCACAAAAAAAAAAAAAAAAAAAAAAAAAAAAAGAGAGAGAGAGAAGTGAAACGATCCTCTAAGGTTAGTAGCACTCTTCCCTTAAGTCCATGCTCATCTTAAAGCTCTTGATGCATCTGAAGTCAGGGAAATCTGTTGTACATGACTGATCAGCCATAGATGCAAAACCAGTTTAATGCCATCTCCTGTCCCCACACGTTAGAGTTTGCTCATTTTCTCTTACCTTACAGCTGCAACTTGAAGCACAAAACCATCAGGCCTCAGGTCAGGCATTTTCCATACATCTGGAAGTATAGATGCATTAGTTTTGGCTGTTTGGAGCTGTCTGTAAGTACAGTAACAGTTGCTGGACTTCCTGCTTTTTTCCTCCAAAAGCTGCTATAAATGTGTTCTAATTAGATCTGTTACGTTGTTTGGATAACAGCACTAGACTTATTGTAAGAGTTCACACTG
Source organism: Anas acuta (assembly GCF_963932015.1). Classification (NCBI taxonomy): domain Eukaryota; kingdom Metazoa; phylum Chordata; class Aves; order Anseriformes; family Anatidae; genus Anas; species Anas acuta. Next base: position 19,832,741 of record NC_089017.1, read on the forward strand.
CTTCCAGAAGCAGAGGAAAAAAACACAAATATATTCAAAATAAACTTCCGAATGCTTTTACTGAATAAAAACACCTAGATGTTGCCAGCTATTGGACAGTTTCTGGCACCTACAAGTCTTAATGCTTGGAATTTTGTACTTCCTAGCATACTCCCAGTCATTTATCAGTCCTCTCTAGTCCTCCTTTTATGGAGGCGTTTCTGTCTACCATATGAACATCTCTATCCTACTTGGTAGGAAGAGAGGTGGGTGTTTCATTGAAAATGAAACGTGAATTTAAACATTTTTCTAAGTTAAATTACCCCCTTACTTTAAATGAAAAGAGAGAGCATATGAGAGTGTCTCCATTGTTCCTTTTAGTAAAGAGAAACAACTTTATTTCTTCTCCTGTCTTCACAAAGCAATTAGTTAATCAAAAGCAAGAAACTGGAGTAAGTACTATAAATTAATATTGACCATATTTCCCCTTCAAACATTCTGTGCACATATTTCATGCTAGATTATGTGCAGGTGATGGCTTTAGTGTGTCAGCAGACTTTAGTTGCAGGAGTAGCAGACACTTAAAAGATTCCCTTTTCTCTTTATTTTGAAGATGTTTTAATTTGATAATGTATTGAACTGTCCAAGGCTGCATTATAAAATTAAACAGAGTTGTGTTCTTTTTTTTTTTTTTTTCCTGGTCTTTACTCACTTTTAAAATATTGCATGGCTTTAGACAAGCCTTTCAAACAGAGCTTGGCATGGTTTATGTATTAGACAGATGTGTGCTAGATCAGCTTACTGCAGGGGCCCATGAGGAGAAATTTCAGGGTATGGGAGTTTTCTCTTACAGCTTCAGAAAATTCAGTGGTTGAAAAATGTTGGAGGTTAAGCACAGGTGAAAAACAGAAAAAAAATCTGCAGCATGTGAATGCTGTTTTTGAAAAGTACTGTATGTACAGCAAGAGCGTTTTACTAGTATTTTGTTTTCAGGAAAGAAGGGGATCTAGATGTCTGTTACTGACAGCCAGAAAAGTTAGGCTAGATCTCCTCTTTATAGACTATAATTGCAACAGTACTTGATAAATGATTAGAGGTGAATACATTTGTGGTATCTAATTACATATATAATATCCTTGGTGCTTAGATTTTTTCTTACTTTGCCCTTAATGTAGATACATTACTTAAAATGCTTTCTTTGTGCTGGGATTTGGATAGGATAATAAAGTGGTTACATATTCAAAAGACTTTCTTGGCACACATCACTTGACTTTTTTTATTATTTTTTTTATTGACTCCTTATCAAATACTTTGTTAAAATGTTCATTGGTTATTTTTTGTGTAAGCACATATGCATATAGGTCTGCTAAACTTCTGGATATGTAAATGCATTTTTTCTAATTGGATATGTACTTAACAACATTCTGATCATAAAATATTTTGCATGTTCATATTTTGAGTTATCAAACAGTTTTATTCGTTTGTTGCTTATTGCTAAAATTTGTTTTTGCAGAACTTGTTGTACTGAGACATACAGTACTAAACAGTCCAGAGAAGCTTGTCGTGGTGCAATGTTGTACTGAAAGTTTTTGTGTGATTATGTTTTTGTTGTTCTTGTTTGTTTGTTTTCTGTTAAGACTGTTACATTTCTTAAAGGAAATAACTTATTATATGCTGTATTTTGCAGAATTATTGTTGTGAATATTTTCCATATTGTTGGATTGCTTTTTGTTCTATAAATGCCAAAAACAATTGTTAAGCTAATGATAATTAGAATTGCTAGGGTACATATCTAAGAATGCCATTCTGCCTTTGTAACTGAGGTTGTATAATAAGTATCACAAATTTAAACTCTCTGGTAATATCATTTTATGAGAATGGAAGGTTTAGAACAAATAGAAGTCAAAGACAATTTCTGTAAAGCCTGAATATTTTTATGAGGCTCTTAGCTAAAAACAATATGTACACAAAATGTAGTCAGGAAGGGTGGGTGGATTTTGGTGTGCTGCTGTTGTTGTTGTTGATTTGGTTGGTTTGTTGGGTGGTTGGTTGGTTTTGTTTTTTTGTTTGTTTTTATTTTTGGTTAGGAGGGTGATGAGTAGTGCCTTGCTTTGAGTAAGAAAGCACAGTTGAAAAGAAATACTGGAATAGACACTGCTCAATAACAGCACCTAATACAACCCTGTATGAGTCTATGGAGAATTTTCAGGAACGCTTCTTCAGGGAGCTTGTCTAGAACAATTTGCCATGCACATGAACAGAACTGCAAGGTTTAGCTCAACTGTGGTCATAACAAGAATGCAGCAACATGAAGAATCACAAATGAGAAAAAAGAAGGGTGCTCAATTAAAAAAAAAAATAAAATAAAAAAGTTACTTTGCTGTAGAATCATAGAATTATTCAGGTTGGAAAAGAACTCTAAGATCATTTAGTCCAATCTTTATCATAGTACTGACAAACCATGTCAGTACAAACCCTAAACCATGCTACTAAGTTCTAAATCTACAGGTTTCTTGAAGACCTCCAGGGATGGTAACTCAGACACTTCCCTGAGCAGCCTGTTCCAATGCCACACAACACTTTCAGTAAAATAAAATATTTTTTTATTTCAGTAAAGAAGATATTTTTCCTAATATCCAACCTAAATCTCCCCTGGCACAAATTGAGGCCATTTCCCCTTGTCTTATCACTTGGTGGTTGCGAGAACAGACCAATCCCAACCTTGCTACACCCTCCTCTAAGGTACTTGTAGAACACAACAAGGTCTCCCCTGAGCCTCCCTTTCTCCATGTTAAACAACCCCCACTCCCTCAGCTGCTTCTCGTAAGGCTTGTTCTCTAAACCCTTCACCAGCTTTGTTGCCCTTCTCTGGACACTCTCCAGCACCTCTTATACTGAGGGGCCCAAAACTGAACACAGTACTTGAGGTACAGCCTCACCAGAACTGGGTAAAAAGGGACGATCACCTCACTAGTCCTCCTGGACACATTATTTCTGATACAAGCCAGGATGTTCTTGCTCTTCTTGACCACCAGAGCACATTTCTGGCTCACATTCAGATGGTTATCAAACAGTGCCCCCAGGTCCTTTTCTTCCAGGCAGCTTTACAGCCACTCTTCCCCCAGCCTGTAAAGTTGCGTAAGGTAGTTGTGCCCCAAATGCAGGACCCAGCACTTAGCCTTCTTGAACCTTAAACAGTTGGCCTAGGCCCATCAGTTCAGCCCATCCAGATCCCTCTGCACAGCCCTCCTGTCCTCAAACAGATCAGCATGTGCTCCTATCCTTGTGTCCTCTGTGAACTAACTTATGGAGGGTGTACTTGATCCCCTTGTCCAGATCATTGATAAAGATACAGCACAGTTGAAACAAGATCTAGTCTGTTGGTGGAAAAATATGTTGCTATACAACAAGGCATGTAGTTGCTTTTGAATAATACACAAAACAAAGCAAAATTATTTTCTGGATCATTTACAATTTTTAATTTAGTCACTTAAGTCCTACGGAAAAACTGACAAAGGATAAGGGAAATCTTTAAAAGTGAAGACCAGTTCCTAGTTTATTTGCACCTCTATTCTAGAGTATTAATTTGAGGCAACACCATTAGCAGAAGCTGCTAAGCCTGTGTGCAAATAAAAAAGTGGTAGTAAAAGTCACAGAAGGGTAATCACTTGGACCACCGGGCCATATGCGGAAAAAAGTCCATGGGCTGATCATGCTAAAATGTGCTTTGGAAGATGTTCTTATGGAGTTTTCACACCATCCAAAAATAAATCAAAGATCTTTTCATAGTTTTTTTTTAAGTAAGCATTTAATTTTACCATGTAGTCAATAATGATTTCTGTGCACATGACTAGGGGAGGATAAGCTTTTTTTTTTTTTCTTAAAACAAAATGAAGTCCCCAAACTGGCATTATGTATTATTACAAAATTGTTTTCATTTGAACTCCTTTCTCAACCATAACTTTGGAACCCGTTGATATGTGAAGTCTTGGTAAACAATTAATGTTATTAATATTGCCTCTGAATTCAATAGCAACTGGTAAATTAACTTTGCAAGGAATGCACAATGAGTTTTATGATCCTGGGAAGACCCTTGGTCAGGGTTCGTTCTGATGTCAGCACTCTTGCCATTTTCAATTTTTCCATTGTCTGAGGATGGGTAAATAATGAATGAAGTTTTTCACATAGTTCTTATTATCTGTTGCCTATCGTCTTCATAGTATGAAGTAGGCTGTTGCTGCAGTTACAGACTAATTCAATGAAAAAGTGAGTCAATACAAAGACTGGAATCCATACATGCTTCATTAGTTATTGCTCTCAGAATTGTTTTTTTCCTGTTCCTTATTATCAAGCTCTTCTTCAAAGAGGTTATATTCATTAAGCTGTTTACTAGTTGCATACATCCCACACCACTGCATATATATAGTGCACTAGTCAGAATGTTTGGCAGCTGGCAACTCTTCAGAGAAGAGTTTGGGAGAAACAGAATGGCCCCTCTGTTTAGCTTTGTTTATTGATTCCTTAAAGAACTCCTGCAAAACATCTTTGACAGTTTACAAATTACAGATTTAACAAATTAAATTCTTTCTCATGTATATGACAGTGAATATTAATGACAAAAGCAGATGTTTGTGAAGAGAAAACATTGGACTTCATTTTTTAAAGGTATAGTCAAGATGCACAAACTTTGTTTGCTTATGGTTTGTATTAAAAAAAAAATCCTCTTCATAATCCATTGCTTATACAAAACCTACAATATTTTGAAAGACAGCTGTCTTTTGTCATACAATATACAATATTTCAATATAGATTATATTCTCTGATTTTCCATGTGAGAAATATGTTCTGTTTTCATCTAAAATCTTTTGGGAGGAAGGTACTATGGATTTTTATTGTTTCAACTCAGTCCATTAACATTTTTTAATGTGAACAGCAATGTATTGACTTAAAAGGGGGAAGACAGAGATTAGGTGTCAGTAGGAGTATGAGGGAAAAAAGTAAAAACAGTTGTATGTGAACTTAATTTTTTGAAGGCAAATTTTGAAGGCCAATTAGTTACCAGGCTTAAAAGAAAAGAATATTTTTTCCAGCTATTTTTGTCAAAATGGATGGCAGAAGTTCTCCAAGACTTAAAATGTATTCAGGATGTTAGAGTACTGTGTAAAATTATTTCTAAAGCAAAAGCAATTTCATCTGGAGAGCTTTATATCAATCCCTTTTATCAGGACGCGTTCTCAAGAGATACATTCTTATGGAAAAACTAACAAAATGTGTTGTTGCTTTTGGTTTGGGGGCGTCGTATTGGTTTGAGGCATTTTAGACCTACTAATTTTGTTAGTCAGTTCCATTGAGATTGTTTGATGTGGCAATTCTTTTGGAAGAAGGATTCAGATCCTGTCAGATTCCTGTCTTTAGATACTGAAAGACAACACAAAATTAAAAGACAGCTGTGCTACTCACAAGAGTAGCAGAGAACACGGCAGAGAATGATACTAGAGATGTGTGTAGGTTTTATACACAGGGGCTCTAACTTTTGTCCAATTCCTCATCCTCAGAAATATCTACTGCCCTATTACATACATGCATGTCGCTACATGGTTCCCTCAGATCTAAGAGTTGTAGGCTCTCTCACCAGTACTTAGAGCTCTAAATACATTTCCTTTTCTTTTTATTTATTTATTTTTTTTTCTTTCTCTTATTCATCGGGAATGACATCTCTTCCCAAATCAGTGCAACACTGGTGTTTTTTACTAGTTTATACTGATTTCTCCATAGTCAGAAAGGCTGATGTTAATTCAAGGATGCACTACTTTGATCAAACCAACCTTTAAAAGTAGCTAGGATCTTTTTTTTTATTATTATTTTATTATTATTTTTTGTGTGTGTGGTGGTGGTGTTGGTTTTGTTTCTGACCTTGTTTTGCCATTTGTGCTGGCAAATACACCACCATAAATGGTTCCAGTTTTGCCATTTATGCTGGCAAATATGCCTCGAAATTCAGTTTACAGAAGAAAATCCTGTCAGAATGAAAAAAAACATCTCAGGTACCCTTTTCTTAAAATAACACAAAATGATGGAATTGATAAAAATACCAAGAGAAATAAAAGTAGCTAAACACCTATCAAACCAAGCCAAACCAAGCCAACTACAAAGCTCATTAAAAATGTATGATGCTTCCATTAAAGAAAACAAACAAAACTGAATAAATTAGTTAGGTAATGCTTATGCCAAGTACCACCATTTCTAATTATAGCCTTATTCTCTCCCCTTTCATCCTTTCTTTATGAACAGGAGCTGGTTTGTTTTATGATTTTTATAATGCACGTAATATGTTGTGGGTACTACTGAAGTCTAAATTATACAGATGTAATTATGAAAATTATTCTTACAGATAGGAAAAATATGCTCACTACATTTTCCAGACTATTTTGCTATTATATTTAATGAAATTCTGCTTGATGTTTGTCTCCAGGAAAGAGACAGTTGAAATATCATGCTTGGGGGAGGCTTGTGTTTTCAGCTGAAGTAGCAAGGCTGAAGTTTTAATAATAAGAAATGTTACAAATCAGGGCCTCTAGCTTTAGGTACCTTGATTCCAAAAGCTTTGCTCTAGAGACTGCTGAGGTAATGTATTAGGATGAGTCATGGAGAGAAACAGTTGCAAAAATGGTTGATAAATCATTGAGGAAATGTTGTTTTGAAGTGGGTTTATAATTGGATATGGTTCTGGTGTAGAACGTGAAGCAACAATGATCCTATTTGTCTGTTACCTACATGGATATTGCCTGTGTTGTAAATGACTGGAATTTTCTATATGGACTTCTGAGTGTGTTGCACATTCAAGATACTTTGCTAAAACATCATGAAGAGTTAGTAAGAGTGGCTTATTTGGGAGAATATGAGGATGTCTGTATGCCCACAGAGGATCCATCTAAACATGTATCCCCTCACTGCAGCAATATCTGGTAGCATGTGCCTAGGAAAGTGTTAGAACTTGTCATTTTTGTCATTCACCAAAAACTTTGTGATTTTTTTCTAATCTTCAGCAGCTTGTGGCTGAAGAAATTCCTGAGACGGAGAATCTGTCTTAGTGTCTTAGAATGAAACAGTTCTTTCATTTAATCAATGATACTGATCAATGATATCAATGATATTTTAATCTTGAACTTCTCCATTGGCTTTCTGCAAACTTTGTGCAATAGCATCAATAGATAAATTATTAGTAAGATAGCATCCACAGGTGTTACATTAGCGGAAGGATATTTGTATTGGGACCACCCCTTGAGTACTGTGCTCAGTTTTTGGCCCCTTTTATATTACCTTCCCCTGCCTTTATTATCTACTATTTGGCTTAGTATTTCATCAATACAGATTTGACTATTATCTTTTTATATGATGAAACTTTCTACTCTTTAATGTACTGTTGATATTTGAAGTCCCAGATAGTATTTTAAACCATACAGAAATAGACATATCTAACTTTGAAAAATGATATTATTTATGTATAAACTGTCAGTGACACATCAACTCTGTTCTGCTTAACTAGAAAGGGAACTTCAAGAATCAAAACAGAAACCATCCTTTCCCTTCCTTCAAAACTTTCTTGATAACTAGGTAGAGAACTGAATCAGAAAGTAATTCTTGAATATTAATTCCTTAGGGAGAGGGAAGTAGTAAATTAGAAATGTGAAAACAAGTGCGGTGAAGCTTGTTTTATATGTTGTTGTTTTTCCATTTACATATCAGGTAAGCTATCAAAACAAGAAAATATTGTCGTCGTGTTCCTCCCCCCCACACTCCTCCCCTTTTTTTCAATCTTATGTACTACATCTGACATTGCATATAAGTCTTTACTTATGGATATATGTTAGATAGAACCCTTGTCTCAGGGATTTTATTACAGAATTAAACTGGCATAATGTGTCTTAATTAAACTACAGATAGTAATGTCTCAGAAAAAAAAAAATAAAAAAAAATAAAGATTTGACTGTAAACCAGGAAAGGTACGCTTTTCTCTCTCCATTCTCCAGTATGACATTCTACTTCTATAATTTCCTTGCTACTTTGTTGTTGATATGCCAGTTTCTATAATCCTGAATACTAGCATTAAGCAGCTGGAGATAGTAAGTACCCTGTCATACAAAGAAAATACTTAATATACTTAAGATTTGATTCCACAGTATGTCCTAAGTTCTAAAATTTATAGCTACTGATACCTTTTACTGTAATACTACCAAAGGTTAAGAGCTACTGAAAGCTCTGTTCCCTGAGTATTCCCAACAGGAATTCCTGTTTACACTAAGAGTAAAAGGAACTGTAGAACTGATGTCTTCTTTGTCTCTGACAACTGTTTAAAATCTCAGATCTCAGCGCTCAACATCTTTGTGTGAGAATTATTGGTAGCTAGTATTGGGTTGCATGTATTTCATACTATAAACAGTAAAACTCTTGATTTATTAATTTTTTAATCCAAGAGTGCTGCATTTATAAGCAGCCCTGCTGGAAGATAATTGGCCCACAGAGCACTGCACTTTTTAGATCATGCTATTTTTTCCCCACATGTTTCATTTAGTTTAGGCTTCCACCTTTGAAAATCATCCACTACATTATTCATGAGCAGAACAAAAAGAGTCTCTCAGTAGGAGGATGTTCACAGTAGGGGTTTACACTGGTCCTTAATTAATAAAACAGAAGGGAGATCATTTGGCTGTATTGCAGTTACAGTAAAGTTGTTCTGTAATCTATTGGACATGAACTTCCTGTTTCTTACCTCAAACTCCAGCTTTTTAATCAGAAAATGCTTAAAACAGAAATGTGACAGATTTTACTGAATGTTCAATGACTACTATGAGAAGTAACTTTAAACTTACTAAAATTCAGAAAAATCATGCTTACAATGATTGCTATCAATTACTCTTCTGAAATCATTAAAGCAGGTAAGAACAAGAACAGCTATACAACACAATAGTAGTAAAAGTAACTTCAAAGTGTCATGAATTCTGTCAATTTTAGGAATCTGGACATTTTTCTAAGTGTAGAAGATTGGTCAGGAAAGAGTTTAAAAAGTTACATGAGCTATCTCTAACTCATGTAGATATTTCTGAGTTACTGTAGTCAAAGTTCAACTTTTTCTATAACCATCTTGCATTTTGTTCTCACCAAACACAACAGATTCAGCATATTTCCAAATTGCTTCAACTATTTCAAGTACTCTCAAGTTTTCTCCTTTTGCCTGTGAAATCATCTGTTTTGTGTGACATCAAACAGAAAAACCTGAGAAAATTAGTACTAGACTATGAGTACATTTATTGTCCTGATAATGGAATAACAGTTTTCCATTTAAAGTGTAAGTGCTTCAGAAAACAGAATAATAGTGTAGTCTGAGTACTAATGATGATAGCAACTCTTCTTATGGTCTTGAAAGTAGTTGGAATTATTTTTTTTTTTAAGTCCATAGCTCCGGAAGCTTGAGATGTCTAATGATCAACAGTTGTTGTTAACAATACCTTTCTAAATCTTTGCTTTGTAGTATGGTATCATTTTTGCCCAGTAATAACTTTTAATTGAGGTAATTTGCAAGATTCTTGCAAGAACTAACTTAGTTTGTAACACGTTCTGGATATGTAGTACATTGTATTAACACCTAACAGCTCTATGCAAGTAGTTGCATGTCATGTCTACATTGTGAAAATATATTTTTCACATGGGTGAATAAATGTTGTGGGGAGGATTGTTCTGTTTCTTTCTTACCATTGATTTCTTACACTTACTTGTTTTTCAGATAATGGAGGACAGACTATGGCAGGTGGAAATAACTGGCCACTCAGAGGAAGAAAATGGACTCTCTGGGAAGGAGGAGTGAGAGGAGTAGGCTTTGTTGCAAGTCCTTTACTGAAACAAACAGGTGTAGAAAGTCACGAACTAATACATATCTCTGACTGGCTGCCAACACTGGTGCACCTTGCTGGAGGACATACCAATGGCACTAAGCCTTTGGATGGCTTTGATGTTTGGAAAACTATCAGGTAACTTGCATGTCAAATCACTGAGTCAGAACTCTGGTATGAGAAGAATTTATTCAGGCCAGAGAACAGAGCTGGAATTGGAGGGAAAATATTACATTTGCTTCCCTAAAGAGGGGAAGAAAAATGTGCTGTTAACTTTGCTGTCCATGAAAGAATTATCAAGATTGCAAATTAATCCTTGTCCCTGATACAAAGCCTCCATAATGTGTTAGCTTGTGTGTATTGAATTTATAAATGTGTATGCAACATGGCATAAACATAGTATACTTTGTCAAGAATCCTCTATCATCCAGAAGTATGCTAACTGATTTTGCACTGTGTGGAGTGTATGTTAGTAAATTGTATGGATCCAGCCCTCCTTTCTACAGAACCAAATTGGCCATCTCTGTAGTATGCTTCTGGCATTGTACATGTGGGAAATCTATGCATACATTAAACTAATTGAATATGGATTTCATTTTGATTCAGTAAGATTTGTTACATCAGTGTAGAATCTGTCAAGCTGGCCTGAAGTATGAGCATTTGGATGGGTCCTTAGCATGGTGTCCAGCGCCTCAAAAAGCCTTTGAGGCTGGGTGCAATGGTAGACCTTACTTGTTGGTTCCTGGGTTTGTAATGCTGTGCCTGATTTAAGCAAGTGCAGTGCAGAAATGCTTAGATGGCTGTAAAGAATGCAGCTTAACTCCATCTGGATTGGCACTGAGACCATGAATACCTAATGAATTTTACTGGGCTCAGTCTGACTGTGTATACTTCTTGTGCTGTCTGTATTAAATGGGATATCCCAGACCCCATTAGTTCAGATAATGGAGAGTCTTCTGTGCATTAAAATAAAAATGAGTTAAATCCCATACATTTTTCCTCTGGAGAAACATAATAAAAATGGTATCACAAATGTTAGATATTGGACTTGGGGCTCTGGGCACATCTGAATGTGTGCTTATTACTGGTGCACTAGGTTCACCAGAGTAAATCGAATGTAAAAGAATAAATGAAATAGGCGTTAACTGGTAAAGGTGATTTTTCACTGGAACAAACGATCAAAAGGGGCTCTGATTTTGCCCCTTTGTGCTATTTTCAGTCAAAACTTACATTCAATCAGTCCTTCATCTTTCAAAGCTGTTCTTTTATTCTACTAAAATGGATTATAAAGACCTTAAAACCTGAGTTTCTGCAGAATTTTAAACTTCTGTGGCCAAGCTTGGTTTTGCAGAAGTTGTCTGGTCATGTTGGCTTAAATTCCTTTGTTTCTTCCTTTTCTGTGCTACATGTATTGTATTAATTGATGGGACTAAATTTGATTGTCTATGTTCTTAGAAGCTGTTTTATTTTATTTGGTCTTTGAATATAGTTTTAAATTACATGAGAATTGTTTAACATGGAAAGTTTAATACTGCTAAACAGAACAAAAGAACTAGCAATTCTATTTTGTAAATGTTGTTCATCAGCAATTTAGTGTTTTGCTTCTTTTGATAGTCTTTGTTCTGTTTTTATAGCAGTCAGCCAGTATTACGGATCATTCCTTGTAAGGGTACTTACTTCTTTGTATATTATGTGTTATATAGCCTTTTGTCCCTTTCTCAGGCTTCCCACTCCAGCCTGCAGCACAAATCTTATTTATGTAGCAGTTGCTGAAACCACTGCAATGGTCTACATAGTTCATTAAGATAAATACAGATTTCAAGTATTTTAGCATTGTAGACCAAGAATTACTTTAGTTCTTTAGTTTGAAAAAAAATGATTAGTATGATTATTTGTTTTGAAAATGCCTTGCTTGATTTATTCCTTAGTGCTGTCTCTGTTTATGAGGAGCTATGTGGTAGCTTTCTGTCCTAGCTGGAGTTTGCAGAGATCTTGTGGTCTTGTGAACAGGTATACTGTATGGCTCTCTTCCAAGTGGAAGAAGATAAGGATGTGTATAAATGAGGCTGGGGCCATTAGCTGCCAGAAAGAAATGGAGTCCTCTGTCCAGGCAGAGATAGCAAAATGTTTTACATGCTGACACTGCCGTGGGAAAATAGCATCAGCAAGATTGTGGGGTACTGCTAAATTGCAGACTAACTTTTCTTCCAGTTGCCAGCAAAATTTCCACCTACTTTGGATTCACTTTTACACAGGCATTCTTTGTCATGGACTGATCTTCTTCAGTCTGTTTACTTCAGTATTAAAGCTATATGTGGGGAAGAAAAGGAACAGCTGCATGTCCCCTGCACACTTGTGTCACTTGAATCTTCTCTCTTCTTGTAGGATCTGAATGCAGTGTTTACTAAGACTAGCCAGAAAATAGGTGACCTCAGATGTTTGTAGTTGTGCCAGCTGGGGTGCCTCTGTCCAAAGTGGAAAGTCAGTTTTTGTGAATTGTTAGGCTGCTGTTTGTCTGACCTGCAGCATAAATGTCAAATTTCACATGATTTTCCCACATAATCAGGAGAAATGAGTGTACTAAATTTCATGATCATAACTCAAAAGGTCACTTGAATATCGGATAGCAAACAACAGAGGAACAATGCCCTTTTGTGACATCTGATGGAAAGTTCAAATATGTTGCTACTATGGGACCAGGTAGCTCATAATGAGTGAAATTATAATTTGCTAAGATTCTACCTCATTTGAAAAATGGAAATTAATAGTATATCACCACCTTATGTTGTTGTTTTTTTTTTTTTTCTCCTGCCCAGTATTTTACAACTAGCTGCATATGCTTTTTTTTTTTAACATGACATTGATTAATATTAGTACTTAAAATTAATATTGATTAATATTAATATTGATATTAAGTTCTAATATTAGAACTAATTAGATTAATATTAAGTATTAATATTAATAGCTTTCAGCACTTAATACTTCTAAATATTAAGAAGTATTAATACTTAATACTTCTAAGTATTAAGTGCTGAAAGCCGCATGTATCTGCAGCTGCTCCTTTTGTACCTCCTCTGATTAATTTGGTTGAAGAACCAGAAGAAAGTTAACAGTTAGGAGCAAATAGCATGAAAACCATAGGTTCAGAAGCACATGGTTCTTTTAGACAAGAAAATCTCCTCTTCTACATTGCTTTTTACCTACCTGTAGTTTCTTTTATACAATGCTTGGAACTGCAAAAATACAATATTCTTATTCTCCTTGTTTGAACTTCTTCTCTTGGGTTGAAATCTGTATGCTACTTAGAAGCTGTTTGACAGGGCCTTTGAACTCAAAGCTTGTCTGCTCCTTCCAATGTGATCTGATGACCTAGTAATGTACCAAAACTGTATCACTGCAGTCATACAACCATGGAATGTTTGGGGTTGGAAAGATCTCTAAAGACCATCTAATTCCACCCCCTTGCCACAGGCGGGACGCCTCCCTTTCAAGGACCAGGTTGCTCAAAGCCCCATCCAAGCTGGCCTTGAACAAACACTTCCAGGCATGGGGCATCTGCAGCTTCTGTGGGCAACCCTGGCAGTGCCTCACAGGCCTCTGAGTAAAGAATTTCTTCTTTATGTCTAGTATAAATCTACCCTCTTTTAGTTTAAAGCCATTTCCCCATCACTCCTATCACTTCACTCCATGAACAAGAGTCCCTCCCTCTCCAGCTTTCTGGTAGGCCTTCTTTAGGTACTGGAAGGCCCTGAACGTACTGGGAGACCTAACAGAAGCAGAATGTGATTTTAAACAGAAACTGAAACAGAACAGGTTTCACTCACACTGTCATGGTCTGACACACAATCACCAAAAGATGTGTGTCTAAGAAGTTGGTCCAGTGGCTAGGCACCAAGATGGGGGTTCTTAAGCCATCCATCTCACAGCTGGGCCCAGAATGCTTGTGCCCAGGGTCTGTTGCAGTGGTGCAGAGGTCAAAGAATGAAAGCAATGAAGTTCTTTCTCACATTTGTGTTCTTTGTTTGCTGACCATGCACAGGTTTTGGTTATGCTTTTTTATCCCCTTATTGGTACTGTTAGTCCTGTCCTACCCCTGTGAGTCATCAGAAGGCATCACTGTTCTTTATCTCCAGATATCTGTGTCTTGGGAAAGTGGCCTACAAGTTGGGATCTTGATGACCTGCTAATCTGGGTGTCATTAACACAGGCCATTCTGGAAGCCTGTACTGTGTGTTTCCTGCTGTTGTCTCCATATGCAGATATTCCCAGTCTTTTTCAGTTCATACCAATCTTGGCCTTTCTGTTGCAGTTCTTTAGAGTAAAGAAACTAGGACATCAAAAAAGCTCTTCCATGCAAAACTGTTCAATCATATTTTTGAACCAGTACTTCCTAGACTTGATCTTCCTCCAAGTGCCTTTGAAATTAAATTTCAATTCCTTCTAATGTCCCCAGCTTGTTTTTTAAAATGACTTAGTATAGTATCACTGTAACCACACATTTTTGGACATCCATCACACCATTCCAAAATTCACAGAGGGCAGCCACCTGGGATTCCTTGTGCCACTTCAGTTTGCAACAAAGGTTCTCAGCTTTCATCACATTCAGCTCCTGATGCCCTCCCATTCCCACCCACTGCCGAGTGCTACAGCATGGGCAATGTCCTTTTATTTTAACTCTCCACTCTAAAACTTAAATCTCAAATAAACGTCCTACACAAATCACAGTAGATTCCACTTATCTAGCATCTTGAATTATCACCCATAACACAACAATATAACTGGAACTTCTAAAACCATGTATGTATTAGAAATGATATCTAAAATTTGGTAGTAATATCACTAACCTATTTTGCAAAAATAGTAATTGAGAATATCAAGAATGATTAATGGAAAACAATACTAAAGTGCAACTAATCAAGGAATCTAAACTGCAGTGCATGTTTCCAAGCAAGTATCTCAAAAGGCATTTGCATTTCTAAGAAACATCTGTTTTCCAGATGCTTGCTACTTTATTGAAATAGTGATATAAGGCAAAATTAGTTTCCTTATGTAGAAATTTGCCTTGGTTGATACCATTGTTTTGATATATTTTATTTTTCAACACTGAGTATCTACTAAGTCTATGCTCAAAAGAAGTGTTTAATTTTGCATTAACAAAAAAATGGAAAATTATGGTGCTGGTTATGGTGAAGGACATGAATCAGTGTGGTAGCCACTGAGAGATTCAAGATAAAATGCGGTTTAAAAAAATAGTATTTCCCCAAAGCTTGTTAGCAAGTGAAAGCTTTCAAGTTTTACTTAGACATCTTGCCTGCTAAGTTACATTTTTTTTTTTTTAATTTTTGTGATGTTGGACATATCAAATTTGATTGGATGAAATAAAGTAAGATCAACTTGAATTCTTATGTACTAAATGGCTATACTAACTTGAGAAATGAAATACCTGTTTGGAAAAATTATCATTTCTATTTTTGGTGTGCATTACTGCTCACAAAAAAGCAAGTGAAAGCTTAGAGTAATTATTGCCAGAACATCTGAAATATAATTATTTTATAAAAGTGTACAGATATGACCTAGAGAAATACAAGGTATTGCAAATGCTTTTGCTGAGTGACACTGTGGGAGGTAAACACATTTACCCTGAAAAACCTTGTCTTCCTTCCCAAGGAAGCCTTCTGCCTATTTAACAACAATAAAAGTGAAAGACCACATGTAGAGGATTTGTGCAAGTTCACTAAAGAGTAATAGATCTTTCTGTATGTTTTTAAAAAGCAGAAAACAGACTGACATTCTCAGCATAAACTAGCTGATTCTGCAACCATCTCTGAATGTAGTCCAATATGTTCCAATCAATATGTTCTTACATTGAGCAATTTTTGGAAAGCAGTACCTTTTAACTGCTTAAATAAATATTCAGTCAATATGGTAGAATAATTCCCAGACAAAAGAAAAACTTCCTTATTTTTAGGGGGAGGAGCCTAAAAATAAGTATTCTAAAAACAGATATTTTTTAGATATGGTTATGCTGAAAACTGCTAAAATGGGGATCCTACAGAATCTTATTCTAGTTGCATCAGCTAGAATATATTCCTGATGCATAATATCCTTGGCAGGGCATCAGGGGACACTAAGGTCAGCTGTGGAGCTCCGTAAATGGGAACTAGGACAGTGTTTAAGCATAGAGAAAGGGAACTCTGCTGCAAGGTTGAATTCTCTACTGGTTTTCTTCATGACTTTTTTTCTGCCTTCCTGATGTCATTTTTTTTTCTTATCAGCCAGCCACTTTCTTTAATGTGCAGTTCTGCCTTCTCCTCTCTGGCTATTGTTTTGTGAATAATAAGTAGTGACTATAAACCTCCATTTTTGTGTGCAACAGAATTACGGAAATAACACCAAAACTGAACAAGCAGTTCATTACCAGTTAACAGTACTACAGAGCTTATTGTGGTAAGCCTCAGGGAGTATATCTCATGGCTATATATAAATGGTATTACCAAGTTACTAATATTAATATTCTATCCCATAAATAAATAAATAAATTCAATATAAAGGACCACTGCAACATGAAAAACTTAAATGAATTCACGTATAATTTTTATCTTTTGTTCTACCTGCTATGCAATAACATTCATAGCCACATTTACTGTACAGCATCCAACCTACAGATTAAAAGCCATAAAAGGAAACTATCTATGATATATGATAGTAATAATAGTAGGCTCTAGTATTGTCAATATTCTCAGTTCTGACTTTTTGAGGCCTAATCTCATAGTGTGTGAATATTGGATGTATAAATAGCACCTAGAAGTAAGGTACTTTTTTGTTCTGTAGATTACACTGGTGGAAGGTACTTTACTACTTAGCATAGTTCTAGTGTTTGACTTCCTTTGACAGAGTACTGGAAAAATTGGACAGAAAGGTAAGAATATCTGTCCAAGCAGTCACTACAGAGTCAGCTGCATACTTTAAATTCACATCCTACTTTAATATGTGCAATTGGTTCATGTTATTGTTACCTATTAACGCATGGGAAAAGGCAAGTTTGACCATAACTGTAACTGGACCATCTAGAGGCAGTAGTACAGGTATATTAGATTTTGTTAAGGCTGCGCACTCCATAGTTTGGAGTGTAACCACTCCTAACAGTTAGTTAGGAGTGTGACCACCAATTAACCTATAGGTTAATTATTGTACTTTATATTAATTGCAAGGTTGTATGATCTAAGTTATTTTAATCTTTCATCTGATCCTTCTTATTAATTTTATATTTAATCAAAATGTATAAAGTCCAGAAATGGTTCTAGAAATAGAACAATATTAATTTTAATCAGTTAATACTGAAGCTTCTATATTATGTGTAAATATTGTTTAATTCTAAAGCATTTCTTCAAAAATTATATACTAAAATAACAGCCATTTTTGGTTTCTACTAGATGTCCATTAAGTTTTATGTTAGCTGTTTTTTATTCTTAATGCTAAGTGATTTAGTGGCGTAGGGTGACTCTTTTAGAGTACTACAATGAAGGTCTTTAACAGAAAGAGAAAAACATAAATTATTTGGAAGTTTCTGAAACTGTATGTTTAAATTAACTGTTAAATAATATTTATCATGATGGAGTCAATGTTCTTTCTTTTACACATGTTGCCCTTTATAAGGAATGAATTTATTTTACTGACTTTCTTTTAGTACTGGGATCTATTTAATTCAGAAAGTTTATTGATAAGTTAGGAGACTGATTCTGTACCACCCCTGTGTAGTCAATAGAAAGACAGATTATTTTTTTTTAAGAAGGTAAGAAGGTTGGTTCAAGGTATCTGAATAATCTTTGTGACATCACTACAAAAGATAGAGCTTTCTCTCTTTTTTTTTTTTTTTTTTTTTTTTTTTTTGAGGGGTAACCAATTCCCATAATGTTTTTTGAGGCAGCCAGCCAAAATGCTTTCAGCGCTCTAGAGTGATGATTCTTGTTTAGGTATGCAGAGAGCAGGACAAGTCTAAAATGCCATCTTAATGCTGCTAAATTCGATTTTTAAAGTAAGTAATAATTAAATCTTTTTTTTTTTTTTTTTTTTTTTTTTTCCCATTTTGGTAGGATCAGCTCTGTGCTCTGTAAAATTATGAATAATCCCAGTAAACAGCAGTGAAGTCAGGGAAAATAGGTAGGGGCAAAAGCTGTTGCTACTGGGCTAGAAAATAACATTCAGATTAAAGTTGTTAGCAATTAGTTTATGGATATGAATTCTATATTAGGATGTCAAAAAAAAAATCACAGAATCTTAATGAAATTTATCTTTCCTTTTGAAATTTCTCCTAGTGAAGGAAGACCTTCCCCCAGAGTGGAACTGCTTCATAACATTGACCCCCTGTTTGTGGATGATTACCCATGTGAGTATGCTACTGATAAAGACTTGTTAAATGCACAGTTTATCTTCCTATCACTCCTTGTATTTCCTTCTAGGTGAAACAAAATAAAGTAGGATGCCTTCTACTTTTAGGTAAAGATTTTAGTTCTAAAATACTGAAACATCATCCTGCAGCTACTCTTAAGTCCTTACTGAATTATGACCAATGTGCACTTCCCATTCTGCAGAGCTCTGAAGCACTGCCGAGTAATGAATAAAGTACTTTGGGACATGGAATTGTTGAGGAGCAGCCATGTGCCTGAGGTGCATGGGGAGGCACACAGCCAAAACAAACCACCAAATCCTGTCTTCAGTGTTCCAGGTTGGCAGGTAGCTCCCAATGAGCTGCTCAGCCTGGCGTATCTTGATATGTTTATTCAATATGATTGTATTATTGACCTTGAAAATGGAAAACCTGAGTTTGTGAGAATATTAGAAGTTCCAAGCTTTGTGATTGCTTTTGTTCCATAATCATACAAGTTGGATCTTTAGTGCCATAATCACATGAATTAGAGCTTAACTTTGCCAATTCCATAGCTCTTTGAAAACCATCTGTTTTATGATTCAACATTATTAGTTTGCTAAGGACTACACACTTTTCAAGCAAAGATTTTTTCACGCACAACATTGGAACAGATCCTTTCTAGTGTTTTTATAGCATTTCTGTATTTCATTAAATGAAGAAGTAAATCCAGGCATATGAACTAGTACAGTACGGACAGTGATCTGTTACTTGCACGACAGATACTAGTTGTGCTGCGGTAACAAGAAGGAAAGTGGTAAGGTGTCCTTCTGCTATGCACATCTGATTCTGTGATGTTTTTCTGAGAAGGAGAAACATCGTGCACATCTAATGTTGGCTCTACAACACTGCCTGCAGATAATTCCTATATACTGATGGAATTAAGGCGTAGCTACAACAATTTCCCTTCAAAGAATCCTCAATGAGTTGTAGCATTCCTGTACAATGTTATGCCCTGATGTGGTATTCTGAAGCATACTTCAGAGACCATCTTTTCCATGTGGGAGCTGCTATTATTGAGCACAGCTGAGGCATTTGAATAGCCAACTTCCTGGTTTAAATAGAGGAGGAATGAGAAGAGGAAGTTTTCAGGAGCCTAAGCTCAGGAAATACATTCATGGATTGTTTACGTGAAGCCACATGTGATGATCCTTTACTGTACGCTACATCTTGCATGTCCTTCCTATATGTGTGCATGTGTGTTGTGTGGCATTTGGGCACAGAACTGGGCAGGTGGGCAGAAGGTGTAGTAAGGGAAACTTTATTCTAGAGGAGATGTGACCTTTAGCCACCATGAATGGAGGGAGCGGTATGTGTACCTGTAAACTCCCATTATTTTTATATACCTTTGAAACTATAGTAATGAAAACCAAAAATCTCAATCTTTACCTGCAAGTCCTTATGTGCCATATATGGTTTTCCTTTTTCTTCTCAGTAAAGGTCTTAAACTTTGGCAAGATACTTTGTGCCACCTGTTTCGGCTTCTCCCTTAATAGCACTTTTGGTCAAGAACAGGCAGAGAGGACGTCTAAGTTAGTATCCATTACATTTTTCCTAATTTTTTATTTTATAATACCATTCTTAAAAAATATGAAAGTAGATAATTGTATTATTGATACATTTGACAAAATACATCCCTGTTATATATGACAAAACATATATAAAACTTTACTTTTTCACATCACCATTCTTTTTATTAATGTACAGTTTGTATTGTAACAACAAATCAATTTATAGTTCAATGCTGGGGAAAAAAATCCATCTTTTCTTGTACTTGAATTGTTACAATGTGCTCAATTTATTAACTGGAATTAGGAATAGCTTTGTCTTTGGTAGGGTGAATCATGGTGTTCATGATGCTGTTTTTGAATAGTATAGTGAAATTATGCTTTGTCATATGAGGATTAAAATAACCATGTTGCAATATGAGTTGTTAGGAATAACTGTATGTATGTAACTCAGCCTATTTCTTCTTATGTCTGGGTTTTATTTGTATGAATTGGATAACTAGTTGAGAATCAAGATCCGGAGTAATGATATTGGCATCTCCATTATGGATAGATGAGGGAGACTCAAAGGACGACGTATATAGGTCTTTCATTTTTTTTGGCAATATGCCTCTCTGCATGTTTTTAAAAAGCATTTTAAAATTAATTGCACATACATAGTCTTTTATCACCAAGGTGATAAAACATGTGTCATTCTTGAGTGTTGCTCTTTCCTTGACTGTTTGTTATTTCCTTGCCCTAACTTTTTTTGAGATAAAAATATTCTTTTGCCTATAGTGCTAGCATGTATGTAAGTTTGTTTTGCTTGGTTCTTTCTCACCTCCTATGCTGAGTATTATGACAGTAGTCTTTGGCCTTCTTTGTGTCCACCTTGCCCTTCTTAAGTCCACTTAAAATATTATTTCACCTTAATAATCCTTCTGGTTCTTGCATCAGATGAAGTATTTAAATCATGCTAATATTTTCTTTTATTTTTTGTAGAAATTGAAGTAAAAGGTAAAATAATGACTAGAAGATACAGACTAGCTAAACCTTTGGGCCTGCAGAGTACTGTGGAAGAGGAAGTTAAATCTCAAGTTACTAATAAACATAATCAAAAAAAATTTCAGGAGGTTGGGGATAATCAAGAGAGTTCTGATTATTGCTGTAGTTATGCACACATAGGGAACTGAATTATTGTTCTATTGTGCTCATTGCATGTTCAGTGCTCCTTAATCCTTGACTGCTCTTGCATATAACGTATGCATTCTTTCAGTATATATTATGTAATTGATTCATCTATCTTCATCTCCAAATAAGCTGATAGTATATATATTTTACTAGCATGAATCATGGGATGTCTAATGTAATTCACAGATTTTTTTGACTGAAATAGGAAAACTGAATTTGTTCTGTTCAGATTTTTAATGCCTATATAAGCTTTTTTTTTTTTTCAGGGAAGATTTTGTGCAGAGGACATAATTAATTTACTATTAACTCACGTGTTACAACAAGGTATTCAACAGAGTATTAAATTTAATGTTGGGAATACTATCTTAATTACAGAGCTAACTAAATCTTTGCTGCTGTGGTCTGTTAGAACTAACCTTGACCTTGACTCCATGAGTGTGCTGCTCATGGAGTAGTAACATACAGCTTCTCAAATTCTTAGGCTCGGTGCTGGTACCGAACATCTTGCCATCATCTATGGTTGCTGTAGGAGCTCTGATTAATCTATTGATGAGTATCTTGCCTTTCTTCAGGAGCTTGTGTCTGGTAGTCAATACAATAGCCTTAAAGTAGCCATGTATCATAGTACTGTACTTCACTCCTGTTGTTAATATTAAACAACATGAGAGACAAAACACTGTAATCTAGTTTGTCTGCAGTTCTATTTTACAAAACAATGCTGACAGGTCTTATTTTACTGTTTCTTTCAAATAATCGCCTTCTGTCTCTGAGGCAGACTTTCTTCATTCTACTATAAACCTCTGGAGTGGTCTAAAACATATTGCAGTGTTTTAAACTGTAATTTCTCATTTGTCATCCTCAGTGTTAAAAACAGTTTCTGTTCCTGACTGCAGACTTTGCCTTCAGGCTACATCTGACCTGTGGCAGCCCAGCTGAATGATCAGGGTTAAAAATAATCTTTTCTCTCTGAATGGATCTGTTTTACAATGTGGACCGTAAAATCTGGTGTTTTAACAGGAGGTGGAGTGAAAAACTGGGGTGGAATCTCAAAAAAATGTACTGGTAGGGTATGATGGTGTTGCGGTCTTTGTAGTGAGGCAAGTGTGGTGGTGATTCATTGCCAAAATGGAGAACCTCTCTTATTATTCCATCCTTTTCTGATTCCCTTTTGCTGGATCTGGAAATCATATGGCAACAAGATGAGTCTTCTGCCAGATCAGCCTTCAAACTGTCTTGGGGCATGGGTGGGGTGGAAGAGGAGGAAAGATTTGTACCAAACCAGCCAGCTGAATCAACTTCCCTTGTAGCTGTCTGACTAGGAGCACATGGGAGTGTGTGGTTGGTGGCAGATGCAGGCAGTGGCCACAGGACATGGCCACCAGATCAGCTCAGGCCACCAGGGAACCTCAGCCAGAGGCAGTAGTTTCATGGAGCTTAAACTAGCATAGTTTGATGCTGCCTCCTACCAAAGAGGAAATCCTGCCTCCCTCTTGTATGGACCTTGTAAATCCCTCTGTGTATGAACCAAATCACGACACTGATACAGATTTTATTAAGCATTTTTTTTCTTTTTATTGGATATATAATAAAATGCTCATTTTGGCACAAAGGAAGGGACAAGAAGGAATTTCCAGGGACAGGTGAGACTGATTCTGTTGGTGGCGCTGAAATTAGACTCTGAGGTTTCTGTTTCATAATAACGGATGAAGTGATTCAGCAAGTTTCTGTTGGGGAAATACTTCACTTTCTCCCTTCCCCTTTCCCAGCCACATGATCCTGATGCTTGATTTGTATCTCTTCTGGTACTCCTCAGGTGCCTCCACAGACTGATTTAACTTGCTAGCCTGGGGTGGGGAACAGATGGTTTTCTTCTGTCAGTTGGGTTGAACTGGCTCATTGAAGGTACTGATGGATGCCAGAGCAAGGCGGGGGTGAGGATGGCTGTGCAGTTGGAAGTGGAGAGGCAGAGAGAGAGCCAACCCTACTAGTGCTGGCTGGCTGCTCCTGGAGCCAGAGCCCCCAGGGGAAAGCATGTGGGCCGCACCCTCTTGTTGGACCTGGCTATGCTAAACCAGTCTGGTGAGCTTTGCAGATGGAGATGGACCTGGGCTCCTCCAGGCAATTGCTCTTTTCTCTCCTTGCTAAAAGCCATTATTTTTGTCATTGGTTCTTTCTTCATCTCCCTCTTGATTTTATTTATTTATTTTTAACGATGAATACATGTCTCAATCACTTGATCTCAGTGTAGGCTTGTAATTTATTATAGAATTTGCAATTCTGTAAAAGCAGGTCATTGGTATGAAAAGACCTACAGTCTTCCAGATTTCTGTCTGAAACAGTCACGTTTTCTGTTAAGAGTTTCGTAGGAAATTAAGAAAATTAAAAACAGAAAGCTAGAATCATGCTGAAACAGTATCATTTTCTCTGTAATGTACAGGTTAAGAAAGCTCAAATAAAATGTGTAAAATAACTGAAAAGTTGCAAAAATCAAAAACTGATTTACATTTGTTGGAAGGAAAAAAAAAGGTTTTGCCCCATTTTTGTGACTTTGTCTTTAAAGAAAAAAGGCCAAGTTGTTGATGGTTTGGCAGCTGTAAGGGTGACGTCAGCTCTTCCATTGTGAAAGATCTGCTTTCTTTTAGACAGTCTTATGGCATTTCATCAAGTTTTGGTGATTCAGCTAAATTAAAAACCAACTGGATTTAAATCTAAATTCCCCTAACTGCTAAACCAAACATATTTCTGACCACACCGTTGTTGCTAGATGGTCTGTCTTGAAGCAGTATAGAAACTTTATATCCCACAGAAGGCAATTTTATTTTGAGAATCAGAGCTAAATGACATGGTGAAAGAAAATGTACCCTTTATTTCATAGTTGTTAATCAGAAGCTGTCAGTACATACTGTATAATTTTTTAATCTGACTTGCTAAATTTATAAATTAAGTTAGTGAATTGTACAAAATCTTGAAGATGACAAGTAGAATCACTTTCTCTTAAAAAAAAATAATCCAAATTTCTTTAAATTTCAAAGGTGTATTCAAAATAAATATGTTGTTGGGTGGGGCTGTTTCAGGCTGAAAAAACTTTGCCTTCATTTAAAATTCCAGGCTCAACCATAAACTAAAACTTCAAAGGCATAATAAAACTGTATGCTACTAATTGTAGTTAATTTATTTTGAAGATATCTATTCATAGAGGCAGACATCCAATACAGAGAACTTGTAAAAACATTTTGTGATTTTTCTCCAAGCTTTGATTAATTTTCTCAATGCAAATAAGACTTTACATTGCTCTCCTTGACATTTGAAAAAAGGCATTACCTCATATATTGCACTATTAATTGCCAAAATAAATGATTGCTTATAAGGGGCTAAATCTGCTCTGTGCCGAATGAACATATGATTTATTACAACAGAGAAACCATTTTGTTTCTGGGACTGATGTATCATTCATGGGCATTAAAATAGCATTATAATGGCTACAGCATTATATATTATATCCATACATATACCAAAATGATTCATCTTGATTAAGGAATAGACATTCTAGGCTCCTTTAGGCCCCATTTATTACTTATTGTGCCCAGGTGAAAGATGATTCCTAGGACTTAGCAGGCCAGAAGTGATTTCTTCCCCAGTTTTATTACTGATGATCTAGCTGCTTTAGAATTACTGGGAAAAAATAATAAAAAAAATCCCTCGTAATGGAGTTATTCAGTAGCAGATGAAGTATACAATAGACATAGGTATGCATGCCTGCATGTGCTCTCTGGGCTATGAAGAGTATTAAAGTGCTCCAAGTCTATGCCAGGCTAAGACCCAGAATCCACTCCTGGAGAATCAAAATGTGAAGAAAGCTACTGGTAGCATTACATGACTGAGTTGACATCATGACAGCTGGAATGGGAAAGTGATCAAGAATGAGGAAAAAGATACCTTGTTTGCTTCTCTGAATTTCCATTTCTCTGCAAAATTAAATAGTCCGTGTGCTGACCATCTGGAATCTGTCATCTTTTCATTACAAGTAAATCATAAATTCAAATGACCCCATGTATATGCATAAGGCAGGAGTTGCCAATAAGTGACCTTGGAGCTGTGCATGGCACTCAACCACTTCACGTGGTGCTTTCATGCTGGTCTGACAGTTTTGGATAGAACTCAACTCCACTCCCTGATGGGAGGCCAATAGTTCTAGACAGTTCTACTGCTGTGCAGATCACAGATATGCAGTTCTTTCCCTTTGCCTGTTGGCTATCTGAAGTTTCTGGGGATGTAGCTTTTGCGGGGATATAGCTTGGGAAGCTTGGTCTACGGTTATACATTGCTTTGGCTCTTAGCCCTCCTGCATCTGGATGTGAGCCATCCGTCATAGTATTCAATACTAAGTGTAAGGTTATTGCACTTTTAGAGAATCTCATGCTTATCCCCATGTTTCCTTGGGAATGTAGATAATCTCTTTTAGAATTTAGAAATTTTAAGTTACTTGATAAAGTGTCTAGTGCCAGTACCATGATTAGAATTCAGAAATCCCTTGTTACTGCTTCTTTTTTATGCTTTATTATATCCTATAGCTACTAGAACATAACACTAGCTACATTATGTAGCTCTTGATATAAATGGATTGCATTTTTCAAATGAAATATCTCTGAGCTGGAAATCTGTAAAGTTTTAATTGTACACAGGATGTTAGAGTCAGATTACAGACTCTGTTCAGTTTTCTTTACCATGACCATTGCTATCTTTCAGTTACATAAGTGGGTTTTATGTTTCACATAGAACACCATCTCAAGATGACCTTTGATGTCTTCAGCAATTCATAAATACTATTCCAATCAGCTCAAATCTGTTTTCTGAGAGGGAAAAAAAAAAAAAAAAGAAAGAAAGAAAGAAAAAAAAAAGATGTTGAAAAAATAGTCTTTTAAAATATTTTTGTAAGGGAAGTGAAAGTCAAGCACTTCATTTTACTGTCTCTCATTTTGTAATGTTTGATCTCATAGGCCGTATTAATCAGTTTGATATTATTTAGAATAACTTTCTTTTTTTCCTTTTTTTTTTTTTTTTTAATTATTGTGTAATTGTATAATAATGTAATAATGTGGATAAATGCTTCACTCTCCTGATGCAAGTGGGGACTTTTTGCTGCCATTAGTAATTCTGGATTGTACTCAATTCTTTGTCTAGTGGGTTTTTAAGATATAATCTTAATCTGTTGTAAGGATCGGGGTGAAGAATACTTTTAAACAAGACCAAGAATATTTTAATATGCTTACTACTGTTGGAATTAAGTTTAGAAGGGTACACATTTTGAAAGGTAAGAGACTGAGCATGATATTCTCATAAAAATCTTTTATTTGGAATAAAACATTGCCATGAGAAAACTGAAAACTGAAATTAGAAGGGATAATAGGTGAGTTTGAATCTGTATGTGCACAGGGTTCGAGTAAGTGAATTAAGGCAGGTGAACTTCACTGTATGAGTTTGTCTATGGCACAGACTTATGCCTCATCAACATGACATTAGGAGGTTTTAGTGTCTCAGGCCTCAGCTGTTTCTTCAAGATCAGTATTCTATTAATTCTTCCAAGGTTAAGGTCATGGCTATTCCTCAAATGCTTTTATTTTAATAACATAAAAGAAAGACAGAGTTTTGTAGAAAACTCATTATTGCTATAAAGCAGCAAAAGGTCACCAAATGTCTTTCCTCAGTGAAGTAGCAAAAAACGTTATTTCTTCAGTAATTCATTGTCACAGTATAGGTTGGAGGAGCCCTTGACATTTGCAGTTTCCTTGTTGAGATGAAATAATTGCTCCATACATCACAGTTCAAAAAAAAAGAAGTCAATTAAAAGTATATATATGCAAAGGCCTTGTTAGCCCACAGAGCCATCTGCATTTCAAAATGACCACGGCAGGCTTGTCTCTCTTTGTAACACACTTTCATGTTTCTCATGGACATTCACAAGCAGTCTGTTAATTACGGCATCATGCCTACAAACACATGTGCAACTTTAAAAGAATAGAATGGAATACTTCAGTTGGAAGGTACCCTCAAAGATTATCTAGTCCAACTGCCTGCCTTCTTCAGGGCTAACCAAAAGTTAAAGCATGTTACTGAGGGCATTATCATAGAATTACAGAATGGTTTGGGTTGGAAGGGACCTAAAGATCATCTAATTCCAATCCCCCTGCCATGGGCAGCAACACCTCCCACCTCCCAGGTTGCCCAAAGCCCCATCCAGCCTGGCCTTGAGCATTTCCAGGGATGAGGCATCCACAGCTTCTCTGTGCCTCACCACCTTCATAGTGAAGAATTTCTTCCTTATATCTAGTCTAAACTTACTCTATTTTAGTTTTAAACCATTGCTCCTTGTTCTATCACTACAGTGCCCGACAAGGAATCCCTCTCCGGCTCTCCTGTAGGCTCCCTTTAAGTACTGAAAGGCTGTAATGATGTCTTCCCAGAGTCTTCTCTTCTCTAGGCTGAATAAACATTCCCAATTCTCTCACTTTTTCTTCACAGAAGAGGTACTCCAGCCCCTTGATCATCTTCATGTCCCTTCTCCAGACTTGTTTTATAGGTCTATGTCCTTCTTGTGCTGGGGAAAATTATCACTGGGACAGCATAACATAGAGAAGAGGAGACTCGGGGGGATCTCATTGGTGTCTATAAGTACCTGAAGGGAGGTTGCAAAGAAAAAAAGAGTGACAGTTTTTAGTGGTGTCCACTGCCACAACAAGAGGCAATGGGCACACACCATAATACAGGAGGTTCCCTTGTTTCTTCCCTCAGGAAGCACTTCTGTGTGGGTGACTGCACACTGGGATAGGTTGCTCAGAGACACCGTGGAGTCTCTCTCCTTGGACATACACAAAAAACACTTGGATGAGGTCTAGGTTTCCCTGTTTCAGCAAGGAGGCTGGACCAGGTGACCTCCAGAGGTCCCTGCCAACCTCAGCTATTCAGTGATTCTGTGATCACTTTCAAAGGGCTATAGACTTTTGAGTTATCATTTAGAAACACTGTAAAATATTTTATTTCTTTTATTTATTATAAACACAAAGGAAAAAATGTAGGCCTTGAAATGTAGGCCTATCTTGGCAAAAATGAATTTACTTCATCTGTGTGAGAAAGTAAAAGTGCTTTTTTTTTTTTTTTAATATATATGTATATATATGTACTGCAGGGGGAGGTACAGATCCTTCATCAAATGTTATCACTTAAGACAGAATTCTGATATCCTTGTGCTGCTTTGCAGGGCAATGTAGATCAGCATAGCATAGGAGTCCTTCTGTTGGGAAACATTTGTTCCAGACCTTGAGCATAACAAGGATTTTGCCTGAGGAATCCTTATCTGCTTTTATCTAAGACTTTTCATGTGTCTGTAGCAATAGGGAAGAAATACTCTATCTTCCCCTCTGCTTTCTTTTGTAAATGCATGGGGAATATCTGCGTTTCTCTCCAAGATCACCTAGTCCAACCTCTGACCTAACACCAACAAGTCCTC
The DNA here is from genome assembly GCF_963932015.1 of Anas acuta. Classification (NCBI taxonomy): domain Eukaryota; kingdom Metazoa; phylum Chordata; class Aves; order Anseriformes; family Anatidae; genus Anas; species Anas acuta. The sequence goes on from NC_089017.1 coordinate 19,861,214, forward strand.
CACTAAACCATATCACTCAGCTCTACATCTAAACATCTTTTAAAGACCTCCAGGGATGGTGACTCCACCACTTCCCTGGGCAGCCCATTCCAATGCCTCACAACCCTTTCAGTAAAGAAGTTTTTCCTAACATCCAACCTAAACCTCCCCGCTGCAACTTCAGCCCATTCCCCCTCGTCCTGTCACCAGGCACGTGGGAGAACAGACCAACCCTCACCTCGCTACAGCCTCCTTTAATGTACCTGTAGAGAGCAATAAGATCGCCCCTGACCCTCTTCTTCTCCAGGCTGAACAATCCCAGCTCCCTCAGCCGCTCCTCGTAGGACTTGTTCTCCAGGCCCCTCACCAGCTTCGTCACCCTTCTCTGGACTCGCTCGAGCACCTCGATGTCCTTCTTGTAGCGAGGGGCCCAAAACTGAACACAGTACTCAACGTGCAGCCTCACCAGAGCCGAGTACAGGGGGACAATCACTTCCCTTGCCCTGCTGGCCACGCAGTTTCTGATACAAGCCAGGATGCTGTTGGCCTTCTTGGCCACCTGAGCACACTGCTGGCTCATATTCAGCCAACTACCAACCAATACTCCCAGGTCCTTCTCTGCCAGGCAGCTTTCCAACCACTCGTCTCCCAGCCTGTAGCTCTGCTTGGGGTTGTTGTGCCCCAAGTGCAGTACCTGGCACTTGGCCTTGTTGAACTTCATGCAGTTGGCCTCAGCCCATCGGTGCAGCCTATCCAGATCCTCCTGCAGAACCTTCCTACCGTCGAGCAGACCGACACACGCACCTAATTTGGTGTCATCTGCACACTTACTGAAGGTGCACTGGATCCCCTCATACAGATCATCAAAAAGATATGAAAGAGAACTGGCCCCAGTACTGAGCCCTGGGGAATGCCACTAGTGACCGGTCTCCAGCTGGATTTGACTCCATTTGCCAAAACTCTTTGGGCCCGGCTATCCAGCCAGTTTCTAACCCAATGAAGTGTACGCCAGTCCAAGTCAAGAGCAGCCAGTTTCTGGAGGAGCATTTAAATGAAGCATTTACAAATACTATATACATATAAATAGAATATATATAAGGTATAAATGTGTTTATTAATTCTAAAAATATTATCTATGCCTTTTGTTATTTTACTTTTTTATTTCTCATTAAAATTTTCTTTGGAACTTTAGTCTTACTCTTTTCTTGCAAGTAGTTAGTTCATCTGACAGGTTTAAGATTTTAGTCCCTGTGAAAATTATATTACTATGTTAAGAGACAGTCAAGATTTTAAGGGAATTTGGAAGAGACTTGATTTAATATTCATCAATAGAAATGTAAAATGTACTCTTATTGCTCTCAGTGCCATAAATGTTGTGGTCAAGTATGTACATTAGATAAAAACTTGAATCACATTCAGTGTATCATTTCCTGAAATTTAGGAAGAGAAAAATCTCATGTTAATGTAAAGCTATATGGTCCCTAATCCAAAGGTATAAAACAGAGAAATTCAAATAGAATGGAAATCCAGTGTCAACTTATTTTTCTGACCCAGTGCATAGATTTGTACTACCTTTGTTATATGTGCAGCTGGATAATGTGAAGAGTACAGCCTTCCAGTTCCTAAAATGACCTTCACTAGAAAAGATATATACTGAAAGATATTTATATGTCCTTATGTTTCTACATTAAGCCTTCTTGCCACCTTCTCTCTCTTCTCCCCAGATCCAGCTACTTCCAGACAGGGAAATAATGAAGGAGATATGTATATTTTTTCAGTTATCATTCTGTGTTTTATGATGTAAGGTAGAGTTGCTAATTCAGCTTTAGATTTATTTGAAGAATAATTTGTTTAAGCACCAAAACAGTCTGCCTGCAAATCAAAACCACCCTGTGCTCACAGAATATTTTGCTTCTATGCATTCCAGAAAAACTCATAGATCATTGAATTAAAATTTAGAAGGTAGTAAAAGTTAAGAATCTGATCCACATGGTATGCACACTACGTTTACATGTACTCTTATATAAGTTCAAAGCTTTATGCATGAATTTGGTATGAGCGAAACTGAAATTACCCAAATCCATCTGAATATCCCTTCACCACCTTAATCATGCTTATTTTCTCTCTTGTCAGTCAAAATGTTTGCATGTATTATGTGACGTGAAACAGAAAATATGGAGAAAATCTCCATCTTGGAGCTTCATACAGTCTGTTGGTGAGAAATCTGTCCTGAAAGACTGATCACAGTTCAAAACCCATTTTTGACCTTGGTGTTGGGCTAGATTTTATGGAAGCAGGAGAAAATCTCTCATTCTGTCAGGTATATCCCTATGCAAATTCAACCCTTAGATTTGAGGTTCATCTATTAAAATGTATGGAAATTATATATTTAATTGGTCTGATCCTTTTCTTTATTTCCAGTTTATTGAAAATTAAACAAGTTCATCACTGAATTGGCGTATGTTTCTAATTGTTCTAGTGGACAAATAGTAATTTTTATAGCCCGCAGTTGGGTGGGGCTTTCTGTGTGACTTGAGAATTTTTTCCTGTAGGGAGGAAACTATTGGACAGTTGGAAAAATGTTGTCCAAAGAAAGTTCAGAAGATGTGGTTATGGGAAGCAATGCTGACCACAAAGAAAAGTTATAATGTGGCTTCCTGAGTTTTACTGCAGTGAAGTTATGGTTCATTTCTCAACTTTGTGTTTCCCTTTCTGGCTGCACACTCCTATAAAGAATCAATTGTTTTGGTGCCTGGTACCTGAAGACTGTTTTTTTTTTTCTGTTCTGGTGCTGCAGGGAAGATGAAGTGAGTTGTTTAAGTGAACAGTTTCTTGATCTTAATTTCTGACCTTAGTGACATGGATTTTGCAGCAGAGAAAATGGCTCAAGTTCAGTTTTCTTTGCTGATCCATCAACCTCAATTTTGGGAACATTCTTGGGGTTGTGTACTGTTACTGGTCTTTTTTTCTTAAGCTTTTTCTTTTACTTCTAGCACTTGGTAACTTGTCTATTGGTGTTTCTGTTCTGTTTTGATTAGTATCACTTTAATGTTCCCTGGATAATTTTGAGAGTGTTTAAAAACTTATTTGTTGCCATAAATGATTATTTTGAATACAAATATGTAAGCCTTTTTTACAAAGGTTTAATGGAAAACACACTGTCTCTCCTGAAACATGTGGATCAAGAGGAATTCAGCTTCATATGTTTGATCAAGAGAATCTGGTAGGGTGTAAGCCCCTCATTTGTTACTACTAATGCTTACCAATCTAAGTCAGAGCCCACTAGAAGCAATGGAAAGGTTTCTATTAGTTTCAGTGTGATTTTTTTTTCGAGTCCCAACAGACCTCCTGCTTTTCCACAGTTAAGCATTAGTGAGCCTGCTAGACCTGCTAGTTTTGTGTGTGTGCAAGTGGTGAGATTAATAGGAGATGGAAGACTGTTTTCATGAAGGTAATTTTTATGTGGCATTCCTTAATATTTAGGATGGTCTGTGCATTTTTACTTACTATTTCTGCATTTGTAGCACAGAACCAGGCTAAGTTGATTCAAAGGACTCTGAAGTGTCTATTTATACAAAAGTAATTGCTTGTGATTTTTGAATCAATTGGGAGACAGTCTTCTCTGTTTAAAGGGCATCATGTAAGTAAATGTTTCAAATCTTTATAGAGAATTAAATTATTTACATTAGAAAAGAGGCTGTGAAGTGCAAAGCTTTTGATTTATTTTGATGGAACCAGTAGGAGAATGGTACTACTAATTTTTATGACAATATATAAAAGCTGTTGAATAAAATAGACATTTTTTGGATGATTAAAATATTGTGTTGATTTTAAACATGATAATGAACTAGAAAATATTCTAGAAAATATTGTCTTTGTGTGGGTTTCATGTATAAGTGGTTTTTGGTTTGCCAGTCCCAGACTTCTGTCTGGGGATCTCCTCTGTGGTTTTTATAGGCTACTAATCAGATCACAAGAGGCAGAAAGATGCATCATCTTACTATGAAAATAATATTATTGTTTGTTGGTTTCAAATTCTAGTAGTAGTACCCTGTGTGGGTTATTGTTTGTTTGTTTTCTCGTTTTTTTCTGGTTCAACTATTAAGCAGAATTCTACTCTGTGACGTACAGATTGAACATCTAATTTATCCCCTTGAAATTTGTCATTGCAAGATGACACTACCTTTTGAAAGCCTGTCTTCTTGGAGTGACTGTCTTTAGTAACTTAGCAATTTGAATGGACAACATTGTATTCTTTTGAATACAATATCTTTTTTAGACATAAGATTAAGTACCACCCATTCCCCAAAGCTGAGGAAGGGCATTACTCTGAGCACTAGTTTCTGCAGTTCAGTAGTTTCTTGTCTTCTGGCTGTGTGATGAGACTATGTTATGTCTGTGATCCTTGCTCTCAATGCGTAACTGGTAGAAAATCCTATGATAGGTGCATCTGTCACAGTTGCAGGCCAGTATGTCTCTCCAGCTGGCATTAGAGAAATATTTATGGTCCTTGTGGGTTCCTTCCAACTAGGGATGTTCTATGAGTCTAATTCTATGTCTGAAAGCCTGAGCAGTCCCACCCAACATTTGTGAGAGTATTTGCAAACACACAGGACACTTGCAGTGCTATCCTAGTAACAGTTATTGGTGACATGGTACCTACAAACAAAATGAAGTTTATTTTTATCCTGCAGGGGTAACGACTGCACAGAACCAAAAGCTCACAGAGCTGTTGTAGCCATTCTGATAGCAACAAGCTGAGATGCTATTAAAAGAAGGTTTTACAAAGTGATACAATAACATGGAAGTATTCCATGAAGTCTTTTTGGTGATTGAAAAAGAATGACATGTAATTGAATTTGAGGATGTAGACAAGATTATATTTGTTCAGAGAATGTAGTCTAGTCTAGTTGGAACATGGTTTTTACTGGCAAAAGCAGACAATGAATTTCTTAGGCAAATAATCTTATAACTCATCCAGCATTTCAGCACATGTGAGTTTTTCTTATTGTGGGTATGTGCTGTGTATTATTGCCATTTGACATTGTATGTGACATCTAGTCAGATGTTGAGAAGGTCAGGTTCACATAGAGACTGTAGTCACATTGACTATATTAATGACAGGCCAAACTATTTAATTATCTTGGTAAGTCTCCTGTCAGTTAAGACATTAAGGAGTTGATTATTTGATTGGCCCAACATCACACAAGATGGAACAAACCTTCCTTTGCACACACAGGAGATAGAAACAGCCTGGTCCCTAGAGTTTTCTATAATATAATAACTTAATTAAGCAGAATATACAACTAGCAGAGAATTTTAATTCCTGAGGGACTGCAGGTTTCACCCAACTTTGTAGCTGGTTTCTAAACATTTTCAGTTGTGCTATATTGTTTTTGAGATGTGAAGACCAGATCAGTTTTTCAGTTGCATAGAACGTTTTTCTTTGATCACTTATCTTTTATAATAATTCCTTGCATTCAGTTTTCTTGTTGACCAGTGCTGACATAATTCTGAAAAAGCGTCAGCTCAATCTGTCATGATTCTGAGGTTTCACTCTTGGACAGTTACAGGCGACTCACAAGTCATCATTTTAGACTTGAATTTAGGATTGTTATTTCACACTTCCTTCACTTTACCTGTATCTATGTCTCTATCATTGCCTATTTTAATGCCTACTCATCCAGTCCCACAAGGTCTTCTGTCATTCTTTTCAGGCAGCCTTAACTAACATATTAACATCCAGAGACTTTGTAATTTCAGTTTTCAGACCCCTTTCCAGATCATTTGGAATATGTGTAACAATATGGGTCCCAGCACAAATGCCTTCAGGAATCCAGTGATGTATTGAACATGAAAGGGAAACTTTTTTTTTCCTATTGGATGCCTTTTTATTCATGTAAGGATCTTTCCTCTTACCCATCGCTGCTTACTTTATCTGTCTGGAGCCTTTTGGAAATCCAGCTGGGACATATCAGTCAGATTTCCTTTATCAAGAGCTGGCAGATTTCTTCAAATTGATTAGGGCCTGGATGGGATGGAGTTAACTTTCTCTGCAGTGGGCCATACAGTGCTGTGCTCTGCACCTGTAGCTAAAACAGCAGTGGTATCACACCAGTGTTGTGTCTGCTGCTAAGCAGTGCTGGCACAGCAACAAGGCTCCCTCCAAACTCCCCCACAGCCATCAGGCTGGGTGTGGGGAAGAGGTGGGGAGGGGACAAAGCCAGGACAGCTGACCTAAACCAACCAAAGGGATATTGCATACCATGTGGGTGTCACACTCAGCAATAAAAGCTGAGGAAGAGGATGGAGGGAGAGGGCTCTCATTATGAAGACTCCTGTCCTCCCAGACAGCTTCTCCATGTATTGAGGCCTTGCTTCCTGGGATGTGGCTGAACATCACTGATTGACGGGAAGTAAAGAGCAATTTTTTTTTTTTTTCATTTGCTCTGTGCTTCTGCATAGCCTTTGCTTGTTTGCTTTTCTCTCTTCCTTTTCTCTTTAATTAAACTGTCCTTTTGTTTAACTTATCCTTTTTTCTTTCCATCATACTTTCTTCTCTCCCTCTTCTTCCTCTGAGAGGAAGTGAGTGGTTGTGCTGGAGTTTGGCTGCCCAGCAGGGTAAAACCACCACACCTCTTCTTGCCAGTCTTAGCCTCAACCCTGTCTGCCCTGTTAAGCATGGGCAAAACCACTCCTTTGCACTTCTTTTAAATAATTCACACAGTGTGAGAAGTAAGCTTTTGTTCTATGGGGATCCTCTTATTTATTATTTAAGTTTTGGAATGCAGCAATCAAAGAGATGACAGAGGGAGTTGCATAGACAAAAAAAAAAAATTAGTATTGAGAACTAAAAAGATAATTTTTTAGTTACTAACAGAATACCTAGGGAATGGCATCCATTACAAACTTTACAAACTGTGAAGTATCAAATTATTTAGACACCCAGTTGGTATAATACACACACACACTTGTGTTACAGAAAATGAATGTTGGTGATATTTTATGATCATACTTTCCCTTTCACATGGCTCAATTTCATGTTTTATGATATTTTCAGAAATTGAAGTTTGATATAGAGAACAATTTTGGTTTTAGTCCATTCTACTGATAAGTGTAGATAACAGCTGTAGTCTTTGCTTTACAGATGAAGTAATGAAAGTACGTGCTTCATTTGCTTCTGTTGTCCATAAAGAGTACTGATTATATATACTTGCTTATAAATTAAAGCTTCTGTTACTGTGCAGGATACTGGAAAATTGTAGAGACATATTCTGTACAATCTGGTACTCAGGCTGTTCAGATTACATCTTTGGTCAGGGCTCTGTTTCCCAAATAAATAAGAAACTAACATTCATTTGCTTTTGTCCAGTACCCTACATTTCTTCCCTGCACGTTAGTGACATAGACCATAGCGTACAGAAATATAGCGTGCTTCAGGCAATATTGTTTTGGACCCTTAAAATTTTCTGGTTGGGATCTTGTAAATGGCATGTTGGGCAAAACTGTATGCTCTTTGATCTCCTACCCACCAAGAAAACTTCTCAACATGGATCATTTTCATCATCTTAATCATAGCCTGAATACAGAATACTCTATTTTTAGATGTACTGTCTAATTATATCTTTAGATTTTAGGTATCTACCAATTGCTTGAGTTGGTCTCATTCTTGGAGGAAGAAAGAAAAGCTGTGGGAATGAGAAGAGTAATTAATCTATGCTTATTAGATATGTGCAAGTATCATACCTATCTTTGTAGATATAGAATATATTTTCCCATCTATATTCACTTTCTAAAATCTCAGCTGAAAATTTGTACTTTATCTTCTTTCTTTCTATTATTGAAAGTCATAAAGAGTCATTAATACAGTCTAAATAAATTTATTTAATTGAATTTTTTTTGTTTTGTTTTCCCACAAATTTATAGATTAGACAAAATCAAAGAAGTGGAAGCTTTCCTGAAAGAAAAAAAAAAAAAAAAAAAAAAAGTGAAGTTAAGTAGCCTCATAATTTATTTGGTGTGCCATATTACAAAAGACCAGCTTTCCTTTTTTGTCCTGTCATTGCCACCCAATCTCATAGATATGTGTTGTTCCTCTCTGGGGATGAAGATACTATTTAAGTAGTTTCTCACATAGCCGTTTCACAGATTTCATCTGGCAAAGAGACATTTTTTTAGATGATAAACTGCCTTGTGGATAGTGTGAGTTGGCCAGCTCGGTTCCTTTTAAAGTCTGACTTGAAACCAGTTTTCAGGCTGTTAGACTAAGGATGGGCTTGACACAAACTCTGAAGTCACTTATCTAAGGACTGCATTTTTCAAAGTACTTATTTTTTCTATAGAGATATGAAAGCTATTGATTAACTTTTTTTGGTTACCTACAACTCCAAACAAAACACTAAAATAGTTAGATCAATTTGTCATAGCATTAAATATACAAAAATAAATATCTGAATGAAATTTCACTGCTTTCCTAAATAATAAAAGTTAGTATCACTTCCCAAAAGAGCAGTTAAATGTAGCAACTGCTGAGGGTAACAAATTGGGCTTTGGGAAACAGAGGCTTAAGTCAGAAAATAAGAAAAATGATGGCAAAGGCTGTGGGATTTCTTTAAAGCAAAAGCAAAGCTGTAGTACTTCATTAGCTGTCAATACATTGGTGAGCAAATGGCAGCAAATTAAAATGTGTAGCCTCTTCACACAAGGAAAAGCATCAAAAGCATTTTAGATTTATAAGTCTATAAAGAGAGTATGTGGGCGTATGAAGGTAGACTTCATTAGATAGATCCATAAAAAGCATCTGTCCTCTGTCTGCTGAATTAGTCCATGGGTTTCTTGCCTGTCAATGATGCTGAAAAACGGAGGGGAAGAGGGGGAGAGAGGCAGGGAGGGAGAGAACAGAAGCCAAAACCAGTCTAGAGCAGATACGGAGGAAAGCTCCTTAGATGCTTAGGAAGTGAACATTTTATCTTACACAGGAAATGAAAAGGAATGTGACTTCTTTATCTACTGAACTATGGCAGGAGAAGACTGCTCAGTAGTTTTGCATTTTAGCTGCAATAGCAGAAGCTGAAGAATGAAGACAGAGATAGAAATTTAACAGCTGGGTTGAAGAGAAGGAGCAATTCATGTATATGCAGAGCAAGGTATGTTCTAGCTTAAGGCGACTCATAGAATCACAGAATGGTTTGAGTTGTAAGAGGGACCTTAAAGATCATCTAACTCCAACCTCCTGCCATGGACAGGGGCACTTCCCACCAGACCAGGTTGCCCAAAGCCCCATCCAGCCTGGCCTTGAGCACCTCCAGGGATGGGGCATCCACAGCTTCTCTGGGCAGCCAGTGCCAGTGCCTCACCACCCTCTGAGTGAAGAATTTCCTCCAAATGTCTAACTCTCCCCTCTTTTAGTTTAAAACCACTCCCCATTGTCCTATCATTATCTGCCTGAGTAAATCATATAATGGGAGAACACAACTCATATCAAGCAAACTTTTATAAGTATTGTAACTGGTGCTTATATAATATAATAAACTGCCAGTCTGGTAAATATTCCATGTAAAGCTCATTCAAACAAGCACCAATCTGTTTTTCATGGTCTGATAAAAGTTGACCAGTACTGCCCATGAAGCAAGGAACTTGGCTGAATAATAGGCTGCACATCTCTTTGGTGCAAGACGGGGTAAAATGGCTTAAAATGAGTGAGTTATCATGATTGACAGGGTTCTGCTTATAATAGCTCAACATGAGTGCCTTTATCTTTTCAATAAATTTTGCTCAGCAATAAAATTCTATCAAACAATTTCACCTACAAGTTCTGGTAGAAGCATTTCTTAGTTTAAAATTTGTTAGGTTTTGTTACCTATATTTTGCAAAGTATTTCTAAAATGCAATCTTTCATACTGGTTATTTAAAGTATTTTAAGTAATTTATATTGTGTAGTGCAATGGCTTCACATACCATACCTCAGCAATCAGAAGCATTTTCTCCATGCTCATGCTTAAAATCAGACTTACATAATTCTTCCTTTAGACCTAATACTGTAATTTTGTGACATAATGTTTAAAAAAATATTGTTGTACTTTTTCATCTGCTGGATGTCCTTCATTGTGCTCTTTAAGTAAATGGTAATGATGAGTATTCCCAGTAGCAAACAGTATGACAGAATAATATGTAGCATAATGATGTGGAAAAGTAAGCAATATTAATCTTCAAAACATTGTGTATCTGCTGCAGACATCACATGGCTATGTGTAGATTTATCTTCCAGAACAGATTCTTCAGGGTATTTCTATGATTTTTTTTTCTCTCTCTCTCTCTCTCTTTTTTTTTTTTTTTAATAGTGGTTTTGTTTGTTTGTTTGTTTGTTTTCCCATCAGTACTTCATGATCTAAGCTGAGCTAATCCCTCCCGAGCCTGTGTATGCAAATTCTAAACAAGTAGTCCACTTCTATAGTCTTTATCTAGGAACACTATACAAGTCTGATGTAAAAAAAGGAACTTGGATATGCATACAAAGTGTTTATTAAAGAAAAACTGATTCACAGTATGAACTCCAGTAATCACAGAACCACAGAATTGTAGGGGTTGGAAGGGACTTTGAGAAATCATTAGGTCCACCCCCCCTGCTGAAGCAGGTTCCTTAGAGCAGGCTGCCCAGGTAGGCGTCCAGATAGGCTTTAAATATCTCCAGAGAAGGAGACTCCACAGCCTCCCTGGGCAGCCTGTCCCAGTGCTCCATCACCCTTACCATGAAGAAGTTCTTTTGCATGTTGGTGCAGAACTGCCTGAGCTCTATCTTGTGGCCACTACCCCTTACCCTGTCCTCATAAACCGCTGAAAAGAGGTTGGCCAAATCCCTCTGTCTTCCACACCTCAGGTATTTATACACGTCGATGAGATCCCCTCTCAGTCTTCTTTTCTCCAGGCTGAACAGACCCAGGTCTCTCAGCCTTTCTTCATAGGGAGGATGCTCCAGGCCCTGTATCATCTTTGTGGCCCTCCGCTGGACTCTTTCCAGGAGATCCCTGTCCTTTTTGTACTGGGGAGCCCAGAACTGGACACAGTACTCAATAATCAAATAGAATTAAAATAGAAACCTAGCAGGACCCTCACAAAAAATAGAGAACTTTAGAAATAGAGAACCCAGCATTTCCCTTCCAAATTTTCTTCTATGTGATTTATATTTTCCCCACTGTGGAGTAATTTACTGTTTTTAGAAATCTCTGGTATTGCCTCTAATATTGGATCTCATGTGATCATTGCACATCTTAATGTGCAATGATTCTCAATGATTCTCTTTTTTGTTTCAATGACAAAAATATCAGCTGAGTCCTTCAAATTCCCTAAACTGATTGAAACTCATCTCTTGAAAGATGTTAGAAAATCAACATTGGTTTCTGTCTGCTTCCTGATGTCTTGCTTCTAGTCTGATTACAGAATTGCCCTTTGGTAGTCTTTTTGTAAGCAGGTACCAACTGATAACAGTTAATGTAAAACTCTTAGATTTTATTTCATAAATATAACTTGGTTATGAAAGCTGATATGCAGGATTTTTGCAGGTTTGAATTCTCCTAGAACATCTGACTCTCCTGGTTTCAGTAAAGAACTAATTGCTTTCTGTATTTGTTTGTTTGTTGTTTGTTTGCTTGTTTGTTTTGTTTGTTTTTGTTTTTTCTGAGCTTACTCATATAAAGATGTGTTTTGAGAGGGAATTGGTGCATAGCTAACATCTGAGAATTTGCTGCAGTGTCTGGATATGGAGACACATAATAGATGAATTTTTCTACAAAGACACTGTTGCTTTGCAATCTCTTGTTGTCATATGATAGATGTACCTCACTGGCCAGATTTGGATGTGTGTGAATGTAGCCAGCTCATTCCAGAGAATCATCTCTCTTGTGTGTGGGTAAAAGCTGGGACCTAGCTCATTCTCTGTGTGTTAGTGATCCAAGAGAACTAACAGCAATAGTTCTGATTCAGGAGATCTTTCAATACAATGAAGAAATTTAGCAATCACAATAGTTAATGTTCTTAATATAGGTATACTGGATACACACATGATATCTGTATATGAGGTGAGTCCAGTTATTTGGACTCAGACGTCACTTTCTCCACTGGTCATCATGTCACTTTCTAGGATTCAGTTTAAGTTCTATTAAGTATATCCAGTGAATTGGAGCACAGATCTTTGTACATATATATAACAAATTCTCTATTCAATACAAAAAAATAAATGGATGATATTGCTTTGCTTTCTATCAGAATTCTAAAAATGACTTCATTCATATGTAATGCATCTAACTTATTTTACTGTTGCATTAAGGTCTTGGCATTGACAACAGGACATCTTCACCGCAGATTAATTCTTTTCTGTGGGATAATACACTTTTCAATATATCCATGCATGCAGCAATCCGTCATGGAAAATGGAAATTACTAACTGGATATCCAGGTAACAAAGTAACTCCCTTTTGAACAAGATGTCCTATCTCCCCTACACTCTAAACACAGTTTCATTCTGTTTAACATATGATCATTTCTCCTATTTATCCTGTTAGCTTTCAGGATTTAGATCACATGCAAAAATCTAGAAGGGACACTTCTAAAATCCAGACAACATATTCTTTCATTTTGCAAATGATGAATTTGACCTTTACAGTAGTGAAATTCACAGTAGTGAAAGAAAAAAGTCCATGAAATCACTTGATTTGAAATTAAGCCACATGCAAGTTTGAATCCCAATGGTGTGGCTTTTTTATATAAACGTAACTCTTGTACAGGTAGCCTTGGAGTAGAGAGACTTTGATGCTGGACAGTTAAGCAATGCAGCAAGAGTCACTGGCCCGTGGCTTGTCAAGGGACCTAGTGAATTCCTCAGTTACAGTATAACTTTGCCTCTCCTCACTGCTCTGTATCTGAGAATTAACGCTTGGTCTGTTCCTGTTTCTGTAGGCTGCGGTCATTGGTTCCCTCCACCATCTTTGTTCAATGAATCAAATATTCAGTCGTCTGATCCACCAACAAAGAGACTTTGGCTATTTGATATTGTTCGTGATCCTGAAGAGAAAAATGAGTTGTCTGAAAAATATCCTCATGTGGTGAAAAAACTGCTCTCACGTCTTCAGTACTATTATAAACGTTCAGTGCCTGTATTCTACCCTGATGAGGATCCCAACTGTGATCCAGCAGCAACTGGGGTTTGGGGTCCTTGGGCATAATGCACAGCACTACGCCCTGCAAAACACACCTGCAGCAGAGTTCATTTTATGTACTTCAAGGTCCTAGACACATTTGTCTTACATTGTTGATTGCATTACTGATAATTGTGAGTTCATTTTTTGCTCTTCCCTTTAAGAGTATTTCTTACTCTTTAAGAATATTTCTTACTCCTAAAGTATGCTGGAGATCTTATTTCAGTCCTTCCCATTCTCTCCTTCCAATTATTGGATGTGAAACATTGATAAAATTATAAATCTCTTCTTTGAGTATTCTTTGTTAACAATACGCGTTTAAAGCAGAAACTAAAGCACTGCCTCCCTTCCTGAAAGAGATTACTTCTGTTAAAAAGCTGAAATGGATCAAGGCAGCAGGAACATCCAGAATTCTCTTGTGGAATAAACTGATTTTGAGTTTAATGTTTACCCAGTAGATAAATTTTGTTGGAAGCTGTTACATTACTCATAAAGAATAGAAAACAGTACAATAGTTGAAATTATAATTTTTACCTTTAACATGAAACTCTGTTCAGGAAAGGCAATAGGCAGAATTCTCAGACAGTAGGGGGAAAAAAAAAAAAAAAAGTAAAAAAACAATCTCTAAGAATAGAGCAAAATCCCTAATCTGTGTTCACTGTTAATGTATCAAACTGGGGTAGAGGGTGGTGGCCAACTAGAGTGCAGGGCAGCCAGGCAGGACGGTCTTGATAGGCTGAAGAAAGGGTTGAATAAAAAACGTAATGTAAGTTCAACTGAGGCAGAGAACTGCACTTGGGATGGAATAATTGAACACATGGACAGGCTTGGCTCCGGCTGGATAGAAAAGGAAAAGAAACTAGGTTTCCTGCTGGACAATAAATAGAGGGGGAGTTGCCACGTGGTCCCTTGGTGAAGATTAACCTCGTTTGTCCATATGGGCAAGACTGTAGCCAGCATGTGAGAAGTGTTTATTCCCCTTTATTCAGCACTGAAGCATAACATAGTTTGGGCTTCACTGTGAAAGAAAAAATCTGTCATACTGAAGGGACATGACTATGATCATGTGAAGGAGAGCAAATGAGGAGGTGTTAAAGAAATAGGATAGTTTAGCACAGAGAAGAAAAGAGGAAGGGGAGATGCAACTGCCTAATGTGATGGCATGGAGAAGGTGAAGGATCTGGTGACTTGGCAGAGATTCACAAAGATGAGAGGCACACCGGGGGTCTAACTCAATATGATAATAAAAATAATTGTACCATGAGGGTAATCAAATATTTAAACTGTGAGGCTATTGAAGCCTATCCTCAGAGATGTTCAGACCTGGGTTGGAGAAGACTGTGAGCTGTGTGGCCTTACTCTGAACTGCCTACCATTGTGGTGAGTACCCTTTCTTCACAGATTTTTTTCCTTTATTATCTCAGAAGAGACTGTTTTCATCTCTGAGCCATGGAGAAACCAGGCCAAACAACATTTCTCAGTTACTCATAAAATTAATGCAAGACCAACCCACCAGCTCTCTTAGTGTCTCAAACCTCTGGAGTCTGTCCAAAGTTCTGGTATTGCTTCTCCATGTGCCTGGGTGAGTTCTCAGGCTGCAGAACTCTAACTATCATTCCCTCCGGAAAGTGGGGATCTAATAGCCTGTTCTCAAGGTCCAGGACTATGTCCTGTAATTTGCACTGAAGTTTTGCACACATTTTTGCATTTTTCCCTCAGGAAACTTGTGCTAATTGTTAGCAAACAAATTCATGAAGAGAGAAACTTGTCAGAATTTGTGTATTTTTTAAATAAAAAGATAAACCATGGAAAAGACAAAATTTAAGAAAACTAAAAATGTATTTAAAATTGTCTTTTCCAATACAGTTGATGCTCCATTACACTATTTTAGATCTATCTTGCCTTTTCCACTTTTTAAGTGTTTCTGCAAGTAGAACTGAAGCCAATGCTCTCCAAAAATCTGTTCATCCTCTTCACAGAGTCCCATGTTTCATGTTTTTATTTATTTCACACTGTGTCTACATCAGTAGAGATGTAAGACTGGAAAACTGACTGTTCTCAGTCAATACCACATCAAGAGTTGGACTTGATGATCCTTAAGGGTCCCTTCCAACTCAGGATATTCTATGAATACCCACTTATAACATTATTTTAGTGGGTTAACCATATCAGTTGCGTGATGTGGCTGCCACAATAAAAAGAGACTGGACTTGGGAGCAGAGGGAGAGCAGAATTTCTGCCCTATGTTCCTGTGTGTCATTCAGTGTTCTGCACTGTTCCATTCCATTACATGAGGAAAGATGTGGGCTTATCCACAAGAATGGGAAATTTGGTCAATGATATACAGGTACTTTTTTTATTATGCTGATGTCAATTTTATGGAAAAGAAAGAAGCATCAGATAACTTGCAAAAGCTCAAGTAATTTGTATGTTTGAGCCTCCCATCTATGTCAGCTCCTTGGCTAATGTCAGAAAAGGTTAAAGAATAACAACGTTCTTTGTTCTCAACAAAGGTAAATATGTTTTCTCTGTGTCTTGCAGTGTGTATTTTAATGTCTTGTTGATAGAAATTCATCTGCCAAGAAGAGTCTCTGGCATATAACTGTTGTCTTTAACTATTAAAGTCACCCTATATTTCCAATTTTTCCTTACAAAGAGATGATATATTTTGGTGCCAAATGGTTCATTATTTTCTCAGCTACAAATAATTATTTATTTTAATTCCTACTTATTTTACATGGGTGGTCCTTCATAAAATATTTTAATTGAACTGGGTTAGGAAGAGAAAACAGCTGGCTGGCACATTCAGGTTGGCATCTGCATCGAGTTGTATACTGTTCAGTTGTTTCAAATTGAGAAGTACAGCATCCTTTATGTTTTGTGGTTACTTGAATAAGATTCAAAAATGCAAGCATTTTGAGCTCTATAAATAAAACTTTATTTCATTCCTTTCCAAGTAAAAATTCATTCTTAATCTAGCAAACATCTGAGGAGTTTGAATTTGAAAGTGTCCATTTGTATACTGTAAAAATTATTTAAGCTTTGCAAAAGTAACCATACTTAGGAAGAATGTTCGTGCTGGTTATTCATTCTGTGTTACTTGTTTACAAAAGGATCCACACAAACAAGGAAAGAATGACTTTATACATGAAACCTGGACCTGTTCTGGAGTCAAAGGCCCTATATTCAGCCTAAAAATAATTTATTCAGTTTTCCCAAAGTCAGTACATGTGCTGTGAATGAAATTGAGTTTAATAATCTTTATCATCTCTGAACATACAAACCCAGTGCTTAACCCATCAGGGCCTGTGTGGATTTGAAGATCAGCTGACTAGCTATCCCTGTTGGCCTCCAGGAATTTGTCTCCCATGTCACTCCCTGACCAAGTGGCTTAAATGTAGCAACTCTAGAAGGGATTTCTTGTGCTTTTCCATATTTTCTTTAAAATGTAATAAATGATCTTGAAGTTACATGGAGAATCCTATTAGACCCGTGCCACCCTATTACAGACTTAACAAAGAGTCCTGATGAAAGGGGTGACAGTGGCAGAACAACTGATAAAGGATACGTGATGGAGTCTTGTACACCAGGACATGTGGTCTGTGTGTGCAGTAATGTCTTAAATCCTAGGACCTGGGAAACCTAAATGAGAAAATGAATCTCAAAACACAGCAGGAAAACAGTCTGAATAATGAAAACTTGACAAAGAAAAATATATGATGTCATGCAATATGTGGTGATCCAAAATGTATCCATAGGCATCAGTTGTGCTTAGCCTAGGAATGTGAAATCATTTCCAGGATGTAGCAGATCTCAAGAGAGAATTCTTTTCCATTTGGCAACCCACTGCAGGCATCCCTCCAACTGGACTCTGAGGCTGTCTCTCTCTCTCAAAACACTAACCTTAGCTCTGACATGAGGGACAAGTGGCTTGAGCCTTAGCCCGACCCACTGACTGAAGGTCCATGAGAAAGAGCCCTTGAGATGCTTCTTTCTGAAGCCTACCCCTTTGACACCACTGTTGCAGACATGATCTCACTGGTCCCCTGGCTTTCTTGCTGCACTAAACAACACTAATCCTAACTCTAGAACTGGATGTGAGCCTTAACATAAGACCCAGGTTGTGGTTGAGATGCCAAAGATGCTAGAAATAATGCTTTTTAGATTCTACTCCTCCTTTGCCAGCACCATTCCACCCCAACATACCTGGACACCTCACTCCTAACCCTAACCCTTGGCTTTGTTGCTCTCCAGACTTGAAGACCTTAGCCCTAGCCACAGGCTAAGCCTCACTCAAGACCCCAAGCTATGGCAAGAGAAAAATGCTTCTCAGGCAAGAACCCTGAGAAGGGGAGAATCCTTTAGTTGCCCTTGGCAGCACCCACCACAGCTGGACCCCTAGATCTTGTCACTCTTCTAATCCTAAGAATTGCCCAGGGCAACAACCACACAGTTGGATTTGTAGTGTCTTTAGGATACAGCTCAGTGCCTCATTAGGCTGTTACACGGTCTATCAACTGTCCAAAGGAAGGACCAATTCCATGGCTTATTCAGGATATCCATCTAGGAATAGCTAGAGACAAAGCTGGAGACGAGACCACAACACAGGGCCAGAGACGGGTAACCTTAAAAGAAGGCTCAGTCAGTCACAGGGCTGAGCTGAAATGAGGCTCCTGACCCCACAGGCAGAGGCTGAGAGGTTCCAGCTGAAGATGCTCAGCATCAAGCCTTTTGACAGACTCAGGGCTCTGACACTTGTAGCCCTAATCCTCACTATAGATGAGAAGAGCCTGAAGACCCTTTCTAGAGCCTAGACCAGCCCTTCCCAGTGTCAGCCCATTGCAGCCCCACCCTAAGTGCACCCCAAGGTTTTGTGTCTCTCTAGCTATAAATAGACTGAGGTTTGTAATGGGAAAGTAGTGTTTTTGCTAAGGGAAGAAAAAAAAATCTAAGGTGTTTTGTTTGTTTGTTTATTTGGTCAGCAGGTTTCCAACTGAGTGTTTTAACTCCTTCTACTTAGTATGTCAGCTGCAGACAAAGGGTGAACCTCATTCAATTTCAGATTTGGTTATTATGTGGGAAGATGCTGGTTACATATACAGAGTAGAGAATATTCTGGCTCCAGTGTTCTCAGATTTATTCTGGTGCTGTACAATGTGTGTATGAGCTCATCTACACAGAGCAGAGCTGCTGCAAAGAAGAGTGAAAACATTTGTCACAAAGCAAGCAGAGTGAGTCAGTCACCCAACCATGGATGTGCTGTGACGGCCCCTGTGATAATTGCATACCACAGTTAGCTGAGGCAAAGAGGATGATGCATTAAGTTCTTGTTGTGTTAGTGTTCCCTCCTGAGAGTGTTATTTTTCTGGGGTGGAGTGGAGAGAGATTGGAAAGGTCAGTGATATATCTGCTGCCAAGTTTCTAAAAAGTGACTATCAGCTGCCATCATCAAAGCAGCTACCGGATGTTGATCCCCTAATTCTGGCTAAACTCAATAGCAACACAGGCAGCTATATTTTTTTCTGCAGGACTATAGTTAGAAAAAGTATGGTCAGAATAACTAGATTTGGATCTAAGGAATGCAGTGCTTATTTGGATGAGTCTTCAAAAGCCACAACAAGGTACTACACCAAAGCCACAGTTCTGGGCTGCCAGATTCTGGCACTGAAGGCTGTGATAAAAATAAAGAACTCTGTCTTGCTTTCTGCTGTGCATTCTTATGATTTCTTCATGCAAACAAGGAATTAGAATGTAGTGAATACACACATAAACAAAGTAAGCTGTGTTCTGCATTCAGCAATTCTTTTTGAGTCGTTTTGGGCATAGAGCCCATAGTAATGAATAGAAAACTTTGATCAGGACATCTGTGGCCTCCCCAGATCATTTCATGGGAGTTAAAATTTTGCCTGGAACATCACTTGATGGCCCTATTAACACAGTATGTTAAAGCCTATTGTGTACATTCTCACACTCACAGCACCCCCATGAAATAGGAGTCTTTTTTTTTTTTTTTTTTTTTTTTTTTTTTTTTTTTTTTATCTGAGATCTTTGTTAAAGAGCTCTGAAATGACTTATTTTGGGACATATGAGCCCTTAAGTTATCCTTGCATTTATCCTGCCTCACTAGCTAAAAGAGTTTAATGGGTCTCTGAAAGATGAAAAGATGAACATGTAGCAGATGTACGTTTCAGTTCCAGCTTGACTCTAGTTATCTCAGTGTAAAAACAAATACTTCTTTTTATTTTCCTTATGAATTCCAGTTTTAATAATTCTGTGACTACAGTCATACCAGATGATTTTGGAGGTCTTTTCCAACCTTAATGATTCTGTGATTCTATGTTCTTGATGTTTCTCACCCACGTGGGTTTATCTATGAAACCTCAGAGAATTTCTGGACAATCACCATTTTTTTTTTCACTCTGGCCTATGTATTAACAGCAGTGGGAGCCTTCCTAAAAGGTTGTGAAAATAGCTGTCCCAAGAACCATGAAAATACTGCATGAAAATACTGGTAGCTGGCCCTTACAGATGTACTGAATTTTCCGTCTAGTTCTTGTCCCCTTCACTTTTTTTTTTTTTTTTCAAATATTCCAATTTACAAGTCATGTTTGGTTGATAAAGTACTGTGTGAAATAATCCTAAGGTGGCTATTAGTCTGTTCTAGTCACACACTTCTGCCCCACTAGTGACATGGTGTAGAAACAAAGTAATTAGTCTGCCTCTTCAGATCTGTTTTGTCCTCACTTTATAATGAAGAGTGCATGGTCATGGTATGTTAAACAAATGGATAGGAACAACATATACATTAATATTATCCTGCTTCTAGCTAAAGCTCTAAGACTAGTACAGTGGAGAAGCCTGGCTAAGAATTTGATGATAATTTTCTTTTGCCATAAATTCCACCTACCCAAACAAACAAACGAAACAAACAAACAGCTGAAATGGTATAGCTGAGTAAAAAGTATGCACATTTATGATATAAAAGAAGACTTACATGTATTAAAATATCCCATCTGGATTTTGAAAAATGTAGGAGGGAGTAGGGTGGAACAATTACATTTCTCTCTTTATTTGTCCTAGAAAATATCCCACTCTGAAGAAACATTTACAAAACTGAATGACTGAGAGAGATTGTCTCTTAGAGGCAACAGGTATAAAGTATCTGTCTAAGGTTTTAGTTGTAATTACTTGCTAACAACAGGGTTTTTCACAATCATTTCTGCCCACAGTGCATGGGGATATAATGGACATTGCTTTATATGGAAAACTCTTCAGAACTCAATCTTCTTCTCTGTTTATTTAACATAAAGAAAATAGGACCATAGTATAGTAAACACCTGGCTGAAAGTAATCTTTAATTATTTTTCTTTCTCTTAGAAAAGGGAGAGCATTTTCCTACAAAAAGGAAGATTTTCAATTCAAATTTTTATTCCATCTATAGCAAAAAATAAAACTGCAAGAAGGCATTTTGTTTCTCTTTCTGATAATACAGAGTACAGCGTTAAGAGACAAGTCTAATTGTTAACCCACAAATATTATTAAGGATATTTGTACTATTCAGTGAATTATACATTTTATATTTAACTAGAGACACCAAATATGGATGAATCTGATTCAAACCTCAAATCCAAACAAAGCAAGATTCTCTTCTATTTAAGTTTGTTGTACTTTTGACTAACAGATTTGGGGGCTCTGTTTCTAAATACTGCAGTGAAATTAACTGGTGCATTAGCACCATATTAATTTATTTTCAGAAGCAGTGATGATGCTAAAGTCTTGGTATAATAACATTTCTTAACAGCCTTTCTTCTCATGTTCTACAGAAATGTATTTTTAAGTATCCACAGCTAGTGATGACTGACTATTTAGAAGCAGCCACTAGCCATCCTTTTACTTAATGAGATATAATAACATTTGTTTGATGGCATGCCCAAATAAAGCACTGTCCTCTTTTTATATATGTGTTGTTTTTATCCACTTGGTGAAATCACATTGATTTCATTAACCAGGCCACAGGTGACTATAATGCACTAATAATCACAAAACTCTAGATGTAGCAGAGATCTGGCATTGTTTAGCTCCATAATTCTTAGCCCCCAAAACGTGCACATAACTGCACCAGCCTCAAAGCATCCTGCCCTCGCACTGCTGTTTTAGGAGCTGAATACTGCATGGCCAGGCCAAGAAGTGCTAACAGATTAAAAGCAAAGAGCAGATTTCCCCTGTTTTGGAGGTGCAGTTTCACATTTACACAGGATGCAGTGTAGGTGAAGGCTGCAGCCAAAGGGGGTGGTCACTCACACCCTTCCCCTCTGCCCCTCAGTGCAACTGTGCTTTCCAGAGGCCTCCCTTGCACTGGGTGTAGCAATGGCCATGGGCAGACTGGAAATAGCAGCCTGAACAGACTTGTCCGTTAGGTGAGACACATCAGGAAGTTATGAATTAACTAAAGACTAATAAACATCCGTGCGTCTTAGTTGCCCATATGCAAAAAAGGATAGGAGAGGCTATTGTAAGAAATAGAGGTCAGGGCTGTGCAAATAATAGTACATTTTGGAAAAACCTGCTTTAAGGTCTTGACCACTCAACCTGAATGCAGTCATGATCCCAGCTTGTATTATGAGCCAGGTGAGTAAAATTATAAAACTGAAGTAAAGATTTCAGTTTATATTATAAATGTTCTCAGGTCAGGGAAAACTCTTTGATTCCTGTTCCCTGACAAAGGTCTGTTTGTTGTGGAATCATTGGCTTATTTTGACCATTAATATGCAGAAGTGGTGTGCCAATAACTGTTATGCTAATTTCATGTTGGAATAAGAGTAACTTATTCTTCCAGTTAATAACTTGAAACTATTTTATCTAAGCACATTAAAATTATTCTACTCTTGTTTTAATGTTATTTTTTTTCTTAATTGTGTATTTAAATTTAAAATAAATGTTAGCTAGAAATGACTCCAGAGAAAGATATCAAACCAATTTATTCATAGAACTTTAGTTTCAAAATGAACTTAATAGCATTAGGAACTATCATTAAAATTTACTGTCTTGAAAATATTCCTCTGTGAGCGTATTCTAATCTCCACATCCTTTTGTTACAAACCCTAGAGAAAAAAAATGCTGTAGATAAAATTTCAGTTTTAGTAGACCTGTAATAAAGCCCGTACAGATATATTGGCTAGTAAATGAGATAGACTTCTATAGTTCTAAAATGTACTCATATTTAGCTTTATATTACTGCTTAGAAATCAAGTTTCAAAAAGCTGTAACAGCAGCTACTGTTCTTTCCCTTAGGGTCTGAACAAGGAAATCCAATGTTTTCTGGTCAGCAGTAGGAATTCCACTTTGTAATTTGACACTCTTCATTCCTCTTCTCTCAGAGGCAGTAAAACAAAAAATTAAGGGCAGAACATATTTTCAAACAGTGCAGTATTTACATATCCTTATGTACCTTTCATTATCGGTTGGCACATACAAACAGAAAGCTTCATAACCTGGCCTTTTCCTTGTCAGTTCTGGCTCTCATCACACCACCTAGTTTTGCATGTTTCACTGAGAATGCACACTGGAGGATTTCTCTGATTTCAGTTCTGTTGTCCCAAATTTCAGAGAAACAGTAAAAGTAGAGCCAAGATCTTCATGTTAGGAGGCTGATATAGCTCTACTGTACCTGATAGAGCTATTCTAGTTTGTAGCAGTAAGAAGTTTTATGCAGTTACTAGAAAGGTATTTCTCTCTCTCTCTTTCTTTCTCTCTCGCTCTCTCTTTCTCTCTCTAATTTCTGGTCTCTAGCAAGCATGTGGTGGTGGCATGCTTCTGCATATTTATGTAGCAGTAACAATTGGATCTTTTCATGCTCAGAGTGAGAAACTGAATCTAGTCAGGCTGTAATTTCTTCCTGACAGGCTCATTATTTCTCAGCCTCTGATATGGTGACAGTTAAAACCAGATACACATCTGTAAAACTGACAACTTCTGTGAGCACAATATGTCTGTCCAAGCGTACTTCTGTCCAAGCACTTCATAAGCCTACTCATCCCATGACCACTGCCTGTATTGGTTGCAGAACATGAGCAAACACACTGCCACTCAACTTTTCTAGCTGCTATGATTTCTGCTTATTCATCTTTCTATGATGCTGTAAGTGATGGATGTATTTTTTATAGAGGTTATTGCAAAGTTCATGGACTCTGAACCAAGGAAGTTACTCAGTTGGTTTCACTGCTTGGTCTCATTTAGGATTTGTTCAAGTTCATGCTGGTGTCAAGATGTCCTCTAATTACATCGGAAGACATCAGTGCTCTTTGAAAAAATCAGATTATTTGCAATGAAAGACTTAATCATGCATGACATGAACTACAAACTCAGTTGGAAGTGTGTAAACTTCCATGAGACTTGCTTATAGTAGGAACAACTGTAGTAAGGAGAGTAAGGAGTGATGGGAAATGGTGTTCTGTGCTTTCAGTATGTGTGCTTCACATTACCTGTGCATATGGCATGTATGCATCCTTAGTCACTTCTGTGACCAATGTATTAGAGATGCTTTCGAGGAGATACTGACTTTGGAACATTTCTTAAAACTGCTATTTCGTGGATGTACATAAGAAGTTCTGAGAAGTTCACTCCTGCAGCTGGTGCAAATTTCTTGGGAAATCATAGCAAGATTTTGGTGAAATCTTACACACTGAATTGGAGTAAATTCCTATCATTGACACCTTTGGTATATAACATTTAGCTCAGGTCTGGACCAAAATGGTGACATGGAAACTATTTATGTAAATTTGCAAAATAGAAACCTGTACGTTTCTGTATGTATACTATAAGGAAGTTGCAACAGTAAATTCCAGCACAATGACTTTATGTTTATGGGAAATGATGTGGTTATTGTTCATTGTCATTCTTATCAGCAAATGTTATACAGCTGAGATTTATGTACTGCCTACAAATCAGAGAGAGATTTAGAGGAGAATATACTGGCAATTACTACACGCTACTCTTAAGAGGTCTGTCACCTTAGACTTTCTTGTGAAATCTGCCTTGTGAAATAAGCTGCTGGGAGGTAGGAAAATTAGCTGTGGTGTAGGAAAGTGCAATCCCAGGCTCTGAACTCTGAGACTCACAGTGAACTATAATTAATGTTCCTTCATATTTTGTTGGTTTACTTCTCCTGGAAAAACATGAACTCATAAAGCTGAACTACTTTCAAAAAGCTATTGACATTATTTGATTAAGTAAAAAAAAAAAAAAGTTATTTCTAAATTTGTTACCTACAAATTGCTAAGAATATAATACTAGTCAAACTGCATGTCATCAAACAAAATCAGGTGAACGTAACTGCACTTAGCTATTGTAACTACTTATTTTTCCCACAGTGTTGTTTTATTTTTTTAAACTTCAAAGTCTCCAAATTCCTCCTGATTGATGCACTGATATTTTAACAATGTCTTTGTTGTATACTGCAATCAGACAAGTGCTAATCCCCTTGAGGAATCTGGCAGGGCTGTGGGAATCTTCCAGCCATAATTGTATCTCTGTCTCAAATGTGATGATACTGTTCACTTCAGCTGAGTTGACAGAATGTGCTGTTGGTGTTGAGGGTGGATTATATCAACTTTCTCTATTGATTTATGAGTCTAAGGGTCATTCATTTATACATTCTTCACCATCTCTGGTGAGGTTTTTTGGTACTGTTCTGAAAGATGTTATAGATGTAAAGCATGCTGTATTTAAACAAACAAAGACAGTAATCTGAAAAACTAAAAGGAAGTGCCAACTGAAAATTCTAATTCTAACATAAAAATAAAATTGCTAGAGAAAAAAAAATGGATGGTAAACTATGAACAATGAAACTGAATTTTAATGGATGTACTAATAGGGTAACAGAGACAACTTTCATTTGATTACTATGAACATTCAAGAGAAAAATAAAACAATGTAAAGATGCAGAGTGTAATACCACTTACTGTACAACCACGTGACCCCAGGTCTTTGATTTACTTATCAAATTGTTTACAGCTGTTTTAACTGAACACTTTAATTTGTTCATTTGTTTTTCTTCAACAGTTTCTAGTCAAAGAATAATTTCATTGTAAAACCTTTTGGGAGTGTTGGTGGGGGAGAAAGAAAATGACATCGCAACTGATTTGTTAAGTGCCTAAATGTGTAACCTCTTCATATGTATTTAGCTTTTGGATCTCTGCCTCAAGCCACAATTACCATTTGTTTGAATTGTGGAATGGAGCGTCCATTTTTATGGTAATCTTAAAAAGGTTTCCCCAAGTACAGGAGAATCTTGATTCTTATTCTCCTCTACAATTATACTTTATCTGTACTTAAACAAATGTTTATATGACAAATACAGAAGATACTTACTATTTAAAAGAACTAGTAGACCCAGTAACAAAACATTTATTCATTGGATTTAAATTTTCAATGATCAGAATGTCAAGAAATAAATCATGTTTTAGAAAATGAGTGAGTGCTTAATTTATTTTGGTTATAATAGCACTAATGGAGTCCAACCCTTTAACGGTTCTTTAGTTATTTTGAAAGTTGAGAAAAACAGGATCCCTGTTTGTTTTACTGAATATCTTATACCTGGGCTCACTGAAGTCCAATTGGCCTACAAGCAATTCTGGAAAGACCATGATTTGGCTCTGAACCAGATGTTCCAATTGCAAACAGATAGCCAAAACCACAAATATCTAACTTGTAAGAAAGGGTGACTGACTATTCTAAAAATGCTAATCCACAAGAATGGCATATACACAGTAAATGGAGGACATAAATAAAAGCTTCTGCTGTATCCAAAAAGTAGCTTTGTTAATTTTGCCAGTGTAACGTCATTGCAAAAACATGTGCCATATGAGAATGTTTTTCTTTGTTTGCTGTTCCAAAGCCAGAGGCTAATCCTAATTTTCTCTGTGTAGTACTTGGTCTGTGCTGCTGTATGGAACCATTTCTTAATGACCTTGTATATCATCTATCATCTGCTTTCTTCCCAGACCATTCATAATGACTGTGCTTGCTGACTGTGTCACTGCTGCACTGTGATTTCCCTGACAAAACATAATGTTGCCCTCCATGAGAACAAAGAGGTCTACTTTTTCTTAGTTCACAAAATCATACTAAGAATTCTCCTCTTTTGAATATCTCCCAGTGCCACCCCAGTGATTTGTAGCTGAATACATCTCCCAGGAAATACAATAAACTGAACTAGTTTTGATGTTAAGGTATGACTTTTGCTTGTCATTCAGTGGCTTTGCAAATCGACAATAGCAGGAGATAAAGTGCCAGCCACTTTCATATGTAACCACCCCTGTATGTCTTTTCCTGTTACGGTAACGTTTATCTCTTCAGAGCTTACTTGCTTATACTATTTTGCACAACAGAGACCAGCTACCAAATAAGAAATTGCTGAAAAAAAAATCTTTAGACAAATAGAATTAACAGAAATTTGCCTTTTTGTTAAAGCTAACTCACTTAACAACACTGTGAATCTTAAAGGTTTCAGTGGTATAGTTGTATAGTTAATGTGTTTATTACTGTGCAGTCATCCACAATATACCATTTTGTGAGCTACAGTGTTGAATTTGGCAATGATGCCAGGCCATAAGGTGTAGGTAACAGCTAAGCAAGATCATTACACAGTGAAATGTATATACATTTAATATTATAATATGCATAATATTTAAGTATAATACATTTATATAATATTTTATATTATATGTAATATATATATATGTGTTGTGATATATAATATGTGGATATAACGTTTAATATTGTAATAAGTGTGATGTATAATATTATAGATTTTATGTTAATTTGATTAATGTGGCCTTGCGTGTCAGAATTTTCTTTACTCAGTACAGAAGAGTACTTCAGGGGTCCTTTGGTACTGAGGGAAAAACATGCACTAATTGCTTTGCAACCCACTCCTGGTCAATATGTGCTTTTTTTTTCTTGGTAATTAACTTTTTCCTTTCTGTTTCCTTGTGAGTTTATTAGCCCTATAATTATCATAATTAACAACATTTATTTTTAATCAGTTGTGGTATTTTAATTCTCACTTCTTATTTCTTTTTCCATACTATTCTCAATAATTACGGTGTCCTTGCAAGATCGGTACCATCTGCAGATAAAGGAAAATACTGTGTTTCCAAGTTTTTTTATTTTGATTCCATCTTATCTGTTCAAACAATGAAAGCATGAATTCCTAGTACTAATCACCATAGTAGTTATCTCCATCTAAGAGTTTTCATTTGTATTTTAATGTGAATCATTCATCACTTCTTGAGAAGCTACTCTAATTCCTACAGAAATGAAAAACATAACAATGCAATTAAAACTTTTCTACTTTCTACACAAAATAATTAAATATGCAGTGTGGCTTGCTAATACTCACTTACCAGCACATGTGAGAATCTTTGAGGAATAAAAGGCTGTCTTAGTGCTTGTAACTATGTAAGCCCAGAAACCTTCAATTAAAAGTCTTTATCAAAGTTACCTATTGTGGAAACAGGTTTTGCACTGCAGTTTGAATTGGCCATAAACTGCAATGAGATTGTTTGATTATTTCACAGAGGCAACACAGCTGACTAATCAGAAAACTGTATTGCTACTGAACATATATATATTCAACCTAATGGCCTAGAAGAGAAACTTAAATCCCTTGTAGTGAGATGATGCAGTAGTATTTACCATTCAGATAATTTTTAGACCCATGAAAAAAAATAGCTTTTTCAATAAGACCGGTCAAACCATTTCAGAGACAAGGATTCAAAAAACTGTTGTTTTATAATGTAGTAAGGAAAACTGTCAGCTAAAGATCCCTACAGATCTCCCATAAATGGGTACACACCTGATCTCACATACACAGATACATACCTGAAGGAATAAAAAAAAATAGGAATAAATAAAAATAAGGAATAAGGGGAAAGGAGTTATTACAAAAATGTCAGTTGTTATGTTAAAAAAAAGATAAAAGCAGTGAGAAAAACATATCTTAGCATAGGACTGAAAAATTTAGTGTCCTGTGGTACAGAATACTCAAGCACTAGACCAGCAAAAACTACTATTTATTTATCTCACTTTTTATGTTGGGGCTGACTTCCACATTCTATAAATTTGATATAGAGATTCAAACAAAATGATGGACTCAGCTTCCAGAGAATAACTGGAGAATAACAATGATCTGTACAGGGAAATACCATAAATCTTAATTATTGGGATCCCTCAGCAGGGCTTAATCAGTCATTAAAATTGTTTAGAAAGTTTGTTATATCCAGCATTCTGGTCAGCACGGCATTTGATTGCTAAAATCAGAAAGCTCAATTAGATGGAATGTAAAAACAAAACAATGAGTGTTTTGTGGCTTACTAACAAAAGCAAGCTACTATGAAGTGGAAATATACAAAGTTAAAGGATTCCTTATAGAAATGCCATTTTTTAAAATGAAAATGCATGGTATTTTCAAACGAAATTCATGCACCGCTCTGCTCTATGTGAAGGACAATAAACATTTTAATGTGTTATGTAAAAAAAATAAAAAAATAAAAAATAAAAAAAATAAATCTTGTGCATTTACTTTACAGTATTATTTAAAAAAAAAATCCATTACTTTAATACTTACCATTGATAACTTCAGATACTAGAATAACTGTAAGTATGCTGACCCAATTTTTTTCCCTAGACAACTCTGAGGTCTCTGAGCAACTTCTGAGGTTAAATGTTTTCTTGCAAATAATATAAATTTGGAAGGTTTGATAGGTAGTTTTAAGCAAATTGTTGTCCATTTTTCCAAGTTTATTTAGTATATAATATTTGCAAAAAAGTCTAACATTCAGGCCTACTCTCTTTTAGTGTTGTGTGCTGCACTGCCCAATAAAATCTCTCATTACAAAAGCCTTTGCATTTTTAAAGGATCATTCGCAAAACTCTTTGTACTCTCACATTACTTTTTCTGTAAAAGTCAGAACACATGTTCATGTCCCAAGGAAGCTAATATCATTATAGGCTGTAGTTTGCCACATTACAGGGAAATTGCCACATCCTCTTAACTGTAAGTACTTAATTGTGATTAGTGATTGACAGAAGAGAAGCCTTTTGGTGTGAGTCAGTGCTAGAGTCAATAAACATACCATATTAAAAATACAGGATTCAAGTTAAAAAGACATTTTCTTAATTAGTTTACAAAGATTTTCTTCTAGTATAGTCTATATGACTTGGAAGAAATTGATTATATTTGATCCTCCACTTTAAAAAATCATCCCCAAATGATGATGTGCTGTTGTTTGCCCCCAGGCTACATAGGACATATGGATCACTTAAATCTGACATGTCAGATTATTAATCTAGTGAGGACATGAACATGAACATGATTTAGCCCCACAAAACAAGGATGAGTTAATGGCATTGCGGTCCTTTTCCTTAACAGAGTTGCTCTAACCTGTAACATTATCATTTTCAATTAATATTTGTGGCAGTTTCTTAACATCTAAAACTGTCTAAATTATTATTATTATTGTTTCAAATTATACAGTGTATACAAACTACTTTTGGGGAAAATGAAGTACATTCTCTTAATTTCAATGAAAATGGTTTGGATGCTAAAAGGTTAAGATTTTGAATCTTGAGTATTTTGCAATAATTTTACGACAACCTCCAAGCATATGGAAAAAGAGTTTGGGAAGCTCAAATTTAAACACAGAACAACTCTTTTTGCATATATATATTTTTTTTTCTGTGTATTTCCAGAGTTCTGTTTTAACTAAAATATATACTCTTGGCAAAAGTCCTTGCATGCATGTTTTCCAGTTTGATTTTACTGTCAGTAAGCTTTAAAACATAAAGTAAATGCTTCTAAGGGAAGGGAAGGGAAAGGAAAGGAAAGGAAAGGAAAGGAAAGGAAAGGAAAGGAAAGGAAAGGAAAGGAAAGGAAAGGAAAGGAAAGGAAAGGAAAGGAAAGGAAAGGAAAGGAAAGGAAAGGAAAGGAAAGGAAAGGAAAGGAAAGGAAAGGTTAAAGTGTGATTTGACAGAATGCGGAGGTAACAAATAGAGCCTGCTCTCTAGTTGCATTTTGGAGATGGATGTGATCATTGCATATTATCCATATTCGGAAGTAGGAAGGGTTTCAATACAGTTGTGAAAAGGAAATAAAGTGAAACTAGAGCCACATGAGAAAAGAAGTAAAAAGATTTCAAAAACATCATAAGTTACTATATTGCAGATGCCTGTCAAGTAAGGAAGATGAAAATAGAATATCAGTTCAGACTTCTACGCTGGAAGACATCGTTATATCTTCTGTAAGAATAGCTTTATTGGAGTGAAAGTCATGGAAACTCTAACTGAGATAGTCTGCTGTACAAACAAAACAAATAAAAGGAATCCAACAAAAAGCAATCATCATCATCATTTTTGTCTTTTTCCATCTTGGCCATGTCACGGTGAGTGTGTAAAATCCTGAGCATCCAGACAAGTACAAAATATGTGAGGAATCCACAACTCATCCTTGAATGTGAGGCTGGAAATTAGCTCAAAAACAACACAAACTGCCAGTGGGTGTAGTCAGTCCCATTAACTAATTGGATTTGTACAAGTTCTGCGTCTCACTGCCAGTCCAAACAGAGCTTAGAAAGATGTAATGGTGGACTCATGGCTTCATCCTTCTGTGGGCAGGATTGCTCATGGGAATGTCCATTTTTATTCTGAAAATATATTTCAAACATTTATTCTAGAACTTAGGTTATGGAACAAGAAGCCTTTTTTACTGAATTTACACAGATAGTTGGGTCACTTTTCCTCCCAATCCTCCCAGTTTCTTCAAGTCATAAATTACTTTGTAAAACTAAACAGTGTTATAATCTTTAAAGCTTTCCTATTTCCAGTGATGTTAGCACTGATGAATGAAAAATATTTAATAATTTTGGGATATATAAGTCCTAGAAATAGCACTAGACTATTTCCTTTTATAATTTGTAACACGGCCAGTAGAACTGTAGGATATTTTGGACAAAGTCCTAGAAAATGCCTCATTAGTGATAAATAATCTAGTAGTTGAAGAACATATCGGAGCTGCTTTTTTTTTTTGGTCTGGATATATGAGTTGATAGGGTAATTTCAACTATTATATGCATAGTATATATGCTCAAGGTTCTTAAATCATTTGACTTTATATGTATTCTTGTAGTGCTCCTTAGGACGTGTAAAGATATTTTAAGACATTAGAAGAGCAATAGATTAGCATAACTGGGTATTAATGTGGGAATTTCAATAGATGAATGTCATATTTAAAGCTCGGCCTCTTTAATTATTTATACCTAATGGATATTTCAGTTTGTTCAGTAGAAAGGATACTGCTAATTTTAATTCCCATGAATTACTGCCTCAGAGCGCACTTAAAAATATTCTGTCATAGACCCCCAAATTATGGGAAAGGAGATAAAGCAGCTGTTACTGCTGTTGTGTCAGGCAACATTTATTTGGCTAGACAGCTTTTTTTCATACTTCTTACAATAATATGTGTTTCAAAAATACAGATTAGACACAGTGATAAATCTGGATCCCTTCAGTGAGCCTGAGTGTCTGCATTCAATTACAACCTCCTTAAAATACAGTGGTGGATTCCTGCCTGTACCACACTTTCTGAGTCCCAAATTATTTTAACAACTACTGTCCCCAAAACTCTGAGCTTGTTTCAGAAACTGAAACGTGAGCCCTCAGAATATTCAACCAGGGCCAACAGATAACTACCAAAGGCCTTTGTTTTCTCTCTTGTTGCCTTCTTCTTAAACGTCTGTCTCAATTTATGAGGGACTTCATTTAACTGACCTTATTCGTCAATTTATTTTTATTTTAATCAATGAGCGGTGCTGCCTTGTATGCTCCATGTCTCAGAGTATTATCTTCATAATTCTCCCAGGGAAGCTCTAAGTCCTTCATCTGTTTTACTTGTTTCTGGTATCAAAACAATTTCCACATAATTAAACTAACTTTCCTAATGTGAGGGTGTATAGAGTTGCCCCAGACTTCCTTCTCTTTTGTCTAGAGACAAAAATCTCAAGTTATATCTCTGGATATTTTGGAGGTAAGCCACCAACTCAAAATCAGAACAGTTAAAGGCAGCTCCAGGCTTTCCTTCCAAGCCTTCCTCCCATTTCCACTCTATCTGCAGACAACATCTCCGTGTTTTCTGCCACACAGCACAGATCTCTCCTTAGGTCTTCACACGCAGACAGTCCGAATATTGTACACTGATTTTGTATGGTATCTTTGAGATAGGATGTTTTCTGACTATACATGGCTAAAATTCTAACAGAAACTTAATTTTGTGCCTGAAGTATAAATTCCTTTTCTCTGAACTTGATAGATTCCATATGATACTGCTGTTATCCATTCAGGTTAACAACCCCCCCTCCCCCCCTTTTTTTTTTTATTAACTTCAACACAAGGTGCTGATTTTGAATGTCCTTACCAGCTTAACCACAGGCTCTTCTCATCTTTACCAAAATGTCCACTGTATTACAAACGACCCAGGATGAGAGTAGAAGCTTTTTTTTTTTTTTTTTTTTCCCACATCGATACATTTGCTAAAAATGCTGATTAGTAGTTTTTATTGTTATTTAATTCTTAACATCCTTCTGTTTGCCTGTGTCTGGGCATTGGAGTTTTTGTCTGATTTGCTTAGAGTGTAAGATATTTCTGGCCAGGAGGCCATCATTTCAGTTTGTGTTTATACTACAGTGTGAGTCTGATCCATGACCAAGGTTCCTGCAAGCTATAGTAAAACAAGTTATAACAGATGGGTTTCCCAAACTCAAACACTTTAAATGTCTTCTTTTTTTCTTCTTTCCTCTCTCTCTCTCTCTTTTATTTTTTTTTTTCCTTTTTCTTTTGGCCCTACTGTCACTGGTTACAGAATAGAGCGTTCAGATTCTTTTCTACAACACCATATGCTGGTTGACACTAGAGGAATGAAATACTGAAAAATTAAATGTCAAAACTAAGTGCTAACAGGAACTGAGATTTCTGAAGCTGTAAACAAAAATAAGTATTACATGAGAAAGATGCATTTTCTTTGAGATCTTTCTCAGCTGATGTCTTCTATTTTATTTTACTTCAGGGGAGAAGAATAAACAAATCACAGCAAAATGACACCCTTACCCTCACTCTGTTCCCTCTGACTTCTCAACTCTTCCAGTGTTGGGTCATCTCTTTCTTGTAGTTCCCACCATTTTTTGTCTCTTTAACTCCTCGTTTTCTATTCACATCTGAGTTCTCCAGACTAGTTCAGTTTGTAACATTTTTCTTCCAACCATTGATCATTATGTTCCTTGCACAAAATTATTTACTGTATGTTCCTATAGTCAGACCATATTCCAATTTATTCCAGTCTCCCACAGTGATAAGGTTTTGGAACAACAGCCACTGGGGAAAAAAAAAAAAAAAAAAAAAAAAAAGAAAGAAAGGAAACTAAATAAAATTAGGGAGTACATATAATATGCATGTTTCTAAAGATTATAGGTTTAAAATTGATTTGCTGTTTAACAATTCTAATTCTAGTGTGTGTGCATGATATTCCCTTTGTTCTTTTTTAGCTTTTTGTAGGCAACATATAGACATTTTTGTATCTTCTCCAGAATTTCTAATAGTTTCCAGTGACTATTCACGGAGCTTCATTCTGAGCCAAAGTGTGTCCATTCTGCTTTCCAACCTATGTGCTATTTGCTAGTTATTTGGATGTAATAGCCTCTTCGGTTGTACTTTCTGCTATCCTGTTTTGTCTGCCCTGTCTATGTTCTATTCTTATAACCTTCAGAGAATGTTTTTGGGCCACATCCAAGCCTGTATTTGTTCAGGTGAATTTCAGGAAATTTCAGGATGAAATAATCCTTCGTTCTAACAGTCTGTGGAGAATTTAAATAGACCAGTCAGAATGATGTCAGGTATTACTTCTGGGGTTATAAGCAAACCGATATTTAGGGAGAAAAACTGTCTAAACAAATGAATCATAGAATCATAGAATCATAGAATATCCTGAGTTGGAAGGGACCCTTAAGGATCATCAAGTCCAACTCTTGACACCGCACAGGTCTACCCAAAAGTTCAGACCATGTGACTAAGTGCACAGTCCAATCTCTTCTTAAATTCAGACAGGCTCGGTGCAGTGACCACTTCCCTGGGGAGCCTGTTCCAGTGTGCAACCACTCTCTCTGTGAAGAACCCCCTCCTGATGTCAAGCCTAAATTTCCCCTGCCTCAGCTTAACCCCGTTCCCGCGGGTCCTGTCACTGGTGTTAATGGAGAAAAGGTCTCCTGCCTCTCGACACCCCCTTACGAGGAAGTTGTAGACTGCGATGAGGTCTTCCCTCAGCCTTCTCTTCTCCAGAATGCCTATGAAGTTAATAGTTGGGAAGATCTACATGTATAAGCAAGAGGAAAAAACATTATATCAACTTTTCCATCTAATATATTACTTAATCCAAAGTGTGCTTGTTTGACGTCTCAGTTTCCTGTTTGTATAATGCATATGTGTTAAGTTCTGGTGATGAATTATTTGTTTGTGCTGGGTTTCAGATAACCAAAATAAAATGTTTAGATCTGCACATCAAAGACAATATTGTAATTCAGTAGTGCTAATACATCAGTGCTTTGATAGAAGGAATTAACAAGTTCCTCATACCAACTCCAATAAATAACCTTTTCAAACTAAAAATAAAATAGTGTGGTATGGTTAGATCTGTCAGAGTCCCAGACCTTGGTGGTAGGGATAAACTCTGTAGGCCTGCTTCTGGATACTTGTTTGCTGGCCTATGTCTTGCTGTAGGTCTCTCTCACCAGTTCACATGCTGGAGTTACACCTGTACAAGTATTAATACACTTTGTGCATCAACAGCTGGTCCTGTGCATGCCTTGTTAATACTGCCAGCCCACTTGCTCTGGGTGTTTTGACACCTATACAGAAATACCTGGACAAATTTCTGAGCTCTGTACCATCCTGGGAGGGAGGTCTCATGTCCACGGGGAAGGCAAGGAAGGCTGTACTAGATGCTACACATGTCAGATGCTCCTGTGGACCTGCTGGCCCCTCTGGCCATGCTGGCACTTAGTGCAGCCCAGCCCTAGGGTGTTTTTGGAGTTCTTGTTCCTACCTACTGGTGAAACCTGCCTGCTGCTGGCTGTTGTCCTAAACACCAGGCTCAGTCAGCCCCACAGTCTGAGACCCAGCTTGCTGCAAAGGTTTCTCCACTCAGGGCAGTGTGGTAAAAGCTAAGTGTAATGATCACTGCTGATGACCAGACAGCACCCCGTGGGACCAG
Source organism: Anas acuta (assembly GCF_963932015.1). Classification (NCBI taxonomy): domain Eukaryota; kingdom Metazoa; phylum Chordata; class Aves; order Anseriformes; family Anatidae; genus Anas; species Anas acuta. Next base: position 19,896,695 of record NC_089017.1, read on the forward strand.
GCTGTCTGACAGCCGAAATTAAAATGTTCATAGCCATGGTTGCTCTTTGGATGGGTTACTGTTTTCTTAAGATCGGGTGCCACCATTCCTGTAAGTAATTACATATCCGATTGCTGAGCCTGCACATGGGCACTAGCTGACAGCAGGGCTGCATAACTTCTCCTAATGGGTATTTTTGAGTAGCTTGTTTGAACATTTCCTCTGGGATACTGCTAGCATGAGGTTTCATGCTTTTTGGATTGTTGTAAGCTACACTTGTCAGGTACCACATTCCACAAGGAAGCTGTCTCCATTTAGCCAGGAGAGGACACTGCATTAAAGTGTGTCTGAACCCTGACCTACTTGTGGAGACTCAGTCAGGAGTGTCTGTCTTCCCTTTCTTCTCCAAATACTGAGTTAGAAGAAAAGGCTGCTAGCACCACTGGATCCACCACCACAACAGCCAGCACATCACTCCTTATCCCTTCTGTAAATCACACTGAAACTCTTAGGTGGTTTGGGCACACACAGGTGCCTGTCTTTATAAGCACAGAGAACTTCATAAATTGATACAACAGGGATGACAATAATTATTTCCTTTCATTATAGGTAGTCTTAACTAGATAAACAGGCAATCACTTTACCTTTTTAGGAGTTAATAGATGTTTAGTGATCAGTAAAAAACCTGATCTTTGCTACAAGAGTATTTGCAATGCTGTTTTTATACTCCCCTGTTTGATGTTATTGATGGACTCTCACAGCTCTAACACATCCTTTTGAAATGGCGTGGGTCTTTTATCTGTCTGGGAAAACACTCTGATCCAGAAGTGGTAGAAACATCTATCGCAGAGAGCAGCTCAAAGTGTACTCAAAGGCTGGAATGCAAAATGCATTATAGCTTTTGGGAATCAATACATCTATTACATTCATTTTGTATTATCAAATAACATTGTAACTGCTCTGTTTGTTTGAAGTCTCTAGGGTAAAAATATTCTTTAAACAGATGTTTATTTTTGGACAGGCCTATTGAGTTGTCTCCTATTGTATGTTAAAGTAGCTACTCTCAGAGGTCACAGAGAGTTCAGCTTTACAAAGACACCCTTATTTTGTTAAAAATGAATGTTCTGAGTCTTTAATAGTAACAAGATAAAATATACTTAATACAAGTTTGTTAGAATGTTGCAGTTGATGACTCCTTCAGAAAGAAAGGGGAAAAGTAATGCAAGTAAAGTTTGGAAGATAAACATAGGCATGAAAGCATAAGCTCCATTTTCCTAAATGTAAATACCTGTATATGTTTGTAATAGCTCTGCTACGTGAACATTGTTCTTGTTTATTTGTGTTTGTTTCTTCCTCCTCAACCTACACACACTCAGGAAAATGCTAACTGGCTGTTGGCTTTCTGAGAAGCAGGCACTAATTAAAAAGGCACAGGCCCATGACTGGACCCAGTCAGATGCACTGTGCCTCTGCACAGGCCTGATGAAGACCTTGTGGCCCCAGGCTGCCCCAGCCCTCATACATCCCCCCCTGTGCTGTCAGGGTGGAAGAGCAACGCAGCAACACAAATTCCAGCAAATGCACTGTTCAAGGAAGATAGCGCTCCGATAGCTGTGAAAGGAGAGCTTGCTTTTCCCCAGAAGGAGAGCAGAATTAGCTGCAGCAAATCGAGTTTTTCGTTGGTGTTGCAGTTTGTTTATGCCTGGAGATACCTGGGGTGATTTATTTTATTTACCCATGTAATGGCTGGCTTACCTACTGCAACTGCCAGTTCCAATCTAGGAAGTGGAGCTGACTTTGAGAAGAGCTACGTGAAGTTATACACCTGTCGCCCACTTGCAGCTACCAGCACGTTACATGAGGGCAGAAGAGCAGGGAGTAGCACTGGCACGTGGAGACATGCCCGAGCCCAAACCGTAATTTTCTCTGCAGATATTTGCGGATCGCTGCTCTTAGACACAGGACTAGACGTCTTACAGCACTTTAAAAATCTCAGACTTCTTGAAAAGCCTGTGTTGTCGGGGTGCTTTTTTGGAACTGGAAGAATGTTAACTGGGATTTGTAAGGGAGATGGAGTGACAACGATTAGTTTTGAGGGGGAAAAGATTCGGGGGGGGGAGGAGGGAAATAATGAAAATAGCAGATTTACAGATAATTCGTCGGTAAGCTAACAAGCTGCCGGCGGACCACGGCCGACCATTTGGCGAACCCCCGGCAACCCCACGGGGCACCCGCGGTCACGGTGCGCCCGGCGGCGCCCCCCGGCTGCCGATGGAGGGGCCGGTGGTGGGCAGGGCAGAGCCGCCGCGTCCCTCCCCTCGCCTCGGCTCCCTCCCTCCGGCTGGGGGCGGCCGGGTCGGCGCTCGCCGGGATCCCAAACCTTCCTCCCTCGGCGCATGGTGGCGGCGGGGCCGCAGCGCGGAGGAGCCGCCGGGGAGCGGGCGCTGCCCGGCCGAGGTGAGGCGGAGGAGGAGGAGGGAGGGAAGGAAGGAAGCAAAGAGGGAGGGAAGCAGGGAAGGAGGGAGCGGGGCGCTGGCAGTGCTCCCTTTCCGTGCCCCCGGGAGAGCGCCCGGGGCCGCGGGGACGGCGCCGAGGCGGCGACGGGGATGGAGGCGGAGAGCTCCGGGAGGGCGCCGGCGCTGCGGGGAAGGGGAAGGGGAGCTGGGGATGGTGCCGGCGCCTTGCTCACCCCACCCCCGTGCGGCTTTTTTTTCGTCCCCTCGCCCCCCCCAGGGCGATGCTTGTTGAGGGGTCTGGGGGCGGTTTGTTCCCTGGGGTCCTGCGGGGCAGGGAGAGGGGCGCACGGCACAAGTGTCGGTAGAGGGCTGCTGGCTCGGCGCCGGGGTTTGGGAGGTGCGGGTGTGCCAGCGCTGTGTCCCGGCAAGTGCCCGTCCTGCCGGCAGCTGTGGTGGCAGCGTGGCTGGGCTGCCCCATCCCGGAGAGCTTGTGCTGTGCCAGAAGCGAGCGTGTGAGACGCTACGGATGCACAGATCCCGCTGAGAGATGCGTTACGGGGAATAACCGAGACAATGAAAAGCTCCGGCTGACCTCATCTGGAAGAAAATGTTATATATGTTAATTAAAAGGTTTGGCGTCCTTAGGAAAACATTCCTAGGCACCATTACAGATATCTTACTGTCAGCTCCATCCCAGTCCCGCTCTGGGTTCTGGCTGTACAAGCTCACACCTGCAGAAGCCCTGTTTTTTTCAAGGGGAAGGTTGGCTTTTGGTCGGGGAAACCTCACTGAACTGTAACTCACCGAGGCCTAAATATCTGCTGTGCACAAAGAGTGGTTTATTAGAAACCGTCAGTGACACTAAATCAATACTCCCGTTTATTCCTCTGAATAAAACATGCTACAAAGGCATAATCCTAATTAATCTCTGGCATCTTTTACATTTTTTTTTCCAGCCATTGTTAGATGCAGGTTATCTGCATCTACTCAGTCACGGCCATTGCTAATGAAAGCGTTTTATCTCGGACACAGTTTCATGGCACTGTTACTTGATTTTCATTGTGTAGGCTAACTGCAACCACTACAGCTTTACTTACATCTCTGCTTTCTTCACAAGTTTTTTCTGTCTTGGTCATAGGGTGTTTTTAATCAGTACTTAGGAAATTGCTCATTTTATCTGTGTTTGTTTATTTATTTATTTATTTATTAGTTAATCATTGTTTCTGTTAAGCATTCTGGGACGTGCTTGGGTGAAGATGTACCCACATATTGGGCAAGTAACAGTAGTGGGTTGATTGTTTTTAATAACATTATTTACCGTGACTGGACACAGGATTTCTGCACAAGAACATGATATTCCTTTTCTTCCTACTCAATCAAGGCATGTTCCTCCACATCACCTAAGTTGCTCTTGATTGTGCTGTGCTGGCAAGCTTGGGTTGGGAGTATGGAAAGCAAAGGCTGAAAGGAAGCCAGTAATTGCTGTGGTCCATTTTTGTGTTTTAGCCTGTAGTTGTGCATAGTGCTTGTGGTGCTGCGTACTCCAGCAGGGCAGTGAGAGATGAAGTACTGTAGGTCACTGCACAGCCTGGAAGAGCCTTGCTAGGCTGCAGGTCATCCTGTAGCTGGCACCAGGCAAGAAATCCAGTGTCTTGTTTTGTATACTGCAGTGTTGTAAGCAGTGTTTTTAAAATAATCATTAGATGGAAAGTAGGATTCATGATTTTTCCGAGTGATCTGAAGAACACAATGACTATTCATCAAGCTTTGTATTTCCACAAGTTTCTCCTGTGTTAGACACGCTCAGTACCAGTTGGATGGCTCCCCAGTGAAAGCAAAGCAGTGTTTGTTAGTGGAGGCTGCACTGAACATGGGGTGGAAGCTCTTAGCTGACTTAATCCATCCCTTGCCTGAAGTAAGCTCCTGGTTCTCCATGGTAGGTGACAACCAGTTTGTAGGACTTTCTTCCTTCAAGCCAACTTGTTACAGCGCAAGAGTGAGAAGCTGTTGTGCCCCCATTCCTGCCTCCCCATCAATGGGAGCTCTCCCCATATCTTGCCTTTTTTCCCCTTTCTTCTCCGCTTTCCATGCCTCCCTTCACCCACAACTGTTCCCATTTCACTCCTTTCTGCCGAGGGGATAAATTGTGTGGGGTATCAGCATTTTTAACTGGCTTGGGAGTGAGGACAGAGGCGGTCAGTGGCTGGAAGGTATTACCAGTTGTCAGAGCCCTTTCTTTGATACAGAGGAAATTGCTGATGTGATTGTAGTTGACAAGTCTGGTAAGTTTTGACTGGGCCGTTTCCAACTTCTGATTTTCCAGTTTTCACAAAAATTGATAGAATTCTCCCAGGTTGTAGTGTCTAAAATCTTACCTGTAAATGCAGAACTAAAAGGGTGTGTTATTCCAAAATCATTGTGGCACTTACAGATGAAATGGAATTAAATTGAATTTACGGCCTTAGTAAAGACAAGGAAAAAACTAGTGTTGTTACTATTTGTCTGTTTACATTGCTTGGGAGGTATGTAAATACACCTTCATGGCTCTGAAAGCTATAGGAGTTCTATTATTTTATTTTTAAACAATCTTCTAATTAAATAATTTCAGTCATTTTCATGTTACGTTGTTGAGCATAGTTAATGCATTTCGGAAAATACTTTACCGCTGATCTGGGATTTTTCTTAATTGTCTTATTTTCTCCCTAGGTTCAGACTTTAGGAGGTCAGACATAGATCACAGATAAGCATTTTAACACCAGTTAATCAGAGAATAAAATAATCAATTTTTCTAGAAGTATTTTTCTAGGAGAAGGTTTTGTGGAAAGTAGCTCCAAAGAAAATAAATCCATAATGAAAAAATAATTAAGGCATTAATTTGCTGCAAAACTCAAGGAAGTGGCTGCAAATGCAACCAATCTGTCTGAGCAGATCAGGAATATACCTGAAATTCTGAACTTAGGGAATACATGTAGCACTTGAACAATTACCTTTTCCATGACCAAGCACAATAAATCACAGTAGAAGATAATTAGAGACAGCTGTGCTGTTGACATGATCACTAGAATCCTGTAAATGTAAAACATAAATAAATCAGTCTGTTGGTAAAGATTAATTTCTCCATTTTTCCTTGTCTCCTGGTCCTCACAATCATACAAAAACTTTCAATTTGGAGCTCTGTGGTCAAATTAGGTGTGAGCTCTTCAAGGGAGAATCCAGAACATTTAAACATAGCTGTGTGGGCAGAGTGCTGAAACAATATTTGTTCCTTGAAACATTTCTTATTTGCATCAGTTTAAATATTTTTTGTTTGCATGTTTTGTTTTTTTTTTTTTTTAAGGGTTGAGGGCCTCTGGTGAAAGCATGGAAACTCTGAAATGCTGTCAAAAGAGAAAAAAAATGTCTTGGAGAAAACAATGTATAGCGTTGCAACCATCTGAGATGACTAAGTTACAACTGAACCCCAACACAGAAGGAAACTGTACTTTAAATTGGTTTTCAGATCATTTTTGCTTCTTGAAGAAAAGATTAACGAAAAAAAATTGCCAAAGCAGCTGTACGGCTTTCTTTGTCATTGGTGTCAGTGTCACATTTCAAGTTATATTGCCTTAATACTGTCATTTTAAAGAATGGAGATTTAGTTAGATCCATGTTATATACATGGTATGTGTAATCTTATATGTGAAAATGTTTTGGTTTTGAATTAGCGTTAGAGTTCATTAATTGGTCTTCATTATGCAAACATCTGACATTGCATGTTTTGTATGTTCTCTCATGCATCATTTATGACAATTCACCAGCATGCTGCTGCTTTGTTCTAGATGAATAATAGTAAGTTTTGTAGATAAAATCATTTAATGGGCTTTAACTAGTACAATTGATATTTATTTTAAAATTTTATTGTGTGTCATTGGCCTTTTCATCTTGCAAGAGTTTTTTGGATCCAAAGTAGACTTGTATGTTATGTTGCTTTAGGATAATTATTTTCAGTTTACTGCTAATAGAAAGTGTGAACATGTTAATTTTAGCAATTATAACTTGAATGTCATCTGAACTGAAATGTTGCAGTGGTTTGTTAAAGGCCATTCAGGTTTTAAAGTAGTTTCATTCAAGGAGTGTGACTTCGCAAGGTAGCAGGGACTATGGATAGCTGTGGCACAACTTCCTTCATTCAGTTTCTAGTTGTAATCCCATAAACCTGTTTGGAAAGAATCACCTGTGATGTGGGAGGATAAATTCAGGCTGTGTATTTGATCTTCTGTTGAGACTGCAGATAGGGTGCCAGTTGGTGCCATCTGTGTTTATAGATTTTGCAATGGTATTTACCAGAAGATTATTTGAAAACCAAATAAGTTTACATAGGTCAGTGAATTGCAGTTTGCAAGGCTTACATCTGGGATCATTGTAAACACTTTTTTCAGAGTTTGCACTGAGCCTTCTTTCTCAGAAACTGACCTCTTTACTAGAGTGTGTGGTGGTGCTAATGCACTGGGTTTATATGCTTTCAAATACATTTGAGAGAAGCTTTATTTTAATGGTTGTGTGCTCTTGTGCTGGTAGCTTAGAACATGTGTTTTCCTTTGATATCTCCTGTGCAAACAAATTTTGTGGAGAGAAAGCTATAAAAAAGAGTAATTTTACATTTAGTCTTTTTTTTTTTTTCCCCTGAAACAAGTGATATATATGTAGTGTTGTAAACATAGATACTGTTTTTGCAGTAAAGCATGTGTAAAAGACAAAGTGCTGCAAATGAGAGTTCAGTCTGTCAGATGTCTGGAGCTTTATATTGGGTTTACATGGCAAGGGTTTTTTAGCAGGGGTGTTGCAGGGGTGGCTTCAGTGAGCAGAGCCCAGCAGCTGCCCCGTGTCAGATCAGAGCCAGCTCCAGATGGCTCCAAAAGTGACCCACTGCTGGACAGAGCCAAGCCATGAGTGATGCTGGTTGGGCCTCTGGGAGAGGAGATTAAAGAAAAAAGAAAAGAAAAAAACTGCTGGGGAACTGCAGCCTGGAGAGAGATAGTAGTGAGGAGCAGCCCTGCAGCCCCCCAGGTGAGTGCAGCAGGAGGGCAGGAGGTGCTGCAGGCAGGCAGCAGCAGTTCCCCTGCGGCCTGTGTGCTATGTGGTTGCAGTGCTTGAAGAGCTGCTGCCTGTGGGTAGCCCCTGCAGGCTCAGTTCAGGAGGGACCCCACACTGTGGGAGGGACCCCGTGTGGAGCAGGGGCACAGAGAGACCATGACCGAAGAGACAAAGCACCGGGGCCTGACCGCAGTCCCAATTCCCCTGCATCACTTGGAGGGGGGAAATTTGAAAGAGGGTGGATGGGGGAAAGTCTTTTTAATTTGCTTTTAGTTTCTCACTGTTGCAGTCTGCCAGAGATAGGCAATAAATGTAATCTCCCTATGCTGAGTCTATTTTACCTGTGAGGATTATGGGTAAGTGATGGGTAAGTATTCCTGTTGCTTGCCTTTTATCTCAAACCTTGAGCCCCTTCTCCCCCTTACCCTTTGAGGAGAGGGAGTGAGAGAGTGGCTGTGGTAGAGTTCAGCTGCCCAGCAGTGTTAAAACCACTGCAAGTTTACTGAAACAAGATTTCTATGGAATGTCTCAAGAAAGCTCTTTGCACACAGAGAACAGCGTTTTCTGTACAACTGTTCACTATTTATAAATTGTGTGCATTGAATAGTGCTTGTAATCAGTGGAGAGCATCTTAAGCGAATTATCAACTTCAGCCTTCTATTGATCTAATTTATTTCACAAAATAAGACAGGAAGTATGTGTGCTCAATGTGACAATTTTAGTAATTGCAGCTGTGTTGCAGATGAGACACCTGATAAAACCTGACCATCATTCTGCACAGGTGGGTCTGGGTAATTTAAAGTTTAGAAGAAAATTGTGGTTAGAAATTAGAGCACTTAAATGGAAATTTCAAATGTAAGTTCTAGTCTAAATATTTTAATCTTATTTTTATGTACCTTTTTTATATGTTGAAATTGGTTGCATGTATGTTAATTTAAATTCAGTCATTTGACGACTTGTTTCTGTGCTTTTAAGAAATCATTTTAACTTGTGAGTTCAACATGAAGTAGTGGGCCAAGTTTGGCATGATAGTGAGGTTATAGTTTTATGCTCAATACAAAGTTTAATGCAATGTCCTCTCCCTGTTCCCTCTGTGCATTGATTTTTCTCATGATAGTGGTGCTCTGCTATGGCTTACCTTTCAAGAGTTAACTGAGATCTCATTTTTCTCTCTGTTTTAGGTTTTCTTTAAGCTACTAATAGACATAGTACATGACAGCTGGAGTGCAAGATTTTCCACAGACTGACCAGCTGATTGCTCTGTTGAGATACTAGATAATTGAGCAGAGGTAGCCAGTTTTCAGAAATGTGCATGAGGCTTGTGTTGAGCATACATGTTTATTCAGTCATTAGTCATGATCATGACTGCATAAAATCAGTGTAATTACCTTCAACCAATCTTTATATCTAAGTGACCCAGACCACATTCCATGACAGGCCTGACAGCTTGAATTAGAGCTTGCCTTTTATCGCAGCCAAATTTGGAGAACAGAAATATCCAGTCTCTTGAGTTTGCTCAGTGCAAGAATGGGACATGTTAATGTGAAAGGGTAGAAGTCCAAACTAAAACAGAGCATTAGGAATGCTCTAATTCTTTGATGCTTGACTAGCCCATATCAGCATAATTTATGTAGTTTTGCTGTTTCATATTGCATGCATTGCGCAGTGAACACACAGTCTGTTACTTTCAGGATGCATCAGCACTCTTGCACATGCCCACGTGCACAGCATGCATCTGCTTCCAATGCATGTTTGAGGGATATCTGGAGAAGGTTAGAGAAAAGAAGCCCATGCATTTGGCACAATTCATCCAGCTTTTGGGTGCTCCTAGACTTCCTTTCTTTCCACAAGCTTCTTGGATACGGCCAGGGAGAGGGTCTGGATGAAAAAAGCTTGTGTATGAGCAGGCTGCTTGTAACCGTGTCTTTCCAAGGTAGCCCTGTAACTTTGTTTGTCATCACTGGACAGAAGAGATTCTGATTCAAGTCCCAAGCAAATGATGAGGGAAGTGATTGTTATGCTTTGCTCTTGTGCTGGTGCAGCCTCACCTCAAGCACTGCATGCAGTTTTGGGCACCACACTATAAGAAGGGCATAAAAACTATTAGGGAGCTTCCAAAGGAGGTTAACAAAATGGTGAAGTGTCTAGAGCGATAAGACCCAAGGGAATGGCACGGAGCTACAACAAAGAAGGTTCAGGCTGGATATTAGGAAAAGGTTCTTTATTGCGAGGGTGGTCAGGAACCTGGAACAGGCTCCCCAGGGCAGTGGTTATGGCACTGAGCTGATGGAGTTCAGGAGTGTCTGAACAATACTCTCAGACACAGGGTTGTAATCTTAGGTAGTCCTGTGTAGTGATGTGCGTTGGACTCAATGATCTTTGTGGGTCTCTTTCAAGTTGGGATATTCGGTGAGTCATATTCTGTGAAATGATCACAAAAAGACGGGATAGAAAAAAACTTATGAATTATCCAATCCATTCATCTGCTTCAAGTTAGGAACATCTATATCTGTTATATGTAACTTGTTCTTAAGGGACTCGGCAATCTCTCTAACATCATCTTGCCATGGGAATTTTTTCATTTCATGTTATCCAATTCATACCTTTCTTGTTGTAGTTTAACACCATCCTACATATGTCTTGGACAGAGAAGACGGTTGTTATTCTTATAGAGTGTTTTTATTGGGTTACTTCTTAGTGTTTTTGCTGTAGTCTGCTTTTTTTTAAGCTCAGTTCTTCCACCTCAGAGGTGTTTGTTTTTGGATTTTTTTTTCTTGTACACCAGTTATCTTAGATGCATTTCTTGGGTGGTCTTTCATTGCTTCACATCTATTTTGAAATTTTCTGCCCAAATTAAGACTCCATATGACCTGAGGCTTTAATGACATTGAATAAAACTGAATGGGATCCTCTTCATATTTGCTGAAATAATGTTTTTGCAGCACTGTAACTTTTTATTCATGTTTAGGCAGATCCTCATCTGAGGACAAGTGTTTTAAGATGAGATTCTCACTGTTTGTTTTATTGTTTATTGTTTCAGCTTGACTGTTGCATGTTGCACTCTTCTTACTGAAGATGACACTACTTTTCAGGTCATTTTTCTGTATGGTGTGGACAAATATTTTTGGTAACCCTACCTTACAAAAGGAAAGACGTTTTTGGCTAAGTCTTCTTTTTTTCTAAATGTAGCTATCCTTTTCATGGAAGGAAATGTCATAGAGAAAGATAAAGTATTTTCATTGTAGAGCAAGTGGTTTAAATTAGCCATCTGTATTGAAGAATCTGTGGAATGAAAAATTCACCAGACTTCTGATGATCCTTTAGATTGGGAATAGCAGTTCATGCAGATGTTAATGCTCAGAGAGAAACCTGCTTTCTGCTCAAGTCTTTCAGATAGTTTACAGGCGATGGTGGTAACACTTTTCATAAGAAACTGTTGGCCTCTATCCTTAGTTATTTTTGTAATATTAATGCTAGACGTTTGTGTAGTCAATGCTTTTTGAAAAATACAGTTTTGGTGGTAGTAGCTTTAGTTCTTTAGTTTAGGTTGTGCCTGAAAGAGGAAAACGGAAAGAACAAACTCTGGCAAAATTAATTATCTGTAAGAAAGCAGGTTAAAAAAGAATTTAAGGAATAAGTAAAGGAGCAGAAAGTCTTCTCAAAAGTTCATAGGGCCATTAGATTATTGGGAAATAAAAAACAATATTTGGGGAAGGTGAGGCGATAGTAGAAAACTAATTTTAAGTTTTGATTTTTTTTGTTTGTGGTGGAAGAAATGAAGTTTCTGCAAGGGAGTACTTGGACTCTAACATGGGACACTTGTTAGAAGGTCAGTTGCCATCTGAAATGTTGACAGGAGGTACAAAAATACTGACTCAGAAATAAAATAATTGCTAAATGTGCCGTGACATTTTCTGTAAAATGTTTTGGTAACAAAAGGCTGAAAATGGTAAATGTGTGGCAGTTTTGGTCAGATTCCAGGAGAGATTCAGGGAACCACAGACCAGTGTGCCTGCAGTCTGTGTGGTGTGTACCAAGGAGTAGGCATGGTGGACACATGCATAAATATGAGATTAGAGAACATGAATTTTTCAAGGGGAATTAATACATCATAAACCTGGAAGCACATAGATAATAGAGATGGGGGTGATTTTTGGGTTTCTGAGATTTCAGAAAGGTTTGTAAGGAAGACAAGCTGCTATCATCATGGGGAAAAGCAAAACTTCTTGCATGGGCAAGAAAGAAAGAAAGAAACAAAAAAAAAAAAAAAAAAAAAACCACAAAAAAAAGGGTGGACATAAACAGTTTGTTGTCACAACAGAGGAAAGTTACCAGTGTAGATGTGCACGGATCTATCTGTTCATTTGCCAGGGCTTTCATTTGTTCATATGTGATTCAGAAGACATGATAGATGATAGAATTTGTAAGTACTGTTTTGTTATTCAGGGTAGCAAGCATGGGCTACATTGTAAGACCAAGTAGCTGGGCAGTGAAATAGTATGTGCTGTAAAACAGACCGACTTCTGCTTATAAAGTGATGGCTTCTAAGCTACTGTTATCTCTTGGATATAAGAACATACACTTGTAATAAATGTTTCTGTGAGTATGTCACAGGTCAAGAAAAAACAAAACAAAAACAAACAAACAAACAAAAAGGAATGTAATTTTTGTAATTCTTTCCTAAAGGAACGGAGCACAAATCTGCCATTTGTATCCTGGGGGTGCATCTTGGGTATTATCTGCATTTCTGGACCACCATGTCAAGAAGGTTCAAGTAGAACTGGGAATAAACTACAGAAGTTCTACAAGGGCAATTGCAGATATTAACACCTTCTGTACAAAGAACAGTTAAGTTAATGAGGAAAATAGACAACTGGAGAGGCAATGATAGTTTTATAAAATCATGCATGGTATGCTGAGGCTGGTAGGGATCATTGTTTCTCCCAGTACAATAATGGGCATATCAATGAAACTAGCAGGTGTTGGGTTCAGAACAGCAAAAAGGAATATTGTTTTCACTCACACATCGTTAACTTGTGTAACTCTACAGGATGTGGTGGATACTGAAAATTTATAGTGATTTGAAGGGAGACTGGACAAAATGAATGGAAGAAAAAGTCTGTAGAGGATTATTAAATACATAAGCATGACCTCTGACTTTGAAAGTCGCTGAGCTGCAAATTGTTGGAGACTGGAGAGTATTTGGGGAAAGTATGACTAAATGCTTACACTATTCTTATCCTCTTCCCCAGACATCTGCTTTTGGCTGCTTTTGGAGACAGGGGTACTGGGTAGAAGATTTGACCTGGCATAATTTTAGATTTGTCTTTTTAAATTGTAAAAACTCAAGACACATTTTTCTGTGAGTTAAAAGCTCAGAGTAGCATCTGCAAATATTGTACTTTGTAGACCAAAAGCCTTCTGTTCATTTTCTTTATAATTTAAGACAGAAGTACATTTTCAACAAAACACAAAAATTACCATGAACATTTGTATGTCTCCTGCCAGTTGGCGTCAACTACAAATTATGTTTCATTTCAGTCATGCTAAACTGCCAGATGAGATAATACATATTGTCTCGTTTAGGGAATCTAAGCAGCTATGCCTGTCGTCCTTGCTTATTTTTTCTGATTTATTTTCTCTAACAGCTGTGTGAATTTTTTATTTACTATGGAAGTTTTGCATTTCTTAGGCTGTTTCCCTTCTATTACAGGTACGTTTATAACTGCTGACATGAATACAAAATATGTGAGATTCCCTACAATGTTAAAGAATAGATTGAAATCTCTTGTATCTCTGAACAGGACAGAGAGCTGTAGATGAAGAAGAATGCTGTGCAACTTACCTTTCTACAAACACTGGTTTACTAGGTTGATTTAGATCATAGATTCAGTGGTATAGCCTAAGAGCACTTAACCAGCACATCAAAAATGTGTAGCCACATGATGCAAAGATGTAGCATAAACATACCTTGTCAATCCAAATTTTAGTCATCTTGTACTAGCAGGTGTTCTGCTATGTCACATACTGTTTGTCTATCTACAACTGATAATGCCAGGCCAGGTATTGTTTGTCCTACTGCAGCTGGCGCGAAGTCCTCGTGAGTGCAATATCCTGTGCTCTGGCAAACGTGACAGAATAGTGATTGTGTCCACACCTGCTCTGGGGTGAATTTTTACTGCATGGTGATCGTACCAGATGGTGATGTACCAGATGGTAATCTGGCATTAATGAACATGGAGCCATGTGCTGCACTTGCATACTTTACTGTTCTGTCAAGTATTGACAAAACTAACACACTATCGCTGTTTTTTCTAAGGTGACAATGAAGGTTAAATTACCAACACTTTCTGTTCCAGACTGTATCTGCCAGTTTCTTCGTGTCTGACCACCTGAATGTTTTTTCTATCTTTCTGCTACCAAATAAACTATTCTATCCTCCTTTTCTCTGTAGTCTGAGACATGGGGGAAAGCAACATTGCCTGAGGGGGAAAGCCTGTGCAGTGATTATGCTGCCATAGAGAGTTTTTATATTAGCCCATTTTGTATGCCATCAATGTTAGCAGTGGCTGAATTCCCAGGTTATCCTGTGCTGCTGCAGTGGAGGCCAGGTTACAAAGGCAAGGATCATGCAGGTATTAGGAAGTTCCTTCCTGAGCCTTTGTAGTCTGTTCCCACGTATGCTGATGAAGTACAATGGTCGAGAACTCGTTCACTTCACATACCGAAATGAGCTTTATTGAAGTACATGGCTTTGGAGGCGGGGAGGGCAGGACTGCACAGAGGTCTGAGGGGCAACATTTGGGTTTGTGTAGGTGAGACTATTGAAGTTTGTTGTAAATAGCTGTGAGTGCTGTTTTGTTATGGTTGGGGTGTTTGCATGTAGTAGTTTGTTTGATCTCTGCATGTTGAGTGAATGCTAATTAATGTTACTACAGCACAGTTATTTTATGACCACCTTAAGAATAAACTGTAGGAAACCCCCAAAGTATTTGTACCTTCAAATGTCATTGTCTGATACTTGTAAATGTTTGAACTGATGATGTATTTGCACACAGCAAATACAGTTCCGTTCTGACAGTTTATTAAAGCTGTGCCAAACACTTTTAATCATAGTCAGCAGCATTGTAGCTGTGTATTCCTGAACTGATAAAGGAAGATAAATCTTCCGTTTGGACTGGAAAGTGGTCTAGCTTTTCTGCTGCACTAAAACACCTCTCATGTATGGACAGGGGAAGGCTCGACCATGTCATTAACTAATTATACCTCTGAGAAGTCTCTCAGGTATTATGAAGCCACTGTTCAGATACCTACCTTTAGCTGAAAAGTAATGCAGGGTTCTTTGCCGGAGAATCAGGGAATATATTGAAGGGATTCATACATTGGATATGATATACAAAAATAATCCAAAGGAAATAGTTTTAATATATATACGTATATTCATTTAGCCTTTTGCTAAAGGCTGAGAAGCTTAGCTAAATAGCTGAGAAACTATTGCAAAAAAGGCCTTCTATCTTGCTGTCAGTCAATCCATCGACTGGTCAATGAACTCAGACCTTGTATCCATAAAAATTATTCTTCCACCAAATCTTTATGTAACTAGTCCATTTTTTTATTATTATTATTTTTAGTAAACTGTTAAATATTCTTTCTGGAGGTTAGATTATGGAAGGGAGATCATTAATTAATTGATACTCTTAAGTCTTTACTACCATCCTTCCTCCTGTAATAATCATGGATAAAATTGAGTGTAGCAGTAATATTAATATTAAGGCTTGTCTGTTGAAGTTGTCAGACACTCTTGTTCTTTATTCTTTACTATATGATTCCTAACGATGTAAAAGCAAGATGTGCAGCAAGTTCTAATGTTGTCATAAAAATAATTTAATAACCAATTAACAAATCTTTTATTCTGAATTAACAAATCTTTTATTCTGAATCCTCTTCTATGTCTGTGGAGTATTTTTTTTTTTTGTTCCCCCAAGGGATAACATACATATGAGCTGATGTTTATTGTTTCACTTTCCATTCATGTTTGCTCTTACAACTAAATAGAATGTATTGACTGACTACAAAAACATTCTGCAGTGAGGGTATTTGAAATTCAGATTTGCATGAAGTGAGCCAGATAACTTGGAAAATGTCCCTTTCCAGTCTAATTTTCTTGACCATAAAGACTGAACAAAGATGAAGATTGATCAAAATCTGTGCTCTCATTACTCACCTGTGTTTTTCTGTATCTGATAATGTGAAAGTTTATAAGACCTATGCCTTGCACTCTGAGTGAAGACATTCATCAGCTAAGGGGAGTAGTGTACATAGCTGTCTTTGCAAACACATAATATACCCCACATTATCTCTGAAATCTTCAGACATTATGACCCATTTCAGGCAGATGTCGGTCTGATAAAGAAAGAATGGGTAATTAGAGTCCCATTGTGTAGCATGGTGAACCAGTTTGAAATCTGGAAAAATTATCTGATGGTTATTTTTCGTGGGCTGGCTTAGACCATTAGGTGCCCCTCCTCAGTCAAGTTCTCAGAAATATATAGTTGTGGGTTTTTTTTTTTTTTTGTTTTTTTTTTTTTTTTTTTTTTGTTTTTTAATCTGTTTTGTTTTATAATGTTACTTTCCCATGGTTTCCTGCAAGGCCTCAGAAGCTCAAAACTTTTCCTTATTCAGAGAGGAAACAGGTATGTTTGAGTGTTAGTGTTTTACTTTTTAAACAAATGGCAATCGATAAGAGTAGCTAAAAACAGTAACAGATAAGCACTAGCTACATGTTCACAGCCATTGTCTAGAACAGTGCTGCTTGCAGGGCAATGTCCTCATAAAGAGAGGAGCAGGCAGAAGGTCTAAGGGAGAGTGTGAAGGTGAACACAAAGGGCTCAGCATGGACTCTGAAATCTGTGTGAGAAACAAATGTTGTACCTTCTAATCTGTGTTTATCTCATTACCAGATGGTGGAAGTAGTCCATCTGCTGCTCTTGCAGTCTAACTACTGTCCTGTTTAAACAATAATAAATATGTCCACCCACTGGTTCTGTTTGCCATTCAAAACCGGTGACTTTGTAAAGACTCTTGACTATATAGTACCATTCTGGTTTTGCATATTACTGTCTATTTTTTTCATACTGGATGAATTGTATGTTACAATAGCTCTGGATTTATCTAGTTTCGATTAAAATTTTATTTTGTTGTAACATGCACATGCTGTTACTCCATTAATGGTTAAGTAATGTAGTAATAGTCTTTGTTTATGAACCACAAGAAGGATGAAAATTGCTGCTCAATATTGTCCTTAATGGGTAGAGGCAGATCCACTTTTTAAGCTTGGAATCTTAATTTTTTCTGTGCACACTTTATTTTTGTTTGGCCTTTATGTGACTGAGATACAGATTTCAAGAGGAAAATTGCTATATATGGATATAGTCAGCCTAAACCTGTCTATGCAGCAGAAGCTTGATCTCTCTCTCTCTCTTTTTTTTTTTTTCCTCTGAAGTTTGCATGCTCTCACAGTGGAATAAATGATTCAGTATACTGTCCCTCTTCCCAGGATCATGGCTCTGCTGAGAGCCAAATTTTTTTTTGAATGGCTCCTATTTCATCTACTTTGTTTTGAAGATAGCACATGGTTCTTTATAAGGGCGGTTTTACTGCAATAGTATTCCTTACCTGTGAGCCAGTTCGAGGGGAAACAGTAATTGAGTGAAAGTTTTCATATGTCTTCTCTAATTTAGCAGTCAGGAAGTACTGGGTTGTCTTTTCCCTTTTGCTTAGATGTATGGATGTTTGTAATTTGTAGGCTGGAACAAGTTGATCCACACCCACTTTTGTGGTTGTCGACTGTGGCTCAGAGAGGTTGGCAATTCTGAGGGCTTCTCTATGTTGAAGTTTTTTAAAAAATAAATGAAGCAGTCAACAGAAGACTTTGTGTATGCACAAATTTGTTGCTTTGGAATTACTTGGGGGTCAAATTCTGAGCAGAGGCCAGTAGCTATTCTATTCAGTCTGGCCATGGTAGTAGTTCTTGAGGTGGTAGTAACCATTTGGGGAATGTCTATTTTTCTAGCCATATGTTAGTGATCTGAGCATTGCCCTGAGTGGGTTGCTTCATGATTACTATGTGTGACTTTCTGGAGGGAGTGTGTGGTCCGAGAGACCTCACAGATTTCCTGGATGCGACCCATGCTGTAGTTGTATCTGTTATTTATTATATCCTTTCAAAAATAGAAGATAAACTAGTTTCCCTAATGATTATGTGGGTTGTTTTTTTCTTCTCTTTTCCTTTTTTTTTTTTTTTAACAGTTAAATGAGTTTTTGCCTTTAGAGGGAAACTGTTTTGGCTCCCTTTCACTTATTTTTCTGTGCACTGTTGTTCTTGCTCAGCTCAGCTGGAAGATTCACTACCTACACATTTGTTTGTTCCAGGATATGGTAGATAGTTATTTAAATATGTAAACAGTTCAGTTTTTAACATTTGTGCTGTCTGAAAAATACTATAAAAGCAAGTGCCTAAGCATTGGAATTTTTATTTAATATAGTTATAATAAAAATATATGATTACTTGTTACATATTATCTTCTGGAATATTATACATATTATATATGTATATATGAATACATATTATCTTCTAGTCTTACGTGCAGAGATGAAGTCTTAATTTAGTTGATTAGACATTTTAAAAAAGTATTATTTGGCCATAATTGACATGACTTTTTAAATTATTTTTTAAAATTCAGAGTTGACTCTTGTGCAGAACTAATATACTATTTCTCAAGACAATAATCTGTAAAGAAAATACTGGCAGATATACATATCACAGTATCCCTCATTCAGCATCCTGCTTCCCAAATTAGAAATTTCATCAGAAAAACCACTTTGAGCTTTATCTTGAAAATGTTATTTAATAGTATGCAGCCATGCAGTTTGAACCGAAAAGCAAGTGGGACTGAGAAACTAAAAACTGTTAATGTTTAAAGAAGTGGGAGAATATATAAGGTCTGAGTTTGAGATAATAATGAAAAAGATCAATTCTAATTACATCTGTGAAAATATTCTATGGACCAATAAAGGGAGAAAAAACATTTTTTCCCTGTTTTATAATTTGCCTCCCTGTCTTGGAAAACATGTACATTTGTTTGAATTGCAGGCAGTTTGAGGTACCTGTTATGAGTAGATGCTGACAGAATCAAAGTCATTAAGAGGAAGGTAATGAAAAGATCAAAAGGTCAGTGGGATTATTTTTGAGCAAAACAAAACTTCACCACTGTTTATCAAAGACACTAAGAGTAATGAGTTTAAAGAAACAAGGTGATATTTGGTTGAAATGCAGAAAATGTAGGGTATGTGTCAACGTAACTGTATACTGAAATTATTTTCTTTGGAACCTCTCCCTGTCAAGTACTAAAAATTGCTTAAGTTATGTTAAAATTAAATAGGATACTCTGATCACAAAACAATGCTGTAATGAGCTGTCTTACATTGACCTAGACTAACCAGACTGTCCTCTCCCAATCTCCCAGTTTCTAAGAGCAGTTTTTTTTTTTTTTTAATTAAACTTCAGCTTAATTATTGCTAAAGTTCACTACTTCTTGAGCATGTGTTGGAAACTTTTGTTGAAAATATTCAATGAATATTGATCATAATATACTGAACCTGGAGTCTCACTGCAATAGTCAGATGGGTAGGTCTGCAGTTAACCCTTTCACTGGGTTAGACTGGCTTGTTTTGCATGATTTTTCCCCTCTTATGTTTTTTTTTTTCTTTTTCTTTTTTTTTCTTTTGTTTTGTTTTATTTAGTAATGTGGTTTTCCCTGTCATGTGGTCTCCTGTATTTCTTGAAGCCCATTAGTAATGAGCAGAGAGGAAACTGAGCTAGAGGAATTGTAGACTGTGCCCTCGTGAGGACTCCATGGTCCCACCGTGCATTTGGGCTAGGTACTTGTCCACTGGATGTGTGGCCATATGAGGAGGGGACATGTGTTGGTCATGGAGTGAGAGATAATGCCACAGCTGTTTTGCCAACTAGGATTCGTACTTTACAATAGTATGAAGGTGTATACACATTTATTTATAATTGAATCTTTAGGAAGGTGTGTGTCTTGTAGTAACCATAAAAGTGATTGCTCGATTTCATTGAAAGTTCACCAGACACAGCAAAACAACTATTTTTTCTTAGAGCAGGCACATTTGAAGCTACTGTTATTTTGAAAAGATGGACTAGATCTGGGAACTTAGTATACTCTGGGTGCTAGTAATGGTACAGCTCGTAGAAAAGTTCCCTTTCTTTCATAAGTGTTGATGTGAAGATAATGTGTATAACACCTTTCATTGGAAACTTCAAATGCAATGATAATTAACAATATTGGAAAACAAAACAAAACAAAAAACAGCAAATACAGCCTGTGTTTTAAAACATGGGGAAACGTTGATGCAGATCGTTTTAAGCAGGAGGAACAGCTGAGCTCTTTCCATTCCCTTTCCATAGCCACATAACTACATCCCCTCTTGTGAATTAATAAATACCACTCACAACATACTTATCAGATAACTCTGGGTCCAACCATGTTATGGTCATACATTCTTCTGGTGTTTCCAATGTTTCCTGAATAGGTGAGGTGTGGCACACAGCCATGAAGTGTGGTTTATTAAATTAATTGTCTGTGATAAATTGTGATAAATTTTAAAGATATGAGGCACTTTCAGACTTCACAATTTTAGACAGTTTTCTGTGACTGTCTACTTTTAAGTTAGTGCATTTACAGTTAATATTTTAAAAAGATGAACACTATCTAATAATGCACAAAATTAGTCCTTAAAGTCAAAGATAGCTTAGCCATTTTTACAGCTATCCTTTCATCTCATTGCTGACTTAGGAGGCTTTCTTAATGCATGAATGATTTGATTAGGTAGACTTTTTTTATTTGTCATCTGACTTCTACAGAAAAACAAAGTTCTGAGACAGAATCACAGAATCACAGAATCACAGAATTTTCTAAGTTGGAAGAGACCTCAAGATCATCGAGTCCAACCTCTGACCTAAAACTAACAGTCCCCACTAAACCATATCCCTAAGCTCTACATCTAAACGTCTTTTGAAGACTTCCAGGGATGGTGACTCCACCACCTCCCTGGGCAGCCCGTTCCAATGCCTCACAACCCTTTCAGTAAAGAAATTCTTCCTAACATCTAACCTAAAACTCCCCTGGCGTAACTTTAGCCCATTCCCCCTCGTCCTGTCACCAGGCACATGGGAGAACAGGCCAACCCCCACCTCGCTACAGCCTCCTTTAATGTACTTATACAGAGCAATAAGGTCACCCCTGAGCCTCCTCTTCTCTAGGCTGAACAAGCCCAGCTCCTTCAGCCGCTCCTCGTAGGACTTGTTCTCCAGGCCCCTCACCAGCTTCGTCGCCCTTCTTTGGACCCGCTCAAGCACCTCGATGTCCTTCTTGTAGCGAGGGGCCCAAAACTGAACACAGTACTCGAGGTGCGGCCTCACCAGAGCCGAGTACAGGGGGACGATCACCTCCCTAGCCCTGCTGGTCACAGTGTTTCTGATACAAGCCAGGATGCCGTTGGCCTTCTTGGCCACCAGAGCACACTGCTGGCTCATATTCAGCCGACTGTCCACCATCACTCCCAGGTCCTTCTCTGCCTGGCAGCTCTCCAACCATTCCTCTCCCAGCCTGTAGTTCTGCTTGGGGTTATTGCGCCCCAGGTGCAGGACCCGGCACTTGGCCTTGTTGAACTTCATACAGTGGACCTCAGCCCATCGGTGCAGCCTATCCAGATCCTCCTGCAGAGCCTTCCTACCCTCGAGCAGATCGACACACGCACCTAGCTTGGTGTCATCTGCAAACTTACTGAGGGTGCACTCAATGCCGTCATCCAGATCATTGATGAAGATGTTAAAGAGGACCGGCCCCAGCACTGAGCCCTGGGGGACGCCACTAGTGACTGGCCTCCAACTGGACTTGGCTCCATTCACCACAACTCTTTGGTCCCGGCTATCCAGCCAGTTTCTAACCCAACGAAGCGTGCGCCAGTCCAAGCCAAGAGCAGCCAGTTTCTTGAGGAGAATGCTGTGGGAGACGGTGTCAAAAGCCTTGCTGAAGTCAAGGTAGACCACATCCACAGCCTTTCCCTCGTCCACCCAGCGCGTCACTTTGTCGTAGAAGGAGATCAGGTTCGTCAAGCAGGACCTGCCTTCCATAAACCCATGCTGGCTGGGCCTGATCGCCTGCTTGCCCTTCAAGTGCCGCATGATGACTCCCAAGAGGATCTGCTCCATGAGCTTCCCTGGTACTGAGGTCAAACTGACCGGCCTGTAGTTCCCCGGGTCTGCCCTCCGGCCCTTCTTGTAGATGGGCGTCACATTTGCTAGCCGCCAGTCAGCTGGGACCTCCCCCGATAGCCAGGACTGCTGATAAATGATGGATAGGGGCTTGGCCAGCTCATCTGCCAGTTCTCTCAGTACCCTTGGGTGGATCCCATCCGGCCCCATCGATTTGTGGACATCCAAGTGCCGTAGCAGGTCACCAACCAGTTCTTCGTGGATGGTGAGGGCCACATCCTGCTCCCCGTCCCCTTCCACCAGTTCTGGGTACTGGGTATCCAGAGAGCAACCGGTTTTGCCGCTAAAGACTGAGGCAAAGAAGGCATTGAGCACCTCCGCCTTTTCCTCATCTCTTGTAACTAAGTTTCCCCCTGCATCCAGTAAAGGATGGAGATTCTCCCTAGTCCTCCTTTTTGTGTTGATGTATTTATAAAAGCGTTTTTTATTATCTTTAACGGCAGTAGCCAGATTGAGCTCCAGACGAGCTTTGGCCTTCCTAATCTTGTCCCTGCACAGCCTCGCTACATCCTTATAGTCCTCCTTAGTGGCCTGCCCAATTTTCCAAAGATTATAAACCCTCTTTTTTCTCCTAAGCTCAAGCCACAATTCTCTGTTGAGCCAGGCTGGTCTTCTTCCCCACTGGCTCATCTTTGGGCGCATGGGAATAGACCACTCCTGCACCATTAGGATTTGCCTCTTAAAGAGCGCCCAGCCTTCCTGGACCCCTCTGCCCTTCAGAACCGCCTCCCATGGGACTCCACCAACTAGTGTCCTGAGCAGCCCAAAGTCAGCCCTCCGAAAGTCCAATACAGTGGTTTTACTGGTTCCCTTCCTGGCCCCGCCAAGAATAGTGAACTCCACCATTTCGTGGTCACTCTGCCCAAGACTGTTCCCGACAATCACATCCTCCACCAGTCCTTCTCTGTTTGTGAAGAGAAGGTCTAGCAGGGCACCACCCCTGGTAGGTTCACTAATCAGCTGCGTCAGGAAGCTATCTTCCACTTTCTCCAGAAACCTCCTAGACTGCTTCCTCTGGGCTGTGTTGTGCTTCCAGGATATGTCAGGGAAGTTGAAGTCCCCCACGAGTACAAGCGCAGACGATTTCGCAACTTCTGTCAGCTGCCTGTAGAACTCCTCATCCGTCTCCTCATCCTGGTTCGGCGGTCTATAGCAGACCCCGACCAGGACACTAGCCTTGTTGTCCCTGCCGATCCTAACCCAAAGGGACTCGATCTTGTCATTCCTAGCCTCGAGTTCTACAACATCGAAAGACTCTCTAATATAGAGAGCCACACCGCCACCCCTTCTGTGCTGCCTGTCCCTTCTGAAGAGCCTATAGCCAGGCATCGCAGCACTCCAGTCATGAGACTGGTCCCACCACGTTTCCGTGATGGCAACCAAGTCGTAGCCTGCCCGCTGCACGATGGCTTCCAGCTCCTCCTGTTTATTACCCATGCTGCGTGCATTGGTGTAGATGCACTTCAGCTGGGCAGCTTTGGAGAAGAGATACAGTGCAGGGAGCTCATTGTGTGGTATCAAATGGTCAGAGAGTAAAAGCCTCCAATCATTTAATGGCCACTTCTATACTCCAGTGAAGAGTCATGTTGTGTATGTTGGTTTGCTTTTAATCTCAGAATAGCCGAGGGAAAACCTGATGTTCTTCTTTTGACGTTGGTTTAAATCCCTTCCACTTTTGCAGAGTTACCATGCCTTTCAACTGTTCAGAGGCTGAAACTAGACACAGTTTGGGAAATGTTTGATTTTGCTCAGAAGAGGCTGGAACTAATCATATTGACTTAGCTGAGGTTAGGTTTTCTGAGTACTTGGTGAATAGGAATTTTCCTCTGTAAAACTGAATTGAAAAATAATATTTCAGTTACTTACAGAAGTCTAATTCAATATATGTATGTGTGTGTGTGTGTATATATATACACATATATTACAATACAGGATAAAAAAACTCCAATCCTTAAGATAGGGTAAGTCTAAGTAAGACATCATGAATTGTTTGTGATAAACGTGTAGGTACTTTCAGAAGAGCTGTAGTTGTGAAAATGAGGGGAAACAGTTCCATTTTGGGGGGGAAATGAGTTTGTTAAGTAATGCCTTGAGCATTGCATCTAATTCTTTTTCTTCAGGAACGATTAGGGATTAATTTTGTGTAGAGCTTTTCTTTTTAAGGTCATTATGCACTATTGGGCTTATGTTAATATGAGCTTGGGATCTTTCTGAAGTTATCTCAATTGATGACCGACACCTAAGAAATGTAGTGTTCCATTACTTTGTAAAACTCTGCTTACTAACTTGATGGTAAAATATCAGTATCACTTCTAAAGGAGCTAATGCTGAAAGTTTTAGTAAATCTAGGAATAGCTGCCGACAGCCTTTAGCTAGGGAATATTTGTATTTTGAATTTATATGGATCTTTTGATCTAAACTGAGAGAAAAGTATTCTTCTTAAAAGTGTTGAAAGACAGAATATCAATTTGGCAGTGATCGTGTTTCAGAGCATGTGGAGATTTGACTTAAGGTTATATAGGTATTATGCAGAGTAAGAGGAAATGAATTGAAATGTATGGTTTTCAGCCATCAAGATTATATATAGTAGATATACTTATGATCATGTATATGAGAATAAATTAGTTCTGCATGTGCAGAAATTCAAAATGGAAACTGGAATGTTAAAAAAACAAACCAGTATAGCTGATGTAGTCACTGTTAAAGCTCTTTTTCAGCAGTAACTGCACCATGCCCACTTTCAGTTGCCATAAAACTCTGTAGGAACGTCCAGGCACTTTCTTCGTGAATTATTAAAGAGTACAGAATTGCCAGAGGGCCTCTGGATCCTGAAGCCTGTTCCCCAACAGTTGAATGCAGCTATTTAACAGATTTACAGCTTTCAGATATTTGCAGAGTATCTCTTTGCCCACCATGACACACAACTAATGCTTCCTAGTGCCACCCACTAAATTCTACATGCCTACATAAGACAGCTAAATATCTATAGTAGGCTTCAAACATGCAAAAATCACTTTTTTCATTATTATTTATCCACATTAATCCTTTGTATTTGAGTTTCTTAGGATTGGATAATAATCAGTGTTCTCAGAGCTCAGTCTCATCGTGTTTCACCTCACAAGTCACTTAAGTCTTTGGGCACTGGCTGTTGGTAATTTACTGTTGTATTGTGTAAAGCAGTGCTCTATACAGGGTTGCACTCAAACTGCTGGAAAAAGGTAATCAGAACTATACATTTTAGCTTGTTGTAATAGATCACTATCTATACAAAGGGGAGCCAGCTGCAAATCTTGTTTAAACCAAGAGTCTGCCCCATGGGTGTGATTGTCCTGATCCCTGGATTAAGGTCTGTGGAAGCTGAGTTTACTGTATCAGGAACAAATCAAACTGCAGCTTTACAGTTGGTGAGTTACTAGATAAAAATGGTGTAACTGTAAATGAAAGTGCAAAACTAGCAAGGATTTTATTAGATAGAGTTGTTCAGTATTTGGAAGAGACAGCGTAGCTTTTTTCACAGGTTTATAACAAAACAGACTCCAGTCTAGTAACGTCAGCCACTAAACAGCATCCTTTAAAATCCCCCGGGCCAAAAAAGTGCATCCAGAAAATTTGGAAAAGCTGAGCATCAAGTTCCCTGCTTTGTTAATGTAACTTGTATCCCCTTCCTCAGCCTCTCTTCCCCCAGTTTTTTTGTTTACTTCTGGCAATGTTTCAGAGACTAGAAGATGACATCAGTGCTGTGTCTCTATTTTATTAGATTACATGGGATGACTTAATGTTGTACAACAGACTTGTGGGCTGGATCTGTGTGTTTTCTTTGTGGGCTGCTAGGGAAGAGAGGCTAGGAAGCCAGCTGGATGTACGAACAGAGTGGGTGGACTGTGCTGCCAGCTGTGAGTGGTCGGATTGCTGTTGCTGCCTGAGGAGGTAAGAGCACGCTGATCTTGGTGGGCAGGGGTAGACCAGAAACCATCAGTGGCTCCTCTGCTGTTGCCAGCAGCTCGAGCCTGACCCTCTGCACCAGGCTGCAATAGGCAGCTTTAAGGTAGGACATCACACTGTCTGTGATGGGATTGAATTAATAGGTGCTGAGAGGAGTGTTATTTATAATTATGGGGTTGTGGAAAGTTTGTCTGATCAAATTAAGCTGGTAATGTTTTTACATGAGGCGACAAGTTCGTTTTAGTTAAAGATGTAATAGACTTAGGTCAAGTATTTAACCTTTCAACACACATTTTTATTTACAAAGTAGAAGAAAGCAAAATCAAAGAACGAGCTTTGACCTGGCTAAATGACTGGTGCCCAATGCAACTGTAAATATGGTGTTGTCACTGTTTGGCTGGATTTCTGGATAAGCTGCTGGGCTATTCACTGATCTTTTTATTGGTGACATAAACCAAAGCATTACATTTCTCATATCAGACCTTGAAGAGTCACAGAACCAGAGCTTATGAGGCCTGAGGGGACCCCATGGTCAGGTAGCCTGGCTTCCTGGGCAAAGGGAGGCATTAGGACACTTCTGAATTAATTCTTATTTAAGCTGCAACATAGAGCTTTCCACGTGAGTTTAAAAATTACCAGTGATGGCAGGGTAAGAAATGACTTTCCAGTGGCATGAAAAATAACAGAAAATGACAGTGATGTGGGTAGATTGGCAAGCTGAGTCCACCTAATGAGAATTCTCAAGTCAAAGTTGTAGAGAAAGGAAACAAGAATACAGGTAACTCTCACATGGTTTGTGTGAAATGTGGCACCTCCAAATGGAGGATCACAGGATAACAAGCTAAACACGAGCTCTCAACAGAGCAGTATGCCCAGAAAAGACTAATGGGATCCCTCGATATAAAAAATAAATAAATAAAATAAGGTGCTCTGAGAAAGAGTAAATAATACAGAGATTATATCATTTATTTGGTACTGGTACAACTGCTACTAGAATACCCTGCTATTACCCACAAATCAAAGAAGATATTGATGGTGAACAGAGAAGAGCCAGAAAAAAAATCTATGGAAGACTGAATAATGTTCCCTGTAGTGTATTTATTTGGTTTAGGGTGTCAAGAATCAAGATCTGAATTAGGTTACAACTTTCCTCTCCCTCCCCCCCCCCAAAAAAAAAAAAAAAAAATAGACTGTAGTTCAACACAGAATTATTTCAGGAAGTCATGTGGCTTGAGGTACTGTGGTGGTTTTACTGTGCTAGGCAGCTGAACTCCACCACAACCATTCTCTCACTCCCCTCCTCTTCTGAGGAGGGGAAGAAGAAAAGGAAAGAAACAGTTCAAGGTTTGAGATAAGGATAATTTAATTAAAGGAAAAAATAATTATTAAGGAAAAAACATTAATTATTTTAACTAAAGGGAAAAAGGGAAAGGGGAAAAGGGAGAAAAAACAACAACAACAAGTAAAGTCTGTGTGGAAGTGCAGAAATACTTCCCACCAATGAGCGATGCTTGACCACGTCCTTGAAGCAGGGCCTCAATGCACATAGCTTTTGTTCAGGAGGACAGATGTTTTCACAACGAGAGCCCACCCCTCCCCTCTTCTTCCTTTTCCCACCTTTTATTGCTGAATGTGACATCATATGGTATGGAATATCCCTTTGGTTGGTTTAGGTCTGCTGCTCTGGTGATGTTCCTTTCTCATTTTTTGCCCACCCTCTGGAAGGGTTAGAGAGAGTCCTGATGCAGTGCCAGCGCTGCTCAGCAGCAGGCACAACACTGGTGTGATACCACTGCTGTTCTAGCTACAAGTACAGAGCACAGCACTGTATGGGCTGCTGCAGGGAAAGTTAACATCCCAGCCAGACCCAGAAGAACCTCCACCCCTTATTCCATAACATTTCTGTCACTCTCAGGTCCCTCACACTTCAGCATATAAGTATTCTCATCACCATTGTTACTTGTCTTTTAACAGATTAATAAGTAGGTATATCTTTTCATTCTATAGGTCTTTCTCAAAAAATGTTCATAAGAACTGTTGATGATTTAGTCTTCCACTGCTAAAGTGGTCACTCAGGGCAGGCAGAGTTGGATGTGTGGACACCAGCACCAGCTTAGCTCAATTCCTTGTTGCACTTGCACGGTTCCTTGCGAAGTTGACCTGTTGTTGATTCTGCAATGTCTTCCTACAACATATAATTTAGATTACAGATTAGTTTTCTCCCAAGGTTAAATCTCCTTGAGGCACACACTTGATATCCCCATTCTTTTGCATGACCCACCAGGTATACCCCCATCCTTGGGCGAAGACAGTCCCATGAGTGGGTTTGCCTTTTCTCGAGGCAGGAGCAACCCACACCGTCTTCCCCATCCACTTCCCTACATGCACTACAGGGACTTCAGCTCCTTTCACTGTGTATAGGGGTTTTGTTTCAGCAAAATCAGGACTGCTTTCAGACCCCCTATTGCTAACTAGCCAAGAGGTTTATGGTAGATTTATGTCCCATTGTTTCCATGTCCCAGTACCCAACACTCCTAACATAGTCTTTAACAGTCCATTGTACCTCTCAAACTTCCCAGAGACTTGTGGGTGAACAGGGATGTGATGCACCCACTCAATACCATGCATCTTGGCCCAGGAGGTGACAAGATTGTTTTGGAAATGACTCCCATTGTTGGACGCAATTCTCTCTGGTATACCATGATGCCACAACACTTGCCTTTCTAGGGCCAAGGTAGTGTTTCGGGCCGAGGCAAGGTTAACGGGGTATGTTTCCAGCCACCCAGTAGTTGCTTCTGCCATGGTGAGTATGTCCCGCTTGCTTCGTTGGGTTTGTGGGAGTGGTCTGATATAGTCAATTTGCCAGGCCTCACCGTATTGAAACCCTGATGGGGCTGATAGGGACCAAAACTTCCCAATCTCCTCAACCTTTCCCTACAAGAGTTGGGACCGTGAGTGTGCAAAAGTAGTGCCGTCCCCTGGGCTTTTATTTATTTTTAATCAGTCCCAGTTTGTTTCTGGCGGTCAGGTTTGTAACCAGGAGGTAGCCAAGCTGACTAGGAAGAAGTTGGCCTAAAGTGAGCTGGGATGGCCGGCCGTGGCAAGGCTGCTGCATGCGAGAAATGTGCAGCAAAGCTAGGAGAGGCGCTTAATTTCCCGGGTAGAAAGCATGGTTCTCTTTGACTGCCAGCAGCGGGGCAGCACCCCCAATGGCTACACGTTGGGTGCGCAGTGCATGTCAGGAAGGGGAATTTCCTCAAGCAGTTCCATCAGAGCAGATGAGGTTTTTGTGTTAAATGTTGGTCCTTTCTTGTACACATGTGGTCCCTTGGTGAAAGAGGGAGTACACTGGTTTCCAGAGCCACGCCTGCAGACCCTGGTCTTAGATTAGGACGCGTAATGTGCTTTGAAATTCTCTTGATGCCAGCACCTGAAGAAGCGCAGGCTGCTGCACTCGCTCCTTCTGCAAAAGGCAACCCCCCTTGAGGTTTCCCCAAGAAGGGCAGAAAAGAGCAGCTGATGAGGTTGTGAATCAGAAGCTTTATTTGAGTAACATTTGAGAGACATGGGGTGCGGTGAGGTGTCACGGAGGCGTGCCGAGCTCTCTTTGTCCATAGCTGCGGGGCCTGTGGTTGTGCTTGTAGGACCATGTCAGGGTAGAGGCGGGGTCCCTGTGTGCTTGCTGCTCCTTCGATGGCTGTGGTTGTAGAAAGCTGCAGCAGCCTTCAGGTCAGTGGCCGTGGAGCAACTGGGCAGAGGCGGGAAAGGACAGTGGCAGACCTTGGTCTCCTCGGGGCTCTGTGATGGGGTGAGAAAGGAAAATGATCAAAAAGAGCAGCCCCAGCCCACAGCCAGGGGCAGGCCCTGCCTCCCTGTGTGAGACACTCCCAGCCCGACAGCAAGGCCATCCTTCCTGTGCATCGCTGACAGCCAAGAGTCAGCTGTGTTAGGCCAGGGCAGTGAGACCATAGAGGTGGGCAATGGGCTGGGACAATCTTATCTGTTCTGGAGAGTGTGGTGAGTTCTCCGCCAGAGTGCTGAAAGAGAGAGGCCAGGAATGTGTCGTGGCGTCATTCCCTCACTGTCAGCGTGTCCAGCTGTAAGAGAGGAGGCGAAAAAACGAGCAGCCACCCCCTGGCAGCACTGGAAGCCATCCCTTCCTCCCTGTGCGAGGCTCTCCCAGCCTCACTCCGGGGCCGTCCATCTCACATCTCCCTGATGGCCAGGGGATGCCCATCATAGCCCAGCCATGTCACCCTCTGGCAAGCTATGAGAGTGTGGTGGGGTGTGGGTTGGGGATTGCTTATCTGTCCTGGAGAGCGTTGGCGGCTCTTCCTTCCAGCTGAGTTCTCACAGGCAGAGAGGGCAGGATCGTGCCATGGTCTGGTCCCATCCCTGTGTGTTTCTGGCTGAAAGAGAAGAAGCAGCAAACGGAGCAGCATCCCCCTGTGACCACGGGCTGCCCCCGCCTCTCTGCCCGAGGGTCTCCAGCATCTCACCACGTCCGTCCATCTCCAGTCATCCTGATGGAGCATCACTGCCTTCCTGTCCCGAGCATGTCCGTCTTCTGCTTGCTGTGAGATCATGCTGGGGTGTGGGTTGGGGCAATCTTACCTGTCCTGGAGAGCGTTGGCAGCTCTTCCTTCCAGCTGAGTGGTCAAGGGCAGTGAGCGGGGAGTGTGCCGTGGTGTGGTCCCATCGCTGTGTGATTGTGGCTGAAAGAGAAGAAGCAGCAAACGCAGCAGCATCCCCCTGTGACCACGGGCAGCCCCAGCCTCTCTGCCCGAGAGTCTCTAGAGTCTCGCCGAGGCTGTCCGTGTCCCATGGTCCTGATGGAGCTGTCCCTGCTGTCCTGGCCCAAGCGTGTCACCTTGCTGCTTGCTGTGGAATGTGGGGGGGGGGTGGGTTGGGGTGATCTTACCTATCCTGGAGAGCATTGGCAGCTCTTCCTCCCAGCTGAGTTCTCTCTCAAGGGCAGCGAGACCAGGAGTGTGCCATGGTCTGGTCCCATCGCTGGGTGTCTTTCCAGCTATAAGAGAGGAAGCCAAGAGAGAGCAGCCTTCCCCTGTGGCCAGGAGCAGCCCCTGCCTCCCAGCCCTAAGGCTCTCCCAGCCTCACTCCAAGGCCGTCCTTCCCGGGTCAGCCACGTTGCGCCCACTTTCCAGGCCTTTAGACTGTGGTTTGCAATAGATTGGGGTGATCTTATCTGTCCTGAAGAGCGTTGACTGCTTTTGCAGCTGACTTCTCAAGCGCAGAGAGGCCAGGAGTATGCAGGGCTCTACTCTCATTCCTGTCTCTGCCGGCCTTTAAGAAGAGAAGGAACAAACCGAGCAGCACCTCCCTGTGCCCACGAGCTGCCCCAGCCTCTCTGACTGAGGGACTCCAGCAACTCACCACGTCCGTCCGTCTCTCGTCATCGTGATGGAGCGCTCCTGCCTTCCTGGCCCGATCATGTCACCTTCCTGCTTGCTGCGGACCATGGTGGGGTGTGGGTTGGGGCAATCTTACCTGTCCTGGAGAGCGTTGGCAGCTCTTCCTTCCAGCTGAGTGGTGGTGGGCAGAGAGCGGGGAGTGTGCGGTGCTCTGGTGCCATCGCTGTGTGATTGTGGCTGAAAGAGAAGAAGCACCAAACAGAGCAGCATCCCCCTGTGACCACGGGCTGCTGCCCCCTCTCTGCCCGAGGGTCTCTAGAGTCTCACCGAGGCTGTCCGTGTCCCGTCGTCCTGATGGAGCTGTCCCTGCCATCCTGGCCTGATCCCATCAGCTGGCTGCCTGCTATGGGAGCGTGGGAGGGTGTGGGTCGGGGTGATGTTACCTGTCCTGGAGAGCGTGGACAACTGTCCGGCCCCGTGCTGGGAAGGAGCGGCCAGGGGTGTGCGGTGGTTCAGTTCCCGTTGGAGGCGAGGGCCTGAGGAGGGAGGAGAGAGGAGCTGAGTTCCTCTGGTTGCCTTTGTGTCCAGAGCGGAGGCTGGAGCCGCAGCAGAGGAGCAGGCAGCCGAGCAGCCTCCCCGTCAGCACGGGCAGCCATGGCAGGGCTGCCCAAGCGCCCAAGTGCCGCTGGGGCCAGCGTTCCGGGGCCAAGGCCGTCCCTGCCCCTTTGTGACATGGGGCACCCCCTGCCTGCTGAGCCATGGGCAGGGCAGCACTGCGGGGGGGTGGGGGGCAGCAGCTGATGCGGAGCCCAGGCCCGGGCCGGGCGCTGGACAAGGTGCCCTGGGGTTTGGGCAGGGCTGCGGGGCCGTGCCAGCAGGCTGTGGGAGCGTGCTGGGGTGCGGCTGGGGCTGTGCTGCCTGCCCTGCAGGGCTCGGAGAGCTCCCCGCCGAGGGGGAGAGGCCAGGAGCGTGCCCCGCTTCGGTCCCATCGCTGCCTGTGCCTGTGCGTGCGGTGTGGCTGGAAGAGGAGAGGCCAGCAGAGAGGAGCCCCTCGGCTGCCCCCCATTGCTGTGCAGGGGGACACGTCTGGTGCTGCCCACCACGGAAGCCCGAAGGAAGAACTACATGAATAAAACCAGTGAAAAACCCAAAGCCACGTGTTGTGATTCTGGGGAGGGGAATCAAGTAGCTGGAGCAGCAATTGCATTGAAATGAATTTTATTTCAGCTAAAGAGTAAAGTTGAGGAAAAACTAAAAAAAATCCCAAAACTTTACTAAAAGTGAAAGCAGTGCTCTTTATGCTGGTGAGCTTGTTTTCTGGTAGCCCCTCCTGCGGCATAGTCACCTACACACATTTGCACTATCACTATCACCATTTTTAACCATCCTGGTGGACCACTAGTGGTGACATCGGAGGCAATCTGTGGTTTAGAATTTTTTCCCTTCTCAAGCCCAAACATTTTTTTTGGAGACTTCTCTTGTATGAAATAATTGAGGTCTTGAAGACCTTAATATAATGGAGAACATCTGTAAATCCAAATAATTTCTCTAGTTATAGTACTCTTTGACAATATACCGTGGCAGCCAGGGACTGCTTTATTTTTACCTGCCATGTCTTATTTCCAGTTTCAGACACCAACACATGTATTTGATTTCTTCAAAAATAATAAAAAGTAAATATCAAAGTGCCCTTCCCAGCTGCAATTCATGAATTCTTAAGGCCAGAAAGCAAGATATCTTTCTGGAGCTGTTGTTGTTGTCATTTAATTGTACATCCATTTTAGGTACTGATTTTGGCATACTTTCATTTACAGAGTACTCTGTTTGATATTTAAGTCTTTTCAGCATAACATTTTTTGTTTAAGCAAAAAGAGGTGGGGGAATAAAAAGCAATTAAAATTCTTTTTTGTGCTTCCCTGACAAATTAGCTTTACTTGAGATTCCCAATGGTACAGAAAAAGAAAAACAAACCTTGATCAGATGTAGTGCCTTGAAGAAAACCCTGTGTACTGAATTATGCTGTGAAATAAGCCTTTGTAATATATTGATTTAAATCTAGAGACACATCTGGACTCTTAGCTTAAGAAAAATAGTACAATGCTTTATTAACTGATGTAACTGATTTCAGATGTTAAAAAAAAAAAAAAAAAAAAAAAAAAAAAAAAAAGATGTGTCTGAGCAATGTAGACTTACCATTATTTTGAAAAAAAAAAAAAAAAAAAGCCAAAAAAACATAGATTAAAAACAGAGTCAAAGTGCAAAATGAAGTCAAAATCCTAGAAATGTCAGATAAGGTCTGGTTCATGCTAAGATTTTTAATCTGAGTATGTAAAGACTTTTACCTAATAAGAAAAGGAGGGAATAATCGGTTGTTTCCTGCAATTAACTGATCTGCCTGCAGGATAATAATTAAAATGAGTCATATGTAAAAGGAAACTGAATCTTTCTCTCACTTGACTCATTTTTCTTCCATAAATTTGTTTTCAGAATGGCTTTCTTTAGAAGTCTGCCAGAAATTGATATAACAGTGTAGTTAGTCATTAAAGTGCTGGGTGCAATTTCAAAGAAATTCCATGTACAAATGCCATGTATAGGTGAAAAATTAGGCACTGCATTCATGTCACCTGAGCTTAGTACCTGCAATGTTTGTAGTCAGTACAAGGGAACTGGAGGTGTCAAAGGGAATGGTGGGGCTGGCACAGTTAGCCCATGGAAGGTGTTGCTCATGTACTGCCTCCTGCTGGAGCCAGAGACACCTCGCTCAGGAGTGGTGGTCATCTCTACCAAGGTTGGATCCTCTTTTGAGGACACACAGGTGTGCTCTGCCCTGCAGTCCCAAAGTATATCCAGTTGAAGAGGTGCCACCTTCACCCACCTTTGGCTTCTAGATTGGGAGCTTGCATGGAAAATGGGCAACCTCATGTCCTGCTGTGGGCTGGGGAAACCATGTGCAGTCACAATTGCTAGCTAGCCAAAGGAGAAGATGTGGAAGATCTGCCCCTTGTATTGAAGATGAACCGCTCATTCTAAGAGTAACAGAGTCAGGAGGACAAGGAGGGGAGACAATGGTCGAAGGAGCCTGGTTCTGTGCAATTTTTTTGGTCTGTGTCTGCAGTTGAGAGTGGGGAATTATGTTTTTTTGTCCCTATGCTTAAGATCATGACTGTATTTAGGCATATTTTATATACATGTGTACATGTATATACATACATTTTTTTAATATATTAAATATGTATTTATTTATATTAATATATATAAGATGCTCAAAGAGTCTAGGAAGTGTGAAGTACCATGTCCATCCCCTGATTTAAACACGGTTATGGATTTATCCACTAGTGTTGATGAAGGTGGGTGTTGGGTTTCTGGTGCCATTCTGCATATGCCAGGAACTGCAGAAAAAAACTCTGAAACCCAGCAAAGAGCTGACTGCTGAGCTGTTGGTGCCTGTGGGGCAGGCAAGTAGGCTGCTGCAGTATTGTCTTGTTTGACTCGTATTTTAGAAGTGCATTCCCTCCAAATTCTAATTTTAAGAGCCAGCGTAAGCAACATGATGTTAATTTGACATACCTAATTACCAGCTGTGGCTGGTAAGTTCACTTAAAATAGCACCAGAAAAAAATATGCTGTATTTGTTAATATGTTTTGGAAGTATGTGAAGTATCCTTTGTTTATCACCGTGATACATTCCTGAGTATTCAAGGCCTGAGTATTTTCAAGGAGCTGAAAACCGTTGGCTCCAGTAAAAGGAGTGTACAATGAGCAGTACAGTGGAAGATGTACTGCTTGCTATCCCTGGCTGGTTTTTATCATAGATAAAAGGGAAGTGATCTTGTTTTTCTTAAAAATGCTAGGATTAGAGGTAAAGTTTGTCTCTTCTGCAACATGTCTTCTTCTTTGGGTACTCACTTAAGACTGTTTACTTGGAGCTGTGCTAATATGTGTCAGATACTTTTTTTCCAAAGAGATAGTCAAAAATACATTTTTTAAAGTTGGTTTTGTTCTCTAAAACTGGCTATCCTCTTCTGAAAAAAATCTAAGAGTAATCTCTGCTATTCAAGAAATGGAGATTTATCCAGCAATTGAGTTAAAATGTTTCATCAGGTAAATTTTTCAGGGATTTTTTGATGTTGTTCGGTAGGATTGTAAAGCCTTTAATTGAGAAAATCAGTTTAAATTAGTTTCTTGGATCATAAAGGATGAAAAATAGTGTTCAGACCACCTGGTTCCTAGTTGATAATTAAAGTGAGCCATAAGAAAGTTACTTCATATGTAAATGTTTTCATTTGCTAGTGGCTATCCTATATATTTACACATCAAAGGCTGCAAATAGTTTTTTTAAGGCTAACTGACTTATTCTTTCTGCAGACTGAAAGAGTTAATGTTTAAACACATTGAACCAAGGGGTTAACATCTCTTCAAGTGATTGTTCAGACTGGTTAAATATTTTGCCAATTAAGAAGCAATAGATTTTATCTTTCCCTCTAGAGTGTGTGTGTGTGTTTGGGGGTTGTCAGAACTTGATCATTTTAGCAGTTACACTTGCTGTAAGCGGCTTATACTTATTGACTGAATTCTTGGTTTGAAGAGAACATTTTCTGAAATATAGTGGAATCTAATTTATTTCACATTGTTGCCAGAGAAAGGATTATTGAGTTTTGCTTGTTAGAGACGCAGATGACAGATGCACTGACACAGAAATACATATATATTGCAGATGGATTTAAAATCTGGACTGTCTTTGAATTTCTCCTGCATAAACTGAGAACTGAGCTTCACTGTACTTAGTGTGTAAGTAGCATAGTAGCCAAATGAAGCTTAACTAAAACCATGAAACCTGTCAAATTTGCTCTGCAACACCTGCAGTATGAGATTGACATGCAGAAGAGAGCTAGAAAGAAAAGGACAAGTTTTGTGTGGTATCCAATCAGGAAAAGGAGCAGGTTTTTCTTCTGTAAGAAGAGAGCTGGTTGTATCTATTTAAAACAAAAGAACAAAAACAAAACACATTTTTCTGGGAAGGTAAGTCTTACTGTGGTTGGGTAGGAACAATGCAGCGGGACTTCTAAAGGTACACAGGATGAACTCTTCTGTTTGTTTGTTTGCTTGTTTGTTTGTTTGTTTTAAATTTTATTTTATTTGACTTGCTGATTATCTCAAAGGAACGTAAATGAAGAATGTCTTGTGACCCTGAGAACTAAAACATCCCTCTATTTCCAACGGTATTCAATGCAGGCATGTTTTGGGAAGCATGTTTTTGGAATGATCAATAAAAAGTGCCTCCGGGTTGCTTCGTGATGTGTTGTGGACAGTGGTTCTCTTGTGGTGTGTGTTGTTAGACTGAATGCTGTTAACTTATTTTTGCTATTTTTGTTATATGCCTGTTTTTCTGTGCAGTATGACTTCATGCATTTCTGTTGCTCCCAGAATTACTGGAATCTTTGTGTCATTATCTCATCTGCAACAAAAACTACTGTATTGGTATTAACCACTTGTGGTAAATTTTTGATAACTAGGTGCTTTGCTTGAAAGCTTGGAAATCCTTTATAAAAGGGTGGTTAGTTTTCTTTCTTTGGTCATTGTTGGTAGAATCTCCACCCTCTTAAGAGAAGAGCTTGCCAATTCTCTTGCTTTTGAAGAAGGGTGCAAATGAAGTCTTATCTGAAGAAAGATTTCTTTATCTCGATTGGGACAGGAGGTTCTTCCAATGTCACCATTTACTTTGTTATCACTCTAGAAGTATAAAGGTCTGTTTTCCATAGTGGCCAGCTGTTGATGTTTCTTATCAGGAGATAATTTAGTTTCAGAGAGTATCCACCCTTGCAGTTCTGAAGCTTGGGCATCACATTTACCCATAACATTGTTGTGGCACTCTTCTTTAAGTAGGTTTATTCAGATAGTATGAGGCAAATAATTTTTTGGCATCATTTGACCACTGAAAAGCATCTGGTGATGTTCAGAACAGTGGTAAATGGGAAGATTTTGTAACTGTTTTCCTTTCTGATTCAAAAATTACATAACAGAAGTATTTTATCACTTGGGGCGTATTTCAAGTGATCAGATATGGGTTCAGATATAATCAGGGAAATTAGTTAGTTATCTGGTAGATAAGTTTAGGCTAATGAAATACCTGTTCTTTAATTAAGCTTTTTCTGAACTACAATTTAAAATACATGTGTTTTTAGGCGATCCTATGTGCTTGCATAGTGGACATGAAAGATGCAGGTTTATTTTTTTGTTTTGTTTTGTTTCTGTAATCTTAAGAATTCTAAAAAAAAAAAAAAAAAAAAAAAAAAAAAAGATTAGAAAGATTAGGCAGTAGATCATTAGCTGTTACTATCATACTCTTTAAACTTATTTACATTTTTCCATTTGAGAAAAGCAACAGCCTATAAGTAAAATATTCTGTGGAAGCATCATGTTTTCCAATAAAAACTGTGAAACATTCATTTGTCCCTGAAATGGGATAATCTTGTGCACATATTTGTAATATATCCATTTGCTGGTTATTACACAATATACTGTGAACACATCTATGGCAAACTCTTTAGGACACATAGTGACCTTATGGAACACGTTAGTCCCTAACACCTTAGTTTGCAGATGTTTTATTTTAATGAAAGGCTGTGCTATGGACTTAACTGTTCTTGTGTTACTCAGTAAGAACGAGTGCATGGTTTTATTTACATTAAGCTGTTGTGCTCTTCAGTCAGTTAAAACAAACAAGCAAGCACATAACATTTTTAGGTAGGTCTCCTAAATCTGAAGGAGTTTCTGTTTATGTTGTGCCGTGACTGAAGAAAGCCTTAGCGTGAACAATTACCGAGACCATGTATTTTTTCACTACTGCAGATTTAATATAAAGCAGAGATGTCTGGAGTCATCAGCAGAAATCAATGCATAGCATGACTTCTGTCAAAAGATACAAGAAGAAAAACAGCAGATGAGACAAATTAGAGGTGTTTTAAAATCCTGTAGATGAAACAGCCTTTTCAGATGGTACTTAAACTGAGCACTCTTGTGAGCCGCCCAGTGTATTCATCCCTGAAACCTGAATGAGGGATAATGACTGCTCACAGGGTGAAGTTCCTGCCTCTGCTTCTGACCAGTGCTTCTCTTCTCTTCTCTTCTCTTCTCTTCTCTTCTCTTCTCTTCTCTTCTCTTCTCTTCTCTTCTCTTCTCTTCTCTTCTCTTCTCTTCTCTTCTCTTCTCTTCTCTTCTCTTCTCTTCTCTTCTCTTCTCTTCTCTTCTCTTCTCTTCTCTTCTCTTCTCTTCTCTTCTCTTCTCTTCTCTTCTCTTCTCTTCTCTTCTCTTCTCTTCTCTTCTCTTCTCTTCTCTTCTCTTCTCTTCTCTTCTCTTCTCTTCTCTTCTCTTCTCTTCTCTTCTCTTCTCTTCTCTTCTCTTCTCTTTTCCTCTTCCTCTTCCTCTTCCTCTTCCTCTTCCTCTTCCTCTTCCTCTTCCTCTTCCTCTTCCTCTTCCTCTTCCTCTTCCTCTTCCTCTTCCTCTTCCTCTTCCTCTTCCTCTTCCTCTTCCTCTTCCTCTTCCTCTTCCTCTTCCTCTTCCTCTTCCTCTTCCTCTTCCTCTTCCTCTTCCTCTTCCTCTTCCTCTTCCTCTTCCTCTTCCTCTTCCTCTTCCTCTTCTCCCTAATTTGGAAGAAATCTATCCAAGCTTTTAAGTGTAGTGTCCTACTAAGAGGGTCTGTCAAGTGCTGGTGTAAGGGAGGGGAAGAGGTTGAACTGAGCAGCCAGATGCAAGGGAAGAGGAGAAAGTGAGGGTAAGGGGTGACAGAGGGAAGGAAGGCATCTTGTTTCCTTTTGGATGGCAAGAAGACTCCAAATGGGCTCAAATGCTCCTGAAGCTGCAATCTTGGGGTTATTTGCAAGCCTTCAAGCCAGCCCTCTTTCTTCTACCAGACGCTTTTCCTTTTGGGTGCAGAAGGGGCTACTCATCATTTTGATCAAAGGAGGTCAGTGGACAGAGAAGACGGTAAGATGTATGAGAGGCTTTAGGAACAGATCTCAGTCTTGGCTGCCTCTAACAGCCACGACATGACTGAAGTCATGAAACCATCCTTGTTCCGCTTCAGATCAAAGCTTTGCAATCTGCTCCCCATCTTACTTCTACTTCCAGATAATTGGGGACAAGCACAGCAGGACGCTGTCTGTCTGACACTTCCAAATAAATTCTTAATGTGGAGATTCCTCTTCAAAGCATTCCCTCTTCACCGTCCCCAGCGGTTATTCTTTGCAGATGGAAGGAAGCCATTTTGTTTTCACAACTTCTGCCGTTACGGTTTGATTCTCCCCCGAGTATCTCTTTTTTCCAGGATTACAGTAGCAGTAATGTTAGTTTTGGAAAGAGGAAAATACTCTGTTCTGTTTTTTTGGAAATCTTAGTGCTTTGTGCAAAAAGAGGAGATCTGTGGTGCCGTGGCCGCTGTGTGTAGTACTCTGGATTGAGGAGTGACTCGGAGACATGGCACGGGCTGTGTAGAGATGAGTCTTTCCAGGTACAAGGCTACGCCTTAGAAAAACATTGGCAGAAGACACTGCTGTCTGCATCAAGGAGCAAGTGATACCCCAGAAACAAAGCTCCTCCTGAGACCTATCAAAATATTTGGTGTGTCGCAGAGATATACTAAGTGACCAAGTTACTGATCCAGTGATTACAGATGTCTCTCTTCCACATCCTCATCTACTGCAGGGATTGTACATGTCTTCGTCTATCGGTGGCAGAGCAGAACTTATGTTGGGAGGGGTCTTCCTGATTCATTTCAGGGAGGGTACAGGTATTTGAGGGTCCCCTCTATTTATACTCAGGAAGAGAGTGGTTCATGTGTGGCAAATGTGGCACTGGTGAGTATCTTGGTACTTGCAATGAAAACTGCAGAGCGATTCCCCTGTACGAGGTGAACCAGAGCTTCCAGTCTCTGCCAGCTGGCCACACTCCCTGCAAAGGACAATGGATCAGCTCCTGTGTGACAGTGCCAGCTGCCAGAGTGGCACTGTAAGCCCAGATGATAGGTTTGTGATCGATCTCTATGCATCTGGAAACTATGAATGCTGTGTGCAGTGGTTTACAGTGGGAAGTGTTATTTGTTGTTTTTTTTTGTTTTGTTTTGTTCTTTTGCTGTCTTGTTTTTCTTTAAGGCTGTACTTGAATAAGTTTTTTTGTTTATTTGTTTTGGTTTTTAACATATATGTACTTAACTCATCTTTTTATTGGTCTCCTGTAACGGAATAAAAGAAAGGTCTACAAGCCAGCCCTAATACCATCTATACTTTTCTGTCTGGGGAACACTTTTCTCTCTCTCCTTTTTTTTTTTTTTTCCTTTTTTTTTCAAGAAAATACTAAAGCCTTACAAATGCACCTTGGCAGATGGAGTTTACTAATGAACTCAAATAGAAGATTGCTATTCACGTGAATTTAAAATGAGTGTTTGGATGATGTGGTATGTTGCTGGACTAGGCTCCAGAAAGAAGTGAGCAAGTGGGTGTACTGGTTTATGTAAAGTTCATCAGTTAAATACCGTGCTAAACATGTGAAACATAATGACTTTTTATGAGACTTTTGGATAAAAGTATGATGAAATACTGATGATATTAGCACATGCAAGAAGAGTATTCTTTGCAAGGATCCCAACATGAAATGTTTCCTTAAGGCACATATTCCAACCCTGCTGTTTATAGATTTGGACTTCATTTCTCCCAACACTATATTAAAATGTCTTGCTGTATCTAGAGATCTAGTACATCTCCACTGGGAGATTTTATTTGATTTTGAGCACTTTTGTAGGAAAAAATAAATGTTTCTTGATCATAATACCATTTTTTGTAACTGTCATGCCCATTCACTCTATTATATTAACTCAAAACCTCTTCTGTCTTCATTTTAATATCAATATTGTCCTTAGAAGCTTTCTGCCCAGAACAGTTGTACAACTTGACAGACAACTAGATCCTTATTCAAGCACGAGTTCAGTGTTGTGCACATTCGCTTTTCAGTCTCGATCCCCAGTGTGTTGCAGATATTTTATCTAACTTCTGTAGAAGCACAGGAGAGGCAGAAAACCGGTGAAGAGCAGACAAAGGAGGATGATGTTGGTTTGCCATGTGCTGTATGTCCACACCTGAAGACTAATTCTGTCCTCTGCTTCCTGAAAGCATGAGTCCCATTCAAATGGATCTGTGGATGTTTATGTAAGGAAAAAATAAGAACTGTAATGTTTACCCCTAACTTTGTTTTCTTTATAGGATAAGTTTGCATAGACTCTCCTTAGTTACCTGTCTAAACAGTGAAATGGTCCTCTTGGAGTATGAATTTGTTTCTAGGTAGAACATAGCCTGCATTGCAGAAAGATGAATGAATTAAAGGTTTGCTAAAAATAATCTGCAGTTTAGGAAATCACCTTTTACCGGATGATGTAGGGTACGTTATAGTATGATACAGCTTTCCAGAATGGCACGAAGGTGACCAACTGCATCAACAGATTCAGAGACAAGTGACAAGCAGGCTTTTCATTTTTATTTTCCTTTGTGGCAGGCTTAATTTTGGTGGTTATCAGTGAGGAACTGGATTTGCTGTTACCTTTTGACTTTTCCAGCTGCACTCTTACTTCTGTTCAGTCTGTGCTATCCATGGCTTCAGGCTATTCTAGGCTTCTACACAGATGAGAAAGCAAACAACTCCTGACATCCAAAACCAAACCAAAACAAATCCCCCTGTAAAAGAGTTTTCTGTGCCTTTTTTACCTCTGCTCTGTCATACTCTGTTTTGGGATTTGAGATAATCCTTATTGAAGTTCTATATACTGTCCCCATCCAACAAACTTTAAAGGAGGAACAGTTAATGCATGATTAATTGCCTTTGCTGGTTAAGTGGGATTTGACTCTTTGTGGGATGTCAAAAGAAAGTAAGTTTCCTTTATAACTTCAAAAAGTGGGATGGTTTCAGTAAGGAGAACTTTACATCCAGGGCCTGGAAGTTTTCAGAGATATTTGAGAGGGATGGATAAGTTTTTGATATGAAACCTTGGAATTCAAGATTATACAAAGTATGGTTTTTATCAGTAATTTACATATAATTATTTTCTGTCTTTATCTTTAGAATGTTTTATTCCTGCTTCCAAAGCTTCCTTAATTTTTCTGTTTTCCTAGACCATCACGATTCTCATTCTTGTGGCCCTTGAAAAGAGGAAATGCAGATGGTATCAGTTTTGAACTAAATGGTGATGTGTCAGCCTCCATCTTGTAGGCTGGAGGATTTTTTGCTTAGTTTTAAATCCAACCATTGACTTCTGAAGTCGCTCCAAGGTGTACATTTTCACAGCATCTCCTCAACTGCTGGTAGCCAGACTTGCTTTAGAGGCTTATTCTCAGTGAGGAAAACTTTACAGCAGGGCACATGACATGGTCACTATCCTGTTGTTTAAAGGCATCCATCTGTTTACTTTTGAGAAGTGTGGGAACTGTGAAGGAGCCGACTTCACAAATTTGCGTAAACAAAACTCAATGAGACTGGCTGTCAGGGAAAAAACAACATCCACATATACTACTGAAATGAAGGTTCTGCAGATGGGCCTGGTAAGATTATTTCTAGATGTGTAAATTGGTACTTTTTTTTCAAAATGAACTACAACTGATGCTCTACCAATTATCCTGCTTAATCATTCAAAGAATAAATTGGGGTATTTACAGATAATTCATTTTCCATCTAGAGCTTTTGTTTTGCATATATATCAAATAATTAAAAAAAAAAGTTGAATTTTGGGCAGTGGAAAAGCAATGCGGTATGTCATCTCTTAAAAATAAATAAATATGGTGAAGATAACTGGAGGCTGCCAAGCATAGACCTAGAAAATTTTTGTAAGAATACTAGTAGTCTTTGTCCAACTTTTGTAGATTGTCTGCTTTTAATTAGTCCCCAGCAGTAAAAAATATTGAGCTTAAAGAGCAGTGTACTCTGTGCTTTTGTGCCTTGAGTTCTTATGCTTCTGGAATCTGGTTTTCCCAATGCTCTGTAAAGATTACATGCAGTAAACTGACTATGTTTTGGTTGCTATGAACAAATGAGGAATTTGAAAATACAGAAACAAGAGAGGAGAAATTGATCCTGGTGTTACACAGGAACATCTGTCTGGAGTTTCAAAGGCAGCTAGCAATCAGCTAAGGCAGATTTTCTGTCTGGCTGTATGAGGACTGTGTGAGCTGTTGTGTCTATATTGAAGCTGCTATTGTTCTCCTGCTGTGAAATGACAGATGGATGTGTCTATTCTGAGAGATTTGTGACTTTTGGCTGACTCGTGCTTTCAGAATTCATGCATAATAGAGCTTTCTCTAGTCCTTCAAGAGGGAAGAAAAACAAAAATGGGGGAAAAAAAAAGCAACAAATGAAACATATGGTGCCAGTCTGTATTGTGAAATCATCAAAAGTATATTTCTATCTTCTTTTTGAATACAGATTATTTTTTTTCTGAAGGGGAGCTATTGGCTTTTGGTTTATTTCTGTGAGGAAGTAACATGTTCAGCACATGTATATGGTCTCCTTTGACTGAGATAAAAACATAAAAAAT
Organism: Anas acuta; assembly: GCF_963932015.1. Classification (NCBI taxonomy): domain Eukaryota; kingdom Metazoa; phylum Chordata; class Aves; order Anseriformes; family Anatidae; genus Anas; species Anas acuta. The sequence goes on from NC_089017.1 coordinate 19,940,444, forward strand.
TATGGTGCTATTCTAAAGTATTTACATAACCAATCAATGCTGAAAATCTGGATCCTAAATAAAAAGAATGATGATGAAGACAGAATTTATTAACAGTTTGAGAAGGGAAAGTATATAATTCAGAAATACATGTTGTGTTTATATTGATTAGTTTTCTGAGTTTGCTTTACTTCATATGTAGCATGTATATGTATGATAATTGGGTTAATGAAAATATTGTATGTATATGAAAACAGGGCTTTTGTGGCTAAGTCTTAATAGTACATTCATCTATGTTCAATCCAAGTAAATACGTTTCTGTCTTGAACTAAATGATCCTAGCATTAAAAAAGGAGATGGAATGAGCACTACTCTTGGAACTTCTAAAGAAAAGGTACTACCAGATCAACTGGGATAGTTGTTACAAAGCAAAACTGGATGCTGATGCATACTTCTCAGTTTGCATTTGTTTAGTTTAAACACTGAAGTTTTTGCTTCTATAATGCTTCCTCTGCAAGTCTGTGAATCGCTAAGGCAATCCATTGGTAAAGTATGCACTACTGTAATTGTTTAAACTGAGAGCTATGAACCATCCTTCTGGAGTGAAGGGTCTGTTTAAACAAAGTGTTTATTTAAGCTCTGTACAAACAAATACCTAATGAAGAGCTATATATTGTAAAAGAGGAAAACATGAAGTGGGCTGTGGGTCAAGGCACCATCTTTCTTTTCCAGGATGTTTTATTGTCACATTAATAGTAGATCTATGTTATTAATTGATGGGAAAGCCAGCTATTTAGTTAAATATTTGACTTGTCTTTTCTCATGGTTTCAGCATGTTGTGTACCTGGATGTGTGGCAAAGCATTGGTGGAAGTGTATCGCTTCCAGAGCATTAGGCTGAGTCAGCAAGTTGGTGATTCTGTCTTTCTCTTAAACTAGAAAGAGGTTGTCAAATCTAATTCCTTCATCTGCCGTGTTCTGTGGACAATCATTTCTTTCTGCTAATATACAACTTCATAGGTCAAAAATAATTTGTGCATTTCAAAGCAGTGTGTTTGGGTGCTAATATGCATGTTTAGCTTGATCCTCTTGATCCTTGATTACTTGATCCTCTTCAGCATTATCTGAGTTGCAGTGAAAGGGTTCCTGCTTACCTGAATGATTTTTGCCAGCATGGATCCACAGTCCTTGCCAGCTGTGTTTCTGAATGACTCTAAGATGTTATGGTAAGGGTATGATTGATTTCAGCCCTGTCTTTCTTGAATGATAAAGTATAATTACTGCTGTAACTATGGGTTTTGGGTAAGTCTCTTAAAGGCTCTAGCACTCTGATGTCTGATAAAGATATATTACTATATTGACAGCAAACAGTTGATGTGGAGTTTTGTACTGCTTAAGTCCCTTCATTGTGTTGAACACGACAAGCTGGAATTGTGCAGTACCTGTTCACAAGTAAAATTACAGGCTGCAAGCTGATCAAACTTTTAAGTATGGATATTTTACTGTTGAGTGAGTACTGGTGAAGGGAATGGCTCTACTATTGTACTTTCTGAACTACAGGAAGATTTGAAGCTCCAATGCATGTGTTAACCTAACTCAACATCCACAAAGACAGGTAGCATTGATGGAAAATTTAAACAGAATGCATAATTGCCAGAAATTGTGTGTGTTGTATAAACAGGGAAAATAATATTTGACTCTTTCACTCACTTGTTCTTAGCTTTTCCTTTCCTTTAAAAACTTCTTTGTCTTTATTATTTATTTTTTTTTTAACGAGAAAAAAAAAATAGAAGGAGAGAAAGAGAAGCACCTTTTGATGCTTTTCTTCTGTGCCTTGAAGGCTAAATAAGTTAGTGTAACAAATATTTAAATCAGTGCATTTATGATAGTATTGTCACTGGCAGTACCAACAGGTTGCTTTAGCTGATTGATGTATAATGCGTGTTAGAGGTGTAATGTCTTTTTCATGTGCCGGATCCAGCGTTCATCTTACTTTCTAAGTAATCTGACATTTCCATTTACTTCAAGGCAGGTACTGAGAATTAAAAAGAAAAAAATAAAATAGCCTTTTTGGTATTCTTGTGCTCTCTGTTTCCTGGCAAGCTGTCAGAACGTTTTTTGTGTCTCCTGTCCCTGACAGGGTGAGCTACCTTACAGTCTCTTGGAGAATTTCCTAACTATGGGCCTTTTGAGACACGTTTGGGGAGAACTTGGCAGGAAAGAGACAGTTCTGACTGAAATTGAGAGCTAACAGGGGATTTCCATTAGTACAATAGCCTCTCGTTATAGCAGTAACTGCCTCAGACCGGAACGATGGAGACACCAGCTTCCTGCGCTTTCCCAGCAGAGTGGCTGAAGGCGATACCCAAGCAGGCCCCCGCTTCCCAAATCTGGCCAAAGGGGTTTACTGAGTTATTCAGAAGTGCATTGTTAAACATCTGTTTAAACAGTCTGTTTTATTACCCCTTAACATGCTTCTCAAGGTAAGCAATAAGGCTACTGGCCTACGTTATTTTTTACTCTACTAACCTTATTTTGTTTTATTTTTGGAAGCTGTTTGACCTACTGATTACCCTTAAGCAACAAATTACTGATTTTATTCTATCTAGATGGCCAGGAGTAACCCTTACTAAAGTCGTTTCCCATCATTTTCCTCTCTTGTTCTCTCCAGGGACCTCAGCATACTGTTTAAGCCTCTGATTAATTTATCTTGCTTTTTCACTGATTTTAATAGCTTACCGTACTCATGTAAGACCTAGGAGGTTGCCAAGCCAAAGTCAGCATTATCCTTCTTTTGTCTGAAGAGAGTCTTTGGGATGGAAGGAGGAGACTCTCTAGAGGATTGGAGAAGAGCAAATGTAGAACTAGACTCCATACATTTTTTTTTTTAATGTGATTGGCAAAAAGAAGGGAATTATAAGACAGTCAGTAAAATCTTAAGAGAAGGGAAAATTATAAGCCAGTGAGCAAAACCTTTATCCCTGCACATTTTTTAACAAGTTATTAGACAGTTGCTTTGTAAGCACCTCTGGGAGATTAAAATTTATAAGTATCCAGCATATATTTATCAAAAACAAACAGTGACAGACAATTTTAATTTCCTTCCTTGGCAGTGTAGCTGGCTTTGTAGATTAAAAGTTCAGTAGATGGATGAGATATCTTGACATTGTTATTTTTTTTTCGTGCAGTGACTGCACGTGATATTCTTTGTGCTATCTCATGGCTAAGGAACTCCACGTGAAGTCACTATGATGGTTGAGAAAAGGTCTCCAAGTATAGTATTGATGGATTACTTACAGCTAAGAGAGCATTTCATATAGGTCAGTGTGTTTTCTGTTTGGTGATCTGTATTTTATTTAGGCAGTTGACTAGCAGAATACACAGAATGTGTTTGTTAACAGCAGCAAGCTAGGGTGTTGCATTAGCATGGTGGAAATTTAAGATAAATTCTGAATGATGACAAAAAATGATTTGCAAGCTGTGATCTCCAAATGAAGTGAATCCAATGATTGCTTACAAGGTGTAGAGAAGGGTAACTCACAAAATAAGCTTATTTTGACTAAGCCAAAATTCACACATGGTACTGTGCCTCCACTAGAATATTTAATGGTTTCTCATGTGGAAAAGTGTTGTTTGAAAAGCCACCATCCTGATAATTTGGAGAGAGAGCCTAAAGGCTATCCAAATGCAAACTGAAATTCCAAAAGGTGAGCACAAGTTGGTATGGTTTGCACAATTTTTGAAAGAAGAGTTGAAACCTAAAATAGCGTAGCCAAAGAAAACCTGGGGTTTATGATTGAATGACAAATAGCACCCAGGATGTATGAACAGGGAATGTCACATGCAAGAAGGGCAGTAGCCATTTTTCTCATCACTGGTGATATCTCATACACAGTATTGTATATATTTTAGGGTTACTAGCTTTTTTCTTTTTCTTTTTTTCTTTTTAAAGGACACAAACGTTTTGAGAGTGTTTTAAGAAAGCATCTGTAACAAAGTGCTTTGAAAATCCAAGAAAAATGTGAAGGAAGTGACTGTTTCATCTCACTGAGGGTTGTAGGAGACACATCTCATGGGAAGTGACAGGCTTTGTAGGAGATGGTCACTAGTGGGGTCCTCCAAGGCTCCATGTTAGGGCCAATCCTCCTCAATGTTTTTATAAACTATTTGGATGTAGGACTAGAAGTTGTTTTGAGCAAATTTGCCAATGACAATAAACTTGGAGGAGTTGTGGACTCAGCTGAGGGTGGAAAGGCCTTGCAGACAGATCTGGACAGATTGGAGAGCTGGGTAATCACCAACCACATGAAATTTAACAAGAGCAAGTGCTGGGTCCTGCACCTGGGATGGGGCAACCCTGGCTATGTGTACAGACTGGGTGATGAGATTCTGGAGAGCAGCCCCACAGAGAGGGATCTGGGGGTTGTGGTTGACAGCAAGGTGAATATGAGCCAGCAGTGTGCCCTGGCAGCCAGGAAGGGTAACCGTATCCTGGGGTGTATCAAGCACAGCATCGCTAGTCAGTCGAGGGAAGGGATTGTCCTGCTCTACTCTGCGCCAGTGTGGCCTCATCTCGAGTACTGTGTGCAGTTCTGGGCACCACAGTAAAAAAAGGATGTAAAACTGTTGGAGAGTGTCCAGAGGAGGGTGATGAAGATGGTGAAGGGCCTAGAGGGGAAGACATATGAGGAGTGGCTGAGGTCACTTGGCCTGTTCAACCTGGAGAAGAGGAGGCTGAGGGGAAACCTCATTGTGTCTACAGCTCCCTCATGAGAGGGAGTGAAGGGGAAGGCGCCGACCTATTATCCTTAGTCATGAGTGATAGGACCCAGGGGAATGTTGTCAAGCTGAGGCAAGGGAGATTTAGGCTAGACATCAGGAAGAGGTTCTTCACCAAGAGGGTGGTCACACACTGGAACAGGCTCCCCTGGGACATAGTCACTGCACCAAGCCTGTTGGAGTTTAAGAAGTGTTTGGACTGTGCACTTAATCATGTAGTCTAAAATTTTGGGTAGACCAGTGTGGTGCCAGGAGTTGGACTCCATGGTCGTTATGGGTCCCTTCCAACCTGGGGTATTCTATGATTTTATTCTATTCTATGAGATACTACTATTTTTTCTGCTTTCTCTAGTGGGAGATAGTATGACTTGGAGTGGATAATAGAAAGATAAGAACTGTCTAAGGTATACAAATTTCTGTGGCAGCTGATTGATACCCTGCATTTATGATGTGCTTTAGCTCTCATATTCTCAATAACACGTGTGTAAGTTAGTTGTTGAATAGATGACTTAAAGATGTTGTGAAATAGCCTTCGAAATGAGAGAGATATCCAGAAACTGGTGAGACATGAGACACCGAATATTTTCATGGAGGAACTATCTATATTTGCTTGTATCTCACAGTAAGTATTAGATAAGATGATCTTCTGAAGTCTTTTCTGGTTCCATTTGTGATTCTACTAGTGTAGGTGCAATTTGATTCAAGGAAAAAAAAAGCAAACTGGCTTCTGAAACAAGAGCTAGTCCCAGAGGAATGACTGTTTTTTATATATATTTGGGAAATACTATGTCAGAGAGTAGTGAGGTGCTCTATTCCTTCAGCAGACTTGATTTGACCAAAATTCTAGATAAAACTGAAGTGATGCAGATTTTGATGGAAATGTAATGGTTAACTGAAAACAAACAAACAAACAAACAAAAAAGTAAAAAAAAAAAAGTAACATTTAAGACAAGAAGGTAGCAGAAATTTTGGTCTAAACGACTTCTACCCTGGACTGAGTAAGATCAATGCGCTGCACTGGAACACTCCGGAGATGAGATCCACCTGTCCAGTCTTGATTTCTGGAACAGCATTCTAAAAGTGCACTGGTATTTAACCTCTTTGCAGAAAGCAACCTCAGCCTTTATATCTGGTTGTACCTAATTTGTTTTCCTGTTTGAGAGCTAGCTGTGGATCATGGCTTGTTTCTCAGCAGTGAATAAAATCACAGATATGAAAGAAGTAAAATCATTTTTCTCATCTGTAATTTTTGTTTCTCACAATACTTATACAAATGTCCAAATCTGTTGTCATACATTATATCAGGTTGTTTGCAGAAATAGTAATTAATGCTTCTTGTGAAGGGGAGGAGGATTGAATGGGAGGGGAGTAACACTCTAATGTCTCTGTACATTTTGTGCATGTTGGTTTGTCTGCCTTTATTTGGCATTTTTTCCAGTACTTCATGAGAAAAGAAGAAAAGCTGTATTCTGGTCAGACCAAGTGTCCTTTTAGCTCAATGTTCTCATGGAAGGCAGCCAGTAAAGGTGCTTTGGGAGAAAAATGTAAAAAGTGCATTAAGTATAGTGAGTCTTTCCCATGGTTGGGTCCCTTAATTAGTGTTTTAGGGACTGCCTTAGCTGAAAGTTGCACACAAGCATGTTTGGTTTAAATAAGCAGTAGAATGTCCGTCATTTGAGAATTTACATGTAGTTCTTTTTTGAGCCCATTTATGCTTCGTGGGTGTCCAGAGTCTTGATGCAATGATTCACTAACTTAAGTATTATGGGTTGTGAAGAACAAACATTTTGTTTCAGATTTACCACTTCATCGGCTGCCCTCTAGTGTGGGGGTTGTGTTTTGTTTTGTTTTGTTTTGTTTTGTTTTGTTTTGTTTTGTTTTCAGTGAGAAATGGTTGCTTGTTGACTTTTCCATACATCAGTCATTCTGCCAGCCTCTGTGCTCTTATTCTTGATGATTTTTCTTCTTTGCTGAAGACTTCAAGTCTGTTTGGCATTGGAAAGTTTGACAGGGCTCCAGTCAGTCTTACAACACTGTGAAAGCACTGCTGGTGGCCAAGGCACTATAGTTTTTTACTTTCCCACCAGTAAAACTGGGCTAAGATTTCTTCAATTAACTGAGGTTCTTTTTCTGTGAAGTCCTATTAATGCCTGTTTGCAATTATTATGAATTACAGATTACACCTATAAATTAAGAAGGAACCAGCGTATTTCTGAAAATGAAAACTTCCATGAGTAGTATATTATTTAAGTTCCTCTCTTTGTATGCTGTACATAGTCATTGCAATACACTTGTAATAGGTATATTTGTATGGTTTCTCCTTTTATTTTATATAAAGATTTGAGAACACTGAAGGCAATCTTATTACAGCATCTTACTTTAATAAATATGTTGATAAACAGCTCATGTGTCTGAGAAACAAGACGTTAAGTAAAATTTCAGTTAAATAGGAACAGAATTATTTCAGAATGTAAAGTAACAAACACCTGGTTTTGTTTCCAAAGTAAATCATCCATCTATACCTGGTTATGAATTGGATCCAAATCATGACCCAAGTTTGTTGAGCAAAGTTTGTTAAGCAGAATCTTTCCCAAAACCCTGTCAGTCCAATTTTACGGCTTTCTTGCCCATTAGCCAGCAATATGTGCCTGTCTGCAGTGTATCAAACACAGTGTTACTCCCCTTTTGGCTATGCTGTACCCTTTTGGCCTTGCACAGGGGAGTGAGGTTATATGGAGCAAACAGTAGCAGAAAGGACAGTGCGTGTATGGCTTTGGGGGTTTACAATGTATAGTAGTGCTATGCAGTGTGCAGGATTAGTGAAAAGTGAGTAGATCTCTGCTAAACATGAATGTCTTGAATGTGAGGTGGTGGTAGAAAGTCAGCAGCGAGGCTGGTGGGACGTGGCCCAAACAAAAATGTCTCAGTCCTGTTCATTCCTGCATTAGGAGGAAACCGTACTCTGTGATATTAAGAATTAACAAGTGTGTTTAGCACATAGCCCTACCTGCTATGTAAGTGTCTTTTATACAGCCTCGTTATAAGGCATTTCCCTCCATGAGCTGTTAGTTTTCTGGACTGGCTTCTCTAAGTGCTTCTCTCTCTAATTTTTCATTCATATGGTTGATTACAGCCGTTGACAGAAAGGCAGACTTGTCAACACTAGCAGGGTACCTTTGCATTTTACAGAAATAGGTGGCCAAGTGCAGGAGAGACTATAAAATATGCTGTCAGAAGTCTTGATAAACTGCAAAAGACAAATCTGACAAAAATAAGTTTCATTATTAGCAAGAACTTATGGAACTACTTTAATTAGTTTTCCATAGCTGAGGAATTCTTTACCATATAAGGGTTTACTTTAGATGCAAACTTTCCATTAGCAGCCAAACACACTGTAAATTTTAATTAAAATAATTCAGACTTCACTCCTCCAAAAGTTGGTGAAATATGTATCTTTGTTTTGTTTGATTTTTTTTTTCATATACTGTATGGAGAGCTTAAGCAGTGAAAAGGATCCAATGGATGGTGTGGTTTTCCTTACTGCCTGCTAGCTTGCGTGGAGAATAAGACACATGTGCAGTTTGCAGCTCCACAACAGAAGTTTGCACTAGACCATGTCATTCTCTACTAAATGTTACTTGGAGCTGCATACCATACAGAATTTAAAAAGTGGACAGGAAAGTCTGCTGGAAAGCAGAATAAAGACCAGGTCAGCAAGTGAAAGGAGTTGGGCCAATATGTGGCCTGCTATGAATAATTGAGCCTAAAATTAAGGGGAAATATTTTATAGGTGTTTCCCCTGCATCTTTGTCAGTGTTGTTTTGAGTTACAGAAGTTGAAAGCAAACTACAAGTTTTGGCAAGCAGGCTAATGCTTTCTAACAGAATGGTCATAAATGATGACTTAAAACGTCGTTTTCAAAGTAGTACAAGTGATTGCACTTGTGCTATTATCTAGTAACTCACACAGTGGTTAAGTTACGTTGTTACAATGCCTTGGCTCCTTCCTTCTTTGAATTGTTAAATGTCCCTTTTACTTAGAAACTGAGAATTCTGACTGGCAAGGTTTGTATGCCCAATAGATCAAATTTAGAGTAGCATTAAAACTGTAATTAAACATTTTTAGTGCTTCAAAATTGAATTGTTCTGTAGCAGTCAGTAATAGTTTAAAGCTATGCTACTGATACTAGCAGGAGCAATTGAACTAAGCAAGTGCTTATCACTTTTAAAAATCTTACTTTGAATATACAGCACTTTTGTTGTTGTTTAAGGTTACTTTTTTTCTTTCATAGCTAAGTGATTTTTATTATCATTTTATATTTGCTTTGCTGTAAAATATCAGTCGAAGAGCATTGGTTTGGGTGTGGAGGGGCTCTTTGTAGCCTTGTTTCTAGGCATTGTTCCAAAGTACACAGTTAAAGTGCTTTATAGGTCTTGTTTAGGGCAGGGCTTTTAATGCAGAGATCACCACTGAGTCCTTTTGATACAATTTTGCAAATACTTAGTTCTTGATCTTTATTTTAAACTCAACATTATATTTTTGTAGAGTGTGGCAGTTAAAAACGTGACTGTCCTGTGCTTTAAAGAGGAACAAGGAACTTCTCTATTTTTTCTGCATACATGGCACTTTTGGAGAAGTCTGGCAATGGGAGAGGAGGAGAGGACAGGAGAATTAATTGTATTAGAAGGCTCAGGAGGTCATCTTGCTGCAAGGAATGTTAAGCAGAGAGCTTCAGCTGGATTATTACGGTGAGGCTGTACACTGATCTGTTCTTCAGTGCCCATGACTGAAGTTTATGATGCATGGTAGATGCCTTTAGGCAGAGAATGAGTAGCCAGCTTTTCATTAATTTGTAACAGAGAGACTGGTGGGAACGTTGTTCCATACCATAGAGAGCCTGTAGTGAATTCCTTCAGCGTCAAGAAAGCTAAAAATAATACTCAAAAACGTGGGCTTTAGCCAGACCCTTTGTTTTCTGAACATCCATTTGCACAGGGGTTAAAACTTCACTATGAAAATAAGAAGAGCCAGAAGTACCTTCTCTCATCTTAGTGTAATCTTGAGACCATTAAGCTGTTGGATATATTTTGGAAAAGATTTAAAATCGGCCAGTAATGCTTATATATACAATATGCCTGGAATGATTTGGGGAATTTGTCTACGTGCAATTAACAGATTTTCTAAGAAAATTCATGCTGCTTGTAAGCTCTCTGCATCCTTGTAACTCTTTCTACGCTCCTTTCCTGTGTGTGCTTTCAGTGAGGGGTCTGGGGTGGATGATCCAGCCCATCTGTCTCAATCAAATCCTGTGGCTTCCAGTAAGCAGAACTGAGGAAGAACTGCACGCTAGATAAAAACCAGTTTTCCTCAGCTGCTGTGTGGAAGAGTAATGTTTCAAGAAATTTTAATTTCCACAGGAAAAGGAACCAAGATAAGAGACCTTGTCACAGCCCTTTGAAAACAGGGGTGGAATGGGTCATGGAGGAAGATATAACAGTGTGGGGAGAAAACAATGAAGCAACGAACTGCTGAAGGGAGCAGTGCTGATGCTGTAGCTGAAAGTGGCTGAAGGAGGCTGGTGGCAGTGTGAACAGAAAGCTTCTGAAAAGACAGCACTGAGAGGTGAGCTGGAAATCTTGGTCATGTAGAGATTTCTGATCGGGTCCCCAGGCATTTTGAAGTATGGGGGGGAAGAGGGAACTGAGGCAGGAAGCTGCCTTTATGGGCCCTTATTGGCTTCAGTGTCAGTGTGAAACTAGAACACATTTAAATTATTTTTAAATTAAGCCTTAAAAATGTACATTTGAAGCTCTAAAAAGCTTCAGAGAGTGAAGATGTAAAAATGCTGGATGAAACTGTGTGGGTGTGTTTCAGCAGCATCATATTCCTAAGAAGCAAACTATAAATGGCAAGGATGGTGTTCTGGGCAGAAACCTGTCCCCGGTGGATGTTTCACACTTCTCAGGAGGCATGTCCACGCTAGAGTCTTTTCCTGCAGATAAACGTAAGCACTCTCTTCCCTACCCCCCCAAAAAAAACAAACCAAAACAAAAGGAAATACAAAATTATTGGAGTAGTAAGATGCTGTCCTGCTCCCTGTGTGACAACCAAGTTGTTAGGGCACTTAGCCATGAAGTGAAAAGTAGATGTGTTTCTCACTGCGAGGTGGTTCAGGTTGTCCCACCTTTCCTGGCCAGAGAGGAGAGCTCAAGCTCTTGGCTCTCAAGAAGAACGTGGAGATTACCACTGCTCTGGAGACTCTTCTTGTGGCCTTAAACAGTAGAAAAGGACTTTTTGAAGTCACTGCAGTGGTTGGTTGTGATTGGTTTCAGTGGCCAGGGTATTGTTCATGTGTCTGTGAATTTGGGAAGAAAGAAAATGAAAATACTCAATGTTAGGTTAAACTCCACAACCTATGAAACGAGCTATATGCACATAAGAATGTTCAGCAAGATGTTTTTTTTTGTGGTGTGCAGGTCTGTGAATAAAGCTCCTGTCACTCACTTGGGTGAGGGTCTGGCAAATATCATTCCTTAACTTTTTTTTTTTTTTTTTTGTAATTTGCAGAAATAAGAAAGATGCGTTTATCAGAAAAAAAGTCCTTCCTTAAAATTCAGACAGGAAACAAATGGAAATCCCATTAGCATTGTGTTGAACCAGGAAAATACTCTTGATTTACAGATATTCTTTTGACTGAATACACGAATATATTTCTTTTTGTAAAATGGGGTGGAATAGTTGAATTTAAAAGCTGTTTGGGGCAATGTAAACATATTACTAACCCCAATGCTTAAGTGAAGGAAATGTGTCCTTCATGCTTTCCCTTAGGAGTTAATGCTTTGCATTAAGTGGTAGTAATTTGCACAACCTATAAATAAAATAAGTAAACTATAAGGGACTAAAGGTATTTTTTTCTTCCCTTCTCTTTTAAGGAGTGCCCTTCATCTCTTTACTGTGCATAGCTGCACTATGAAAGAGCTGTATTCAACTATATTCAAAAGTACTAGAAGGAATTTATTGTTTTCTTACTCCTGAGCCTTAAATATATGTTCCTTTCATATTGTTATTTATGTTAATGATGATTTTAGAGACATACTTGATCAGTTGATAAATAGGACACTGAAACAGTTGATAAATAGGACACTGAAAGTTGCCATGAAAACTTTTTGTTTTGCTTTGTTTTTATTCTGTAGGAATATAGAAAATTTATTTGGTCTCATTGTTGGCTTCACAGCTTTCCTGCACAGGTCTCTCTTTCTTTTTTTTTTTTAATGTTTCATCTAAGAGTATTAAGCACCCTTAGCATTCTGTCTTTTATAATGAGCTTTTTTCAAATGTAGACAAAAATATTCAACTTGTTTTATATAAGCATTAACAAAATTGGAAATTAGAGAAGGAAGGTTGCTCCTTTATTATCCTCAAGAGTTATTAAAATATTCTTCCACCTCCATTCTTTTTGCTTCCCATTTTAGTTTTATTATTAATTTGTTTAAATTATTTTTTTTCACTTCAGATCATCCTTGTTTCAGATCATCCGTGTTACAAATGGAAAAAAAATCCCTCCAAAGTTATTGTTTAAAAGAAGTTTTGAACAAGGTTGTCCTTCCACATAGGCAGAAGGATGACAGCTGCATCACTAACAGTCTAAGATTCCCCAAAATTGCTGTCAAGAAGCTCCTTGGCTTCTCTTCTTGTCCTTGCAATGTTGGATCACTGCTCAAACATGAAGACTCAGAGTGGCTTCCAGGTTGAATCTGTTGTTCTGTGACTACAAAGGATGTGCTTTATGTTCATCTTCAGGCAGTCCCTATAAGACTTCATTTTTTCACTCTTCAGCTTTTTCTTGTTTTGGCATTCATTTCTTTGAATCATAGCATCATAGAATGGTTTGTTTTGAAAGGGACCTTAAAGGCCATCTGATTTCAACTCCCATGCAATAGGCAGGGACACCTCCCACCAGAGCAGGTTGCTCAAAGCCCTATCCAAGCTGGCTTTGAGCACTTCTGGGGATGGGGCATCCACAGCTTCTCTGGGCAACCTGTTCCAGTTCCTTCACCACCCTCATAGTAAACAATTTCTTCCTTATATCTAACCTAAACCTACCCTCTTATAGTTTAAAGCCACTCCCCCTTGTCTTATTACTACAGTTCCTACAAAGAGACCCTACCCAGCTTTTCTGCAAGACCTTTAGGTATTGGAAAGTTGTTATAAGGTCTCCCTGGAGCCTTCTCTTCTCCAGTTGAACAGCCCCAACTCCCTCAGCCTATCCTCATATGAGAGGTGCTCCAGCCCCTTGATCATATTCGTGTCCCTTCTCTGGACTTGTTCAAGTATGTTCACATCCTCCTTGTGCTGGGGACCCTAGAGCTGAATACAACACTCTAGGTGGAGTCTCACAAGAGCACTGTAAACTTTAAACAAAACTTTGAAAGGTTCTCAGTAAACAAGGCTTTGCCTTACAAACAGTAAGAGGCTGGTGGTGAAATCTTTGGTGAAGCCTATAACTGAAGAAGCCAGACCTGCGGTAGTAGGGTTCTTGAATGTTAATCATTTAATCATTCTGTGGTAGATAGTTAATAGGATTAGATAAAGGTTTAAAGGAACTGAAATCAATTCACTACTAAGAACTTTGGAGCTGCAAAACTGCATTAAACCTAAAAGACATGATTACTAATTTTAATGAAGAACATGCTTTTTGTAGCATAACATTCAACTTTGGTTTTATATACATGTAAAGTTTCCAGAATTTCCATAAGGCTTCTGATTTTGAAGATGCAGAAAGAAAAGGTTTCTGTTTTCCTTGTTTGTCATCAGCAGCTGCCTGTGAATTTTTTATTTTTTTTTGCTAGATAACAATTGCAAGCAACACATTTTAACAAACCAAATGTGATATGCATCTTTATATTACTTGATAGCGACAAAACAACAACAACAACAACAAAATACAACCCAAAAAACACCAACTGTGACTAAAGGCTATATGAAGTCTCTGGCCTCACAGGTTCCTGATCATTGATGCATGTAATTTTTAAAATTGTCAAAAAAGTGATTGAGGCAACCAACTACCAGTAAAAAGTTTCTTTGATCAGGCTTTTAAAACTGCCTGTAAATATTTGTGGAGTTTGATTGTAGTGTGATATAGTGTGATAATGGAAACATTGTAGGTTGTTTACGAAGAAAGTAATGTTGATGGTTGGAGAAAATGAAGTAGTGTTTAGTTGATTGATCTTTGATAAAAGTAATAATAAAAAGTTTCAGGATCAAGATGCTTCTAATTGACTTTGCAGGAAGCCATTATGCATAGAGCCAAGCTTAATTATCAGTATGTGCCACCATACTGAACTGTTTGTCTTCAAGGTTGCCAGTGAGTACTTAGAAATGGGGTAAATAATTTTACTAAGCTTTTAACCTTACAAATAAGCCTGGAAAATGTACAGGGTTTTTATTCTTAGTTATAACAACAACAACAAAACAAGAAAATCTTGTTGGGAGCTAAATGTCGTGAGATCTCAGGATGTCTGCTGTGTAAAGTCTGTCTGTTTAGCTGTTTAAGTTACTTACTTCACCAAAATCCAAATGTAGGCTGGGAATGTTCAGAATTACAGATCTGTGTATTGTCTACCCAGAAGCAGGTTTTTCTTCATGTATCAATGTCAAGAGCCAGATGTTTATTTCCTGAGGGGCTGGACTCAGCCACTGCTGGTGGAGTTCAGGCTGTTATCCCAAAGAAAAGGAAATTTAGGCTGCAGAAACCACACATGGCTCCTGCTCTGCTGGAGCCAGCAGGGCAGGCAGGCAATTTCTGGATGAGGAGTGTGTGTTTCTGAAACTCTCTGTCTGCCAGAGACTCTTCAGCTATCCCTGCTCTGGCCAGACCACTTGGACTGTTTTCCCAGGTACAATTTACCACTCAGTTGTCTTTCTGTGCGGCAGCATGGCTGTGTCTTATCAGTTGGCACTGGTTGCCTTTGATTTGGCTGCTCTGTGGGAAAAGCAGCAATATCCACATCTACAACCATGAGCAGGTGCCTAAGGAAGAGGAGTACAGGTGAGGACAAAGTACTGCATCAAAATCTATATTTAATTTGAATATGTTTGAAAAATCTTTGGAAAAAAAAAAGAAGAAGAAGAAAACAGGGAATGTATTATGAATTAAGTGAGCGCACAGTTCTGAATTAATTTGTATTTTATCTTACTAGTAGTCAAAATCTGTACTTTTTGTTATAGGGTGCCATCAGGGTGGGCTCCAAAAGTTCTGTTAAATTTTATAGCACCTCAAAGGAAGGTACCAGAAACACTGAGGTACTACTACCTATAAAGTGAAGGCAGGGGTCTCCATTCTTTTGTAGGAAATAGCAGGACTCTGGCAGTTTGCACTGAATAAATGTTGTAAATAGATTCCACCATACATCAAAAACATCACTTAGCTTTCCTGGAAAGTTATGGAAAAGTTGAATTCAAACCAGTTTAGCAATAGTACCACAGGGGCTTTGCATTTGTGATGGCTTCAGCTGTGATTCAGTGAATGATGTTGCCCAATATGCAATGTTCTGATATTTGGTTATTTAGATCTTTCCTTCACCTTAAGTATTAAAACACACATCTTTTCAGCAAGCTAGGTTCTGGAGAGGGGAATCTCTGTATTCATGGCTTATGCAGGACAGAGTTTAAAACCTGATAGCTAGTAGATAGCTAGTATCTAAACTGCTTTTGAACAGCAGTGACAAAAGACTAAAATAAGTAGGATCTATATAACAGATTAATCTTGGAGGGATGGTCACCAACAAGCTTATGTGATGAAGTGTGGGGGTGCTCTGTGGGTCCACAGCACAAGCCCTGATGGCAGTGGCCTGGGGGCTGTTGCTGCACCTTCTACCAGGTTTTCTGCTGTAGCCATGTGTTCATTGGGTATACAGTAATAATAAATGCAGAAGAAAAAATGTAGTTCATGCTTCTACTGTTATGTAAATAAATTGGAAAATAAATAAATAAATAAACGTTACGCCTCTTTGATATGCTTCAAATGGCAAGTATAGTAGGTAACACTGTTTTGTTTGTATTGGAAAAGCCAAAAAGGTATCTAATTAAGTAAAGGCAAACTGTTTAGATTGCAGGAGTAATAAAAACTTGTTGTAGATATACAGACTTTTTGAAGTATTTTTAAACTTGAGAACACACTTTATAGAAGTACTGTATCTTGCAATGTGATATGAGAGATTAATTCACAGAACTGCAGACTGGCTGAGGTTGGAAGGGACCTCCAGAGGCCATCTGGTCCTACCCTGCTGCTGAAGCAGGGACACCCAGAGTACATTGCCTAATGAGAGCAATGTTACAAGTGTCTTGAATATATACCCAGAAATTAACAGTATCTAATACTAGTGTTTGTTTGTTTGTTTGTTTGTTTGTTTTTTGTGCAATTAGGGTTTTAATTAATCATTAGGAATCTTTCATTAGAATACTTATGAGTTTATTCTACCTAAAAACACTGTTAGCATATCAAGTGTTTTTAATAAGACTGTAAATTATTCAGAAGAGAAATGACAGGGACGTTTCAAAAATTGACTGAACTTTTTGAAAGAGCATTTCCTGTGGATGACTTGTTATATGAGGAAGCTGGAATGCTGTACATGTATGCACAATCCTGAATGTGCTTTTCACTGGCTGAACTTTGTTTCCAGAAAACTGGAAAGAGCTGCAGAAACTTTAGTGTGTATTATGGGATATTAATATCCTTCCTGAGTGTTCAGTGATTGTGAAATATTTATGCTGTTTATGACTTGTGAAGATGCATACCTTTTGTACATAATATGGCCCTCCCTCCGTATCACTACTTTTGTTAGAGAATGGCCCTCCTGCTACTTGCAAGCTGAGTTTCTAATTTCCATTCTTAATGTGTGACTATGCATAAACCAAGGGCTTTGTAATACGATTATTTTCTGCTGTGCTTCTGGATTATTACATATAACTTGTTGCTTGATTACTTCAGATATTTCTGATGATTCTGAGACTGAAGATTGATAAATCCTGAGTCACTGAGGTAGTTTGTTGCCCTTGATAAGGAATTTGGAAGATGAAGACAAATTTTAGGATCTCAATAGTAGGTGCCCTGGGAATTGAAAGGACATTTTATAATATGTAAGACTGGATGTTATATAAGACTTGGTATATAGGAATGGTAGATCTGTCTGCTTTCTGGTGGCTAAAAAAAGCACTGTAGAAGTAAAAGAAATGCCTGTATTCCATCTTCTATTTTTTCATTTTCTGTCACTTCTTTTCATGGTTGACGGCTATTGTTTTCTCTTACTTTGAACAGTTACATGACTGGAATAAACTTCTGATTTCTTACAGAAAAGCTGCTATGTGTTTTTTTTGTGTACTTTAAATAAAATTCACATTTTGCACACTTCAACCTTTTGTCCTGTGTTAATGGAGGACATCTTAAGTTTCAGAAAAAACGAACACGCCATTTTGCACAAGCAAGCAATTTAAAAAAGTTGGAGTGGCATTAATCACAAAATTAATCACAAAATTAGTCCATTCTCAAAAAGCTAAATGCAGTATAACTGGCCTTTCTGATACTTATTATACTGGATGGGATAATAAAAGTGGAAGTGTGGATGAGCATTTCTTTGACAAATTTATCAGTAAATGTGGTAGGAAAGGGTTTCCTTCTGTGCTATGTATTTGTCTTTTATTTTAGTTATAAAAAAGAGAATGTGTTCAGCTTTGCTCATGAATGCTCCTTTGATCTGGTTCCTCCTCTGGTTCTTTGTTGTTACAGGGAGTGTTGATGTGGAGTAAGATTTGGTTCCAAGCTGCTTTCCTCTTGTAAAGTAAAAAGCAGAGTCTCCTCATGTTTCTTGGTTCCCCTTTTTTTTTATTGCCAGCTTAATTTTCTGTTCCGTTGCTTGGTGTTTGTCCTTACTTTTTTCACAGGAGGCATTAAATAGGTGCTGTGATCTTTTTAAGAAGGCATGAAGCCATTCCGATTGGGACTTCTCTTCTGTCTCAGTATGTTAAAATCAGTTCTGTGGTTGTATGTTACAGTGCTCTCCCTCTGCTCTCCTCCTGCTGGAAATGAGTGGATTAATCTAGTTCCAAATTGCTGCATGGAAACCCTTTGCTCTAAGTCAAAAGAAGTCAGTGCAAGTCTGTGAATCGTTTTATGAAAATACTGGATAGAGTTTCAGGCTTCAAGTCCCTGCTGATGCATTAAATTCTTCATGGTATTGGCAGGGGAGAAGCAGGGGACCTTTCTTTAGCTGGATAAATAGGAGAAGTGTCAACTCCAGATGCCTTGAGAGACTCCAGGCAAGCTTTTAGTACAATTACAGAAGGACAAAGTGGATTGGACCCGTGGGACTCCTACGTGTACTGAATTTTGTTTAGCCTTTTGGTCACCCTAGCAGGGAAAAAAAAAAAAAAAAAGAAAAAAAAAAAAAGAAAAAGACTTACACATCTTTGAAGCAGCTAAGTTTATATTTTTGGGGTATAAATATAGGGGTGTAGCATATTCATATGCACACATGTAACTATTAAAAAAAAAAAGTTGGAATTTTTTAGGAAATGCTGTTGGCAGAGGATACTCATACTTAAAAATAAATCAATAAATAAAAGTACACGTCTTCCAGTGCCTAGAGCACATGGAAAGAAAGTTGTGAAAACTTTGGTGCTGTCTTGGCATTAGTATGATTGGAGGTATGGGAGGGAATTTTGCTTGTTCACCTGATCTTTGTCTGCAGATGGTTAATGACTGTCTAATCTTACCTGACCAGCAGGGAGCCTTCAGTGATTCTTTAAAGTGTTAAATTATATTAAATGAGACAATAAAACTCAGTCATTATTGTCTACAGCTGGGTATGATACAGTTGGATTGATACATTAACAGTTGTTGATTGGTATGATAATCACACGTGCATAAACTGACCCCTTTTTATGTAAAAATAAGGCTATATGTTGTATTTTAGTCCTTGTTCAAGCAATATTGCTTATTCTTTTAGTGTTTTAAGTGTATTGAAACTACTTCTGAAGTGTATTGAAGCTACTAAGCTTCAATACAGATCTGGTAGGAATATTTCTTCCAAAGCACAATGCCGTCTGATCACATGCTCTGCATTTTTAATCTTTCCTTTGTGGCATTCTTTAAGTTACATAATGAAATTAACAATATATAACTATCTAATGCAACAGGTCCTTTTTGTCTCTTCTGACTTATGGAGTGGGTTATCCTACACATTTTAAATTGAAGTCCTTAATTAATTAATGCAAGATAGCAATTTTGCTTAGCAGAAAACTTTTGAAATCCAGCAGTTACTTTGCTGTAGAAGATCGACTTTTTGCCTTCTCCGAATAGTGTCTTTTTACGCATTATAAGTGTTTTGTTAGTTTGTTAGTTGAACTTTATTTCTCCTGTGCCTTTTCTACTTCTCTGCTTCAGGAAGCCCACCCAGTTCCCATTCATGTTTTTAATCTAGTTCATCTGAGGTGTTTCAGTGTTTCAGAGTTTCAGAACTGGCAACATGTGGGAATTCTGGGTTTTAACCTTGTTTTCACTATTGCCAGAACCAGCAAAGAAAAAGGAGGAGGAGAAAAAACAAACAAACAAACAAAACAATGAAAACTGAAAAAGAAAGAAAAGAAATACTCTCTTGATCCTACAATTTAAGTGAATTTAGCTTCTGATGTCATCCATGTTTCTAGTCCTAGTGATACAGAGAAAAATTTGAAAACACCTCTTAAAATGTGAGCTAATCATGTATCTCTGGCATTTGCAGTCTAACAAAATCATCAAGTGTCAGGAAGTTCACAATAAAATTGTACAAGTTGGCAGCAGTATCTGGTTTCTTTAACTGACTCATCAGTTTGCTCTGACTGAACTGAAATTTTGGCCTTTCTTCGACATGTCCTCATTGATGACTAATTATTACTTCAAGCTCAGCATTAAGCTTTTTTTTTTTTTTTGTTAAAGGCATTTTTAGCTACCTTATGACATCCCTATGAATTTCTTCCTGAATCATTACAGTTAATGTCACTCTTGTACTTGTTATTGAAGTGAAAGTCCATTATCTTGGACCTTCGCTTGACCTATATATACGTATACATAATGTCCTAAGGACATAAATAAAAAAGTAGACCAAAGTTTTATTTAGCCTAGTATATAGTGATAGCCAGTGGCCTAGAGAACGGAGTAAATATACACTGGTGCTTTTGTAGTATCCATTGTTCCGCATCTCAAGGATGTACTGAGTCAAAGGCGGCAAGTTTGTGTTTAATCGCTTTCAGTGGATCTTTCCTTCATTAACTTGTCCAGTAATTTCTTGAGCAAATGAGAAATTTAACACCCAACTGCATCTCACATGGAAAAGTGCTTTCTTGAACCTTACATTCCCCAGTACCCTTTGATATTGTCTGCACTTACATTAGCAAAAACAGTGAAGAGTTCTTATCTACTTTTCTGTGCTTGTCAGTATTTCATTAGACATCTAAAGAAAATACATCCTTATCACTGAAATGTGTGATCCATTCACAAGATGCTGACTCTCTGAACTGTAGAAAGTTCTCTCATAACTGTATGGCTTCATGAAGAAGCCATGTATTTTATGTGTTGTTGCTTTTGCCACTTTTAAATAATTTTTTGAAGTTACCTGGCAGACCACAAAATGGATTTTAGCTCTCTGGGTAAACTACTGGGATATTTTAAAACAAAACAAAACAAACAAACAAAAACAAAAACCCCACCACATACTTGTTGGGCTTTGCTTTTTTTTTTTTTAAGTTATAATGGATAGCTTCTCAAGACATTATTGATCATTTTCATCTGAAACTATATATATATTTTATCTACTTAGAAAAGAAACAAAAATATTCAGAAAAAAAAATCTTAGACTCATGGTGTTTTCCCCTTACACTTTGGGATACTATTACACATGCTTGTGATTATCCTCTCTGCAAACAATTATCAGAAAAATGCATCAGTTTTCCAAGTCCCACAGAAGAACAGATGTGGAATTAAGTTTCAAACAATGTACTCTTAATCACTTACATGTGGATACAAAATGAACTGGAGCTCAGTGGGAACGATTGGATGCTTTGTTAGTTGAGCGTGGAGTGGAGAATTTGCATTTTTCTTGGGCTTCATTCTCTGAACAGTCCTTTGAAAACAGTGCTAATAAATGAATAAGAAAAATGTCTGTTTCAGATATTTCACTCTTTCTAGAGAGCCAAAACCTCTGGGGACCACCTGAGTTGAGCCAGAATATATTACGTATATGAATATGAAAGAGATTGTGTATATCTGTAATATCTGTATAATTTTCTCCCTTTACTTGAGAACTCTTTTGAATGCTGCAAAGGATATTGGGGAGTAAAGTAGCTGCATATCATCTGTGCGTTTTCAAAAGCAATAATTTAAAGCAGCCAGCTCTGCCTGTAAGAGGTTTTGAATCAATATTCAATTGCTGAAATACCATAAGAAAACAATTATGTAAGAAAATACACTCATGTTGTGTTCTGAAACTCAGCCTGCATTGGAAAAATCCCTTAAAAAGATAGATTGCCCATACAAATACTTCAGACTTCAGAAAGCTAGTTAAGGAGAAAAGGTTAGTAGATAAGGTCTCAAATTTACAGTTTAAAGCTTTACAGAATTACAGATTTAAATTAGTGCACCAACCAGACAATGAGACTTAAGGAATTTTCTGATTCATGTTTTTGGAATTAATTTGTTCATAATTCATAAGAAAGCTCATGGAAGTTGGGCTATTCATAATTTTTCCCAGTATGATTGCCTTCTCTCACACATGCATACACACATATGTCTTGAAAAATATGTTTTCAGTTGCTGCAGAATTGAAACAATTGTTAATATGTGTAATTTATACATAGAAGATTATTTTTTTTAAGTTATTTGGTCCAACATAAACTGGAAATAATATGCTACATGAATCTGCCTCACAAATTTGTTGATTCTTAAATTATAGCAAACTTCACTGAACAGACAACATTATATCTTATTTCAGAGTCTGATAGTGGTTTCTTGGAAGTCATTGAGCTCTGGTGGAAGTTTTAAGAATAGCCTTGTAGTGTTAAACTGAATGGTTAAGAGAGCTGTGAACTCATTTGCAGATTTTCTTGGCCCTCAAACCTGGAGTGGGGCATGAGATTAGTACTGATGCATTTTCCTGCCTTCCAAGGGTTTGGAATGGGAGCCTTCCATCTCACTCCCTTGTTGGCTGGTCCTTAACTTGTCACCACCTTGCATATTCATCATTAGGTTTACTCTGTTAGCAAGGAAGTGTCCGATGCCAGTTAAAATATTCATTGCTAACAAAATAGCAAAACACAATGTTTTGAGAGAATGAGGGAACAGAAGGAATTTTCAGATATGTTTGTTAATGCTCTGGTCAAGTGTTGTCTCTTAGCTCAATTGGTAGAGAGATCTATGAAGGCTAAAGAAGAGTTTATATATCCTTAAAGAAATCTTTCCTATGGATTTTTAAAGGCTGTTTTGCTTGTGCTTTGTGAACTGACCAATTTCTCCCTTCTTTGTTTTTGTGGAGGTCTGCTTGACCTTAGTTTTTCATGTTTTGTTTCAATTTTTTTTTTTTTCATGGATATTACTTTGTTTATGCACTTCACAAAAAAACAAAAGAGCTAATCATATTAAAAATAAACATATTTATATCACCATGTCTTGTTTTTTAACCTTGGTCTAGAATGACCTAAATGGCCAAGTATTTCATGTTCTTTAAACATGACTTTGTGAATTTATTCAATATAGATCTCTTGTGCAGATTCAAGATTAATAAATGCAGTTGTCAGCAGCATTTGAGAATCAAAAGAACAGGACACAGCTAATAGTTCCATAACCATGTAGGGACGGTAAGGCTTAGATGAGAAACTGCATTTTAACATTTAATACTTGAAGAGTATTTTAAATGAACTTACAATGTGTGTCTCACTTTTAACAGTAAGGTTTGGGGTGGCTTTAAGGTATTAAGTACATACTTTCTGTGATGTGATTGAAGGTGTGCTAACTTATTGTAAAAAATGTATATATATTTGGATGAGAAGAGCTTTCAAGTTTGTTCCCTTGGTATTGCAGGCAATCAGGCTGTATGCAATTCCTTTTAACATGTCATCATCTTCTGACATAAAACTATGCTTTCTGTCTCCACCTCTCTTTAAAGGCTGCTGTAGAATCTTTGTCTTTCAGATGGCATAGAAGTAATATTTTAATGTGCAACTTAGACACATTCACAGTTAGTTTATGATTATTATGTTCCTGCTCCAACATTGGCTTGTTGTTTCAATATGCCTTCTTTTTTTCTTACATTTTAACCACTTACAGTAACTGTAGGAAACGATTATGTTTCATTTTTAGCACTTTCAGTTTTTCTAGGTGAAAGAAGGCAAAATTGCATCTTTTCTCAACTCTCCTTTGATCAGTTCAGCTGTTCTCTCTTCCTAATTCAACATGGATGTTTTTCATGACAAACACCTTTTCATGAGTTTCAGTAAAGATTGTAGGAAGTAATCTTATGATTACCATAAACTTTCTGGCATGTTGAATACCTGTTTTGGGGATTGTAAAGATTAGTCATTGCTGGCTAGGAAGCCCAAGCGTGCGTATTCAAGGGAAGCATTTGTGACTATGATTTTTTCCTTTAGAAAAGCAAGCTGGATAGAGTTGACTTAAGAATTTTCAGGCATCTGTAGAAACTGCAGGATGTTCTCCAGAGCAGGAATGCTGGGCAGATAAAACATGAGTAAGGATTTTTGTTTTAATAACAAGAGTTTACTGAAACACTAAAGACAGGCACATGGAATCTTGCCCAGTGTCTCTTCTTTATTTTTTCTTTGCATTGAATATTGCATTTGGTTTTCGTCTTCTGTTTCTGCAAGACTGAAAATCAGTTCTGAGACATCAACAGGATCATAGAATATCTTAAGTTTGAAGGAACAATAAAGATGTTGGTGTCCTAAGCAGTACTTTTTTTATTTTTTTAAGCTTTAATTTAAAGTCTGAGTGCATGATAGGCCTACTGGCTGGCTAATGTTCAGATGGGCCGTTCAGCTTGACCTCAAAGAAGTTCCTTCTCCTCAAACTAGTCCAAGTTGTAGGTTTTGTGACTTAGCAAGGTTATTAAATGAACCACTGAAGTGTTTCATGATTATAAAGAAGCTTTACACTGGTGAAAGGTTAACATAAAGTTATTAAGGTTGGAAAAGACCTCTAACATCATCCAGTCCAACTGTCCACCTACCACCAATATTACCACTAGACCATGTTGCTAAGTATTACATCTACCCTTTCCTTAAGGACCTCCAGGAATGGTGACACCAACACCGCCCTGGGCAACCTGTTTCAATGCCTGACTGCTCTTTCTGAGAAGAAATTTTTCATAATACCCAATCTGAACCTCCTGTGGTGCAGCTTAAGGCCATTCCCTCTAGTCTTATTGCTAATTATCTGTGAGAAGGGGTTGACCCTAATCTCCCCACACCTTCCTCTCAGGTAGCTGCAGAGAGCAATAAGGTCTCTCCTGAGCCTCCTCTTCTCCAGACTAAACAACCCCATTTCCCTCAGCCTTTCCCCATAGGACTTGTGTTCCAGGCCCTTCACCAGCTTCGTAGCCCTTCTCTGGACATGGGTTATTAAGAATCGTCACTAGTATCTATGGTTGCTTTAATTTTATAAGTCACTTTTAATGTGTATGTATTATTACATCTCTGCAAATAAAAACTGTGAGGGGAGAACCTGTAAATAAGTCCAGTACAGAATGTGTGCTTAAGGTATACAGTGCTGTTTTCCTGGCACCATAGAGGAGTTTGAGAGTGTATTTTGAGGTCTTGTAAAATCTTATTCATGACTTAGTAAGTTGGTTGCTGGTTATGTGTTTGGATGTTCTGTTAGAAACCTTGTCTTAAATGTAAAAGAATTTGAATGTTAAAATGATTCTGGTTTTTGAGAGGTGAGGGTAGGAAGAGGGGAAGATTTTGCTTAAGGAAATTTCTTATTTCAGTTGAAACCACAAAACAGGTTTCTAATAATTAGATTGTGGTGCAGGAGTACTCAAAAATGCAGGAATCTTGTAAAGCCATTTGGAAACTTTATTGATTGTTTTAATTGAATTGTAATAGTCGCAGTTCGCATCACTGGGATGATACTCTGAATATAACTTTGGCATGAGAAAGAGATGCTGGATTGAAAACAAAACAAATCCTGCAGCTGTTGATTTGAAGAGCATGTGTGCATGTGTGCGAGATAAAAATTTTCTGTTCTAACTATCATGATGGGAGAGTCATGCAGTGTTCTGTGAGAGTGCTGGGCTGTCTACCCATTAAGTACAACGGTGTGCTGTTTGCTTACATGTGCTTGCAAAACTCCAAGGTTACCATCTCTAGGCCTTCACAAGAAGATTGAGCTGTCTCACTTGGAGTCATTCTGTTCCACTTCTGCCAGTAGACTATTTGTAAACTTAGCATTTTGCAGGCCACAGTGTGTGGTAATCTGGGGCAATAATTTGGATGCTAATAATACTCTTCAGAAGTTGTTATTTATTAAACCATTTGACATTTAGGAAGAAGAATAGCCTGAGCTGGCCAAGTGTTTCAAGTTCATTGCTGAAGAACATGTTATTGGTAAGAGTATTTAATTAGCAAACAAATGTCAGGGCCCACGAGGGCATTAATGGGCCTTGTCATCCCCACTCGGCCTCCCCTGGGTCCTCTCCTCACCCTTGTCTGTCAGCCCAGGAGCCTGTTTCAGCCCAGCTGGAGCTGACAGACCGGACTGGAGTGGTGTTGCAGGTCTGCCTGTTCCCAGCTTGCTCCCACTGTTACAGGTTGACATGGTGTCTTCTTGTGCCTGGTGATGAGACTGTCCATGGGACACATCTCTGTCACTGTGCCCATGACAGCAGTGTGATAGAGTTGCTTTCTCAATTGCTTCTTGTCTTGTCACTCATGGTAGTGGCGGAACTGCAGCCACCTAGAGTGTCTTTATGTCCAAAATGGGGCCAAGGACATTTTTGGTGACTGGGGACATGTACTTTTTGGAGAGATTACTGCAAAGCTGCACACTGAGTTTGGCTGTCTTAATGAGGGAAGGTGTTCAGTTGCTCTTGAGTTGTCAGAAGTGATGTGTTTAATGGAGTAAGTCCAAAGCATTGGCAATGCTGTAACTCGCAGTGCTGCCGTGTGACGGTGACTTGCCTTTTTGCGTTGCTGTCCCTGTCTGTGACATGGAGATGTGACTTAGCAAGTGTGTTGTGAAAGTGGACTTGCTAAGTGCTTTTACACAGCCCTGAAAGTAAACAATTTATGTCTTTTTATCCTCGCAGTTAACACCAAAGATAAGAACTCCCATTGATTTCAGTGAATGTGGGATCGGACTCCTAGCTGATGTTTCATATTATTTATTTCAAATAAGGTTTTAAATTTAAACGAAATAAACACTGTAGGACGTAACTCACTTTAATGAATAACTTCACTAAAAATTAATTTGCATATCTTTTGTTTCAGTAAGTAATAACAGACTTGTTAAATAAATGTGGTAATTTAATTCACTGATCTCTCAGGTGCTTATTGTATTAGGTAATGGGCTAAGAGGGATCTTTCATTCACAGTGCAGGTCTGTTAATGCTGCTGTATTTATTCTGTTTAGTTTTGTGGGAATTGCTAGGATTATAAAAATGTAGTATTTGGTTTAAACATTTTAATGATGTGTAAAACTAGGCTGTACCATTTTCTTGGTTAAGGTGGTGTGATGGGAAAACATGAATTAAGAGCATGGATCAGCAGCATATTAGGAGTACATCTGGGTTTTATTAGGTGTAAACTTCAGTGCAGGTGCATTTGTGTGAAATGCTTTTTGTAGTGTAAAAAAAATGAGATTTTTTTTGTTCTCGTTGAAATAACTTGTAAATTTTATTGCTTTGCATGGTATGCTGATGGTATGCTGCTTTGAGCTTTGAATTATGTGTCTGTAGATATATATTATGATCTAGATTGAACAAATTAGGTAGATTATACTGGAGAAATACTAGAAGGAGAACTGCAATTTTTTTTTCTTGTATATGTGGAAAAGAAAATAGCATGGGCAGAAATGTTAAAAACAAAAAAAAAAACCAACAACTATTATGTATCGTAAGCTGTTATTTTCCTCTCTTGTTTATTGTAATTAATTTAGAGGTTTCTAATCTGCTAATAGTATAATCCCAAAGAAAATGTTTTCCCATTCTTGTTTTGCTGTTATTTCTGAAGCTAGCCTTAATGACGCCTATAAAATAGTATGTTTTTTTTTTTTTTTTTTTAATACTGTTCTGCATTGATAGCAAAAGACAAAGAACCCATTGAATGAATTATTTCTATTCATAGTGACATAATTGGTCATACAAACTTTCCTGAAGTAAGTAAATATTTCTTTGATTGGAATACTTGCTGTTGTATAATACATGGAAGTATCACACAGTAGTGTATCTAAAGAAAAGCTACTTGAAAAGGATGTTTTAAGATACAGCGGATATATCTGTATTATTTTTTTCCATTTTTGCTGGGGAGGCAGAGTATACCCTGTTCCTGTTGTGTAAAAAGTCAGGGTATGTGATAAGGGGAAGTTATCAAAATAGCTGTGTTCTGTTAACAGTGTCCAGCTTATTTGCTTTTGCTGACTGTAAATAAGTTTAGATCAATGACTTTGCATAGTATACAGTATAGAAGACTCTTTCTCCATTTATTGCACTAAGATATTTCTCTGTGCAAATAAGAAAGTAGCTAAAAATTAAGAATGTTGTATTTTCTGTGGATGGAGAGAGGGGATTACTGCAGCAAAATTTAAGGTTAATTTAGTAGAAATAGATTTTATGTGGTTTTGTCAACTGTTGTAGAACTCCATCTGAGCTATTTAGAAATTTATAGGAAAGAGCTCCTGAGAGACAGACCAAATGCACAAATGTGTTTTTCTCATTCAGATTTGTTTGGGAGGATTTGGGTTGGGTGTTGGCCATCTGTGGAATAGATGAAAATGAACACTGCCTGTGTGGTGATGAGAGAATGGAAGGTGTGTGCCATTTTTCTTGCTTTGTCACAAATGTAATCTCAAAAAAGACTCTCTTCTTTTTAATATAGTACTTACTCTCCTCTATTTTTTTTGCTATTATCGTGTTTGGGTGAGAAAAATAGTTGCTGTGTATTAGGCAAGTAGAGGAAGCTGTTCTACTGCCATCTCTATGGGCTAATCCTGTTTTCCCATCTGTGTTTTATCCATTTCTTAGGGAGGCAGGACTGTGTGAAGAAACTTCCTTAAAAACACAATTTAATTGTAATTGTCATAGAAATCCATTGATTTTGCCTACTTAAAACTGACCATGCATTTAGGTGCTTGAGTTTAAAGGAAAACAGTGTGACCTTTTTGTTAATGAAATGTAGTTCCTCTGTCTCTGCTAACGCTGCAGTATTTTCATTGCCATGTTAACTACCTTTAAGACAGAAGGGAAAAGTTGGAATAATCACAGCTACTTTTTTTTTTTTTTTTTTTTTTTTGGTGGAATGTTCCATGTACTGGGAATCCAGAGATGATTTTAAGCCTTACTTGACTCTCCAGTGCTCCCAGTATGTTTTCCCCTGCCCTCAGCAGCATGCTTAGTTAAGAGATCTGTGCAGATCCCATGTAAAGGGATCCCTTGTAAAGAGATTCCTTGTAAAATCATATTCTCAAAAGCCAAATCACACCTCTAATGAGTCTGCTGATCTTCCATCTCAGTTTATTCTTGTATAAATGGGGAGGTTCTTCATATATCATCTGTGGATGTGTGTATAAATATTCAGAATTTGTTATTATTGTGGGAAGTGGGAAATCTTGTTCAGCATCACTGAATCAACCTTACCTACCCTTGTCAGCTTATTTTATTACCTTTTTTAAATTTTTGCTACTGGGTATCCAAAACTTATGTGGTATTCTAGTCGTGTATTTCAGGAGGGATTTATTAATGGGAGTTTTGCCTGTAGAGTAAACACCAGCATATTCTTGCCCTTCCATATTGCCACCCGGGGCTAACTTCTGGCTTACTTTTGGCCTGTTCCCCACCTGGGTCCCCAGCTTTCTTTCAGCAGACCTGCTCCCTAGGTAGTCAGTCCTAGGTCTGTAAAGGGCTAAGTCCAACACAGGTAGGGGACTACGTGTCTCATTTCTGAGTTTCATGAAATATCTATGGAGTGATGGTGGAGGGGGTCTGGATGTACGCTTCTTAAGCTTGAGGGGTTGAGCCTGCTACATAGTTCAGTTTATTTCACTGTTTTAGGAACTTCTGTAGTTCTTCCTAAGTCACATCTAACTTTAAAACATTGTTATGAATTTGAATGTTATATACAAATCATTTTAATTTTATTTTCAAAACTTGGCACATATTAGTAATAAAACAGAGGAAGAGAAGAAGATGCAATGTTGAGCATGGTTAGTGGTTCACGTGTTACTTCTTCACACATGCTTTTTTTTTTTTTAGAGACTTGGTGGTTTGGAGTGAGGTCCAGTATGCTACATTTCTAGCAAAGCAGAAGTGTCATGGTAGTGAAATGTTACCCGCATGCTTATAGTCTCTTTTGAGTGGAGTTGTGCCATTCTAGCCACTAGAAACTAATCATAAATATTGTTTTAATGTTTTTGGCTCTGTACCTTTCTTACATTTTATGTCAATTATTTCTCTAGGTATTGCCAGGTTTCTGAAGTGGTTGACCAAGACCTAAGGACGTGGAACACTGGTGAGTAAAAGAAATTCGGATTATATTATCTAGTATTTCTACCTCTGAAACTTGACTGCTGTTTGAGGGTTGGAGGATGTGCAACAGGCTATTCCTTTTAAATATTTCTCTTTTTTTGTGAGCACCACAATTGTATTCAGAGTATTCATCTGATATTTTCAGCATTGATTTTAAGAAAGCAAAGAGGAGGTAGCGTCAACGGCTGCTTTTGATAAGTGAAATCTCCTCACTACCCACCACCGTGAGTTAAAAAATACTGAACTTGAATGACTAAAACTATTTAAAGTAAAATTGTTTAACCTATGCTTCAGTAACATAAACGTGACCTGTTGTATTAAATAAGCGATACCAAATACAGACTTCTCAGAATCATGGCAGTGTATACACTAAGACATATAAAGTCAGATCTTGTTCCACAATACATGGAAACCTAATGGTGAGTTAATAAATTAGTGTAAGGAGATTTTTTCTTTTTCTTTAACCCCTCAACCTTATGTCTATGATTCTTAATTCCCCGAATTTTCTCTGAAAATTACGGTGTCCTTTCTCAAGACAGATCATTTTATAGGTCCCTTACATTCTGTGTGCCAGTTATGTACCTGCTGTGACTAAAAGGGAACATGGAGTCTGAGAAAGAACCTTAAAGATTTCATTTACTTTTTCAAGTGAATTTTCTTTACTAATGTGTTTATGAATATGTTATTTGCACTTCCCTGACTGTAGAGCTAGGCTGGCAAAGAGAGCCTTGTAAGTGCAGAGCTATATACACCAACCGTTAATTATATTTAATAATAATAATAGTAATAATAAATATTTTAAAAAGCAACTACTTTTTTTTTTTTTTTTTTTTCCAAGAGATGGTTATTTGGAATAACATATTTTTCTATTCCTCTGATTTCCATACTCAAGCCAGGACACATGAAATACTCTGTATTTATGGAATCTTGTTTGGTTCCAATGTTGTTGGCAGTCAACGTAAGTTTTTAGCATCCACAGATTCAGTTGTGCATGCTATTGACTCTGGTGACCAAGAGCAGAGAAAACGTGGTACAGTGAGACATTCTTGCCTTGTCTTTTTCTTCCATTTTTGCCCTTTATCACCTCTGAGAATTGTATTTGAATAGTTCTTAATATCTAAAGTGCTGTTGCTTTCAAACTTTGAAGGAACGTCATTTGATGTAGGACATCATTTGTTCAGGATATCATTTACCTTCGTGTAATTCTATTTTACTATCACCTTTTATTTTTGCCTGTGTTTTACCAGGAGAAGCACCTAAGTGAGTTTTAAGTGAATTTGTCAGTTAATTTTGCATACTTCCTTTTTGCCTGCTGTCTTAATCTGTCTTCCTAACCTCCCAATTCTCAGGTCTAAAAAGGGCTGTATTCATGGTGTCTCTGGTGCACTTGTAGAGTGAATTGATAGTTCCTGTGCACTTTATATCCCCCTTTTCCTTTTTTCTCAGACAGAATGAATCTTGTTTGTTCCTTCTTCTTCCAGGGCATTCAAGAGACCTAAAAAGTTAGTCTGACGTTTACGTTAGTTCATCTGGTACTCTTAAAATGTTACAGATCCTTGCTCACTTTGAAGGTACTCAGTTATCTAGGATAGTTTTGGCCATGGTGAATACATGACCAGAGTTGTTAGAAAGACTGAACAACATTAAGGTGCCTAGAGAAAAGAGAAAAATCCATGTTTTGCCCTTGCTCTTAAGTGTAGACTTACTAGGAGCCACAGTAAACTTCAGGATCACATAGAACTAAGCAAAAAGGAATTCAGACTAGATTGAACCTCACTAACCACTCCCATCCTCACTGAGATATCCACACGTATACAGATTTACGTGGCTTCGTTTGTCTGTGTGACAGTGTGACACATTTATACATGCTCTGTGTAAGTTAAGTGTTTCACAATACACAACTGTGCCACTGAGTTGAAACAGGAGTGTTAATCCAACAGGTACCACTCTGGTGTATGTAGTGTTTGATCCCACAAAAAGCTGAAGCTATTGGAAAATTTCTTTACAGTGTACAAGGAAGAATTCCAGTCTGTGCGTCTTCATGTATGGGCTCTGTTAATACCACATGCCCATTCTTCAGAACTCACTTGCCCCAGGTATTCTGAAACAAAAGCTATCCCTCTGTCAAGCTAAATGTACCTATAGTGTAAGGGAAACAAAGAAAATATATACAAGGTTTTTAAAAATAACTAAAAAATTGCTTGTGACTGCTGCTTGTGGGTGACTCAAACTTGCTTAAAAGTAATCTTATAAACAACATAGCTCATGTGAAGTTACTTGTGATCTTTTAGTGACATTTAATTGCGTAACTTCAAACTGAAATCATTTCCTTCTTTACAGAGTGCTGATATTTGTTATTTTATGATTAATACCATAGCCTTTCTGGTGGGATGCTCTGATACGGGGCCCTGATTCATCACAGAATCAGAGGATATGCTTAAGGGTCATCAGCTAAAATACTGTTTGTTTAGAAACTGAGAAGATGATTAAGTGTTTTGTTGAATGCAAAAAAGCTGAAGCACCAACTTTTCTTAAGTTGGAACCTTGCTCATACTATGGATCAGTGAGATGACACACCACACTTTCATAGCAGTTGCTGGGGATGAAAACTGAAGTGTGGGGATGAAAACTGTGTACTGTATGGTAATTGGGCTGGCCTTGATAGAGCATAGAGAGTTTAAGCAGCATTATGCAACAGCAGATATAGGTATTCAGTCTTACAAGTTTGATGCTCTTTAAGAAGTTGCTAGTTAAGAAAAAAAGACACTTCTTATTAATGTAAATTTGTTTCTTGGATACCTTTACAGGTATGACTAATTTTATAGTAATGTGCGCTGTAGTGCTTAGCAACATAACAAAAATACCAGCACATGTATTAAGAGTGTGAAACTAACTTAAACAAAGACCAACTGTCAGCGTCAGCAGATGGAAAGCCTATGTAGAGGGATACATACAGTGGCGATGGTAAAATTGCATGGTTAGTAAGATTAGCTCTGTGTAGACCTAAAACTACAGATCTAAAACTTGGAAAATGTGAAAACTACATGTTTTGAACAGCCAGCCTCTCCAGGTGACAATACTTACCTAGTTGTCATGCATAGGTCCCAGTTAGTTTTGGAGGATAAGGGTTGTACTTCCAGCCTTGGAAACAACTGGGAGAAACCAAGGTAAAGGAAAGGAAGTAGAGTGTCTTTCTGAAGGCCTTTCCTTGTGTCCTGATGGCTCTCATAAGAAGGAAAGCCATAGTTTGCTCATGGTGTCATCTTATCCATGTTTGAACTTCATCTGCCTCATGACAGTGTTTTTATGATGTAAGGGATTATTTCTTAGGTTTTTAATAAAGCGTTTTTAATAAAATGTTCATGGTTTTGATGTAATTGAAAGGTCACTGTATGTTAGTCCAGCATAGCTCACAGAGCTCACAGCAGAATACAGATCAGGACAGGGAATTGATTTTGCGGTTTTGTGTTTGGTTTGGGGTTTTTGGTTTTGTGTATATCAATACAGTTAAGTATTCTGTACATAACAGTACAGAGTCAGTTTCCACCCCCCACCCCCCATCAAAAATGGAGCTGTAGCCAGTCTTGCTGGTTTTACTTGTTTTTGTTAAGAGCCAGAGTAAATAGGAAGTTATATATTTATATTGCTTTTCCTATATGAGCTACCTCTTTTCTGTGCGTGGGAGGGGAGGAGATGGTGTGCCTGTTTTTTGTTTTTCATGTAATTGGTCTTTGTATGCTCCTCCTTTGGAGAACTATAAGGTGATACTAAAACACTGACTTAAAACTGCGTCCCACCTCAATTTAATAGAAACAGAAATAGCAATGGGCCTTTTTCCCCTTTCTCATCTCTGAAGGTAAAGAAAAGAAAACAGAGGTTGAGTTCTAAGCCAGGAAAATCAGAAGGTTTGGAGTTCTTTCTTTGGGAGGTCAGTGGGAACTTTCAGATACTGTAAACCAGGCTGAACTGATAATTTGCTTATGGAGCAACAAATACAATGGCTAATTTTAATTTTGTTATTTCTGGAACTTAGCACAGCTCTTGACATGGAGGTGCCATGCCACAAGCAGTGAGTAAACGGCAATTGCGGCCGCAGGAAGGAGTGTGGCATAGAGGATAGGGCTGCCTGCATGACCCTCACATTCTATTTCCATGACTATTATTAGTTTGCTAAGTGGTATTAGGAAAGTCGATTGTTTCTTACACTTTTTGTCTGTGTAGCGTGCAAGGTGCTTGCTCCAGATACTGTGCCTCAGCATTTTTCACTGTGTTTTAGTGTCTGTGGCTTCCTTCAGGTGCCGTTGCAGTGCTTGCAGAATTTCTCTCATGCTGTGATATTAAGTCTCAGGGACTTGTTGTGTAATGTGGAATCCTGAAGACATTTGGGTATTGATTCTGCAAGCAGTAGGCTAATAATACTGTACAGAGCATGGTTTAATGTTGCATCTGGACTTACGCAACTGCAGGCTGATGCCAAAAGGGGCAGTACTGCTTCAGCCTGTTCCTTCCCCTCTCTTGCATCAGCCCCCAGCCACAAGGTGAGTTCAAGGTAAGCAGCTGATTGAGTAAAAAAAATCTAACTACCTGGGAAGGAAAACTACATCAGATAACTTTGTTGGGCTGGCTTGTCCTGTGGCTGTGAAATAGCTAGATGTAACACAAGGGGCAAACAGGGAATAAAATAAGCAGCTGGAAGTAGGTGCAGAGAGGGATTTCAGCTTTTTTCTGCTAAAAGTATTAAATACACCTGATGAGACATAGCATGAAAACATGTGCTTGTTCAGAGTTGCACTTTACAACCAAGTTTTGAAAATTCCAGAACAATGGCTTGCAAAGGACATGATAGCCCAACTTCATTTCTGCTGCTGTTGCTGCTGTCACAGTCTTCATTGGAAGTATATTTTCAAAAAAATTGCTTTATAATTGGCTTTACTGAAGGAGCAGTCATCTTTGTGATCCACATTGTATTTTCAAGGTGTATTTCTGATGCCTAAATATAGCTTCCATTTTACTTCATATAAATGCAAGTCCACATAATCTCTCATATTAAGCTGACAAAAGTTGCTCTTGATGTGATATATTCTGCAGACATTGAGTTCATGATTTCCCCTTTAAACTCTGTCAAACAACTTCATTCTTCTTTGAAAATGACTTCTGTAATTGGAGTTGACTCTTTGAAGGGCATTTTTCACCCACTGCCCTTTCTCTTAAAAATGTACGCACTATATTAGATTGGTTTCTTTGATCTTATTTTCTTTGTGAGCCTAGTGTAATAAGATCTTGTGCTGAAGGACTTGTCTTTGCCCTGCTCACCCTAAGTGTTTGTGAAATAAAAAAGGGTGAGGGGAAAGGAAGAAGAGAGAACAGAAATGTTAAAATGATTTTGGAAGATATAACATTTAACTTTAATCAAAGAGCCCTTACCCACAGCCCACACATGGTGGCAAGGATATGAATATTTCCTGACAATTGCATTCACGGCTGAGGTCACCGAGTAAGTTCAATGAAGGAAGAGGAATAGTTCAGCCACTCGAAATGTGAGTACACCTCTGAGAATGCTGCAGCCCGACGGGGACCCCGGCTCTGAAGCCCTTGTATGGCTGAACTGGCCAATGATGTTGCTGAAACTTCACATCTGTTATTTCTTACTGCCCGCTTTTCTGGCAACAGCCAATCTTCATTTTTTCCATTATAGGCAGCTGCTGGAACTAAAAAGGGTTTGAGCTCATTTTCAGATGTGCTAGATAGACTGTTTTTTACCTTTCTCTTCCCCTCCTTCTTTCTACCGCATACTATAATGCAGTGACTTATTTCAAAAATGTGGGATCACTGTGTTGTACTCTCTAGATGTGTCTGAGGATAAGCAGATGTGTTGGCCTGTGCATGCAAATCAATTCTTAGGAACCATCATAACCATTATCATTTCTTAGGAACCATAGCTTAGGGCCATCGTAAATTCTGGAAAAAGCTATTTTTAAGAATAAGCTGTCAGTAAAAGAATTAGAAGAAAGCTGTGTAGCTTCAGTAGGACTGATTTTGAGGAATCAGCACTATTTGCATTCAATCATACTTTCTACACCAGATGTGATTAGGGATACCTTGCACAGAAAGCAGCACAATGCACAGGGTTCAGTGGCAGAGCCAAGTATTTTATGTCCAAGGAGAACCAAACTGCTTAAAAGTAGTTCCTTTTCCATTTCTTGAGACCGACTGACCCTTTTTCTCTGTCCCACAGAGGAATTCTTTTCTTATGTCCTCATGGCCCTTTTTAGCTCAAGCTGCTGGAGCTGTTAGATTACTTTCCAAAGCTGTTGAAAGGAGAGAGACATTAGGGACTCTAAGCAAGCTTGCAAATAACCTGTTAGTGGCTGTTCAGACTCATGTGTCTGAATATATTGTGGAAATGAAGCATAGAAAAACATCTTTTTCCCAATAAATTTATGCAGGCAAACTGTGAAAAAAGTATTCATTGAGAGTTATGAACTGATTGGCCTGGGCTGTCAGGTGAGCAAATGTTACTAGCCGAACTTTTTACAAATAACATTTAACCACCAAAATACAAACTTCATTGATTTTAAAACAGCATGAGATCAATGGTAATGTGATTTAATCAAGGACAACTATTAACTGATGTTTGTGGGTGGGAATCCCTGACCAAAGTCCTGTGTTGTGATCAAGTGATTGCAGAGCTGCCCTCAGCCCAGCAATTGGAGCACCGTGGGTAACACGGAAGGATTTAGAAGGAAGAACAAGCAATGGTGAATGGATGTGATTGACTTTCACAATGGCACAAACGAGAGGGATATGGAAAGAAGTGAAGTAATGTATCAGACCGAAGTGGAATATCTTCTTATGCTATATATACTTCCTAAGAAGCTTGAAGAAGCCCATGAAAGAGTAGTGTTGTAATAAAAATTTGCTTTAGGCCTATGATTTTCTTTTGTTTTGCACTTTTCATGTCATATCTTATTTATTTATTTATAGTAAAAGCATAATAGTTTTGTCTAGTCTGTAGAAGTTTGCAATTGTCCTTGGCTGGATCACTTTTAAATCCATGTCTTGGACAAATAATACAGGACGATAAATATTTTCATAAGGCTTCTTTTGGGGGTAAAATTTAATGCAGTAGAAAATGAAAAACTGAATAGTCTCCAAAGACTTGAAGATTTTATTAAATGAGGAAAAAATCCTTCCCTCCACATAATTTTCTCTGTGTATAAATGTGTATTTTGTGCGTGTGTATTGGAAAAGCTTAGTCTGAGAATAACAAAAGGAAATTCTATACTAGGTTGAAAACATCTATTGAAATACAAGTAGTTTTCCAGATTGTGTTGAGCATATTTTTCTCTGGAAATTGGATACAGTTCATATCCCTTCCTGAAACTGTCAAATCTGTTAGGAGTATGATAATAACTTACTCTTTCATGTACATATGTCAAGACAGCATTGTATTTAAAGCACTTAAAGCAATTTTCAGGGTCTGCTTCCCTGGCACTTTCATCAACCCATCCTCTGATGGCTGGTTATCAGACTGGTTTTGTTCATTACAGATTTTTCATTGTTGATTGGTTTCTTGGCAGCTGGAGGGACTCTGCTTTAGAAGGACTGCTAGCATATCAGTGCTTGTGACGTACAGAAGGGTTACTGCTTAGTCTGTAGTTGCAATATGTAAGGGAATCTAAGTACCACTGACCAAATGACATGACTGTCCATTGAGAAGTCCTCATACCATATATTTTTACTTCTTTTAGTCACCAAGCTCTGTATACACTCCCTTCTAATTAAAGGAAGTCTGTGAACGGGAACAGTGTGCCTTAACTTGCATTACATGTCAGCAAATTCTTTCAAAAATTGATCACTTCTCTTTTAGGATGGAACTCAACTTCTTTTAATCACTTCTTGGACCTGGAATTAACTGTAAAAGAGAGTCCATGACAAACATCAGTTTTCTGAACCCCAGCTTTGAATGTTAGGTACAGAAAGGTCTATGGAAAGGAAGAAGTTTAACAAAGAGGAAGTCTACATGAGACATCAGCTGTGGCAGTAACTTTTTAGCATAAAGAATAATGTTTACCTTTATATTCTCAAACCATTTTCGTAGTTATATGCTGACAAGTCTTGCATAGACGTATGTAGAGTGCAGTCCTGAGCAGAATTTGGCCTGTGGTCTCCTTTAATAATATATTACAAACTCTTTCTCTATAAATTGCTGTCTGCTTGTAGCAGTTCATCTTGTCAGTAGTCTTGTGTAATGTCAGTGCCATAAGATTTGATGTAAAACTTAATTGCACGAATATTATATTCATGTTAATTTTAAAGTTAGGTGGAATCTAAAAATACTAACTCAGTCCAGTACTAGTAGGCATGCTAATAAATTGTATGAAGTTTACTGTGCTGGTAATCCTAGTGCTCTGTGAAATACTGTGCCATGCACTCTGGATATCTGATTTATTATAACACTAATCCAACATTTAGGACCAATTAAATAAATCATTCTAAACATAAAAGTAGACAGGCACTCTTTTAATGTTATGTTTCCCATATCTCATCTTGGCTTAATGACTTTTTATAGAAATGAAACTTAGAGAAGTTTAGGTATGGGTGGGTATGCATATGTACAGATTAGAAAAACTTGCTTTTGTTCTGTTTATTCGTCTATTAGCTGCTGAAACACTTTCATAGGTACATGTTTTCTATGCTAGAAAATGGGAGGAATATAAAAGGCTTGCAAACTTATTTAAAAAACATGTGGTTATGATGTAAGACAGGGTTGGTTCTATTCCTGTCTCCTTAATATCATAGTATGACATTTAGTAAGCCCTTGGACTCTGTGCTTTGGTTTCCCATCTGCAGTAATGGTTACATATCATGACTTGTATACAAGGGGTCTCAGACATTCTAGAATGGACCCTTTCCTGCCCTTCTCCTACAACACCTTTGTACCATGTCTGTAAGTCTACCCTGGGCTGACATGCACTGGTTTATCTATGCTTCCTTGAATCTCATAGTAAAAAATTATTCTCCCTTTGAATAATGCTTACATCTCAAGCTGCAGTGATGTTAATCCTTCAAAGGTATGATCTAACCTGTTCCTCTGCCATGTTACTGAAGTTGTGCTGTCTCATTTTCCTTGGGCTACCCACATCCATCACACTACCTGGCCAACTCTGTAGAGCCTTAACTAGGTAGGCCATTTCTTTTTATAACTTTGTTTTCGGTACTCTGCATATGCAGGTACCCTCTTTGGGAAGAAGTGGTTGGCCAGAGAGGTGGTGCAGTCCCTGGGGGTGTTTAAGGAAAGGTTGAACGTGGTATGTAGGGACATGGTTTAGTGGGTAATATTGGTGGTAGGAGGATGGTTGGACCAGATAATTTGGAGGTATGATTCTGTGATTCCTTCTGCAGGCCAACTCCTCATAGCCCAGGCCCAAAGCCAGTCTAGTCCTGGGTGTCCTTGGGAGAAGTGCAGCCTAGTTTACCACGCTGCTCCACCTTGGTTCAGTTTAGAGAAGTTTAAGAAAGCATCCCCAGTCATCACGATGGGTGCAGTGAGAAGGACAGTATGCTTCACCCCATCATCTCCTATATTCTCTTTCTGCATGACTGCTAGGAAGAAATATTCTTCAGGGAGGAGAGGAGTTGCAGTAGCTGGGTGTAATTTCCCCTCCCCCATCTGAGATTTTCTGTTTCTTTTTGTTTTGTTTTGTTTTTGTTTTTTTTTTTTGTCACTTTTAATAGTGGATGTGGGACTTAGGACAAGAAGTACAAAAATATATTTTATATTTATTCTTTTTTCAGTCTGAAACATGACTGTGTTGTTCTAGGTCTGAGCATCATTTGTTTTCATTCATGTCTGTCATATTCTGATGCTCTCATGGTGGGTGTGCATTACTGTTGTGCCCATCACAGCTGCCTCTTATTAATGAACCAGTGAAAAAATATGAACTGTGTCAGTGGGAAAAATGATGTTCATGATGAATTAAGATCTTTCTCTTCTCAACCTTGGCTTCACTATGAAAGAGTTCAGTCTAGGCAGAGCAGAAATGAAAATGAGCTAAGTAAAAGCTCAAAGGAAATAGACTAACTTCATAAAAAAAACATGGGAGATGATCAACCTTATTAAACTGATGTGAAATGACATTTAATGACATGATTGTCTAGGAAGGCCATAATTTAACAGCTCTTTCTGAGCCCGAAGATGTGCGTAGAACCTCTGTGCTGTTTTGGCATGCGCCTGGACACAAAGGTCAGAATTTCATACTTACAGGAAGCCTGTCAAAAATCTTGGGCATTTTCAGGTATTTGAATAGCCTTAAGATAAATCTGATTACATTGGAGCAGTTTTAATAATTTTATCTGTTGTGGTGTCAAATAACTCTAGCTACTGGCAGTAACACTGTAAAGCTGACTGAGTTTGATTCAGAGTTGTTATGAAGTATAATTAAGACACGTTTGAAGCGTTTGTAGTCATTGGAGGAAAAGAGTTATTTAGCTGATGAATTCTTGGCTGACATTATGGAAAATGTAGTAATAGGTATCCACAATTATGATGGTTTCTCAGGAAACATCCAGAAAGAAGAGAGAGAGGAGGGAAAAAAATAAAAGATTTCGGATACATGGATACATAGGTCGTCTTCAGCGATACCATTGAGAAGGGAGGAGTTTCTGCATTCACTTATGAATACCAAAGCCTCTGCTTTTAGAAACATTCCTGTTTTAAAAGATGACTGTGGAATTTCACAAGGGTTGGTGGAAATTAGAGAAACAGATGAAGAGCATGAATAGCAAATGAAAGGAAACAACACCAACAAAAGCCAGCAGATAAGGATTTCTTAGAGAAACAAAGGTTAAATGTTTTTAATTCCCTGGCTCCCACAAGCTAAATAATGCTTGTTGTTCCTACTATCTCCCACTCCCTAGGATGTGAGCTAATAAATTCTTGGGTGTCCAAGCTTGAGGCTTGTAATCTATTAGGGTATTACAAGAGTTTCTGAGGAACTTACAGGGGTGGTGGTGTCACCTCTGTACAGCAGTAGCCCTAGTTGCTTAGGTAGCACAGTACTGA
This sequence comes from Anas acuta, assembly GCF_963932015.1. Taxonomy (NCBI): domain Eukaryota; kingdom Metazoa; phylum Chordata; class Aves; order Anseriformes; family Anatidae; genus Anas; species Anas acuta. The sequence continues at coordinate 19,981,045 of NC_089017.1, forward strand.
GGTAGAAAGCATAGAAGACACACAGCAAAAATATTTTGCAAAGAGCTTCATGAAACCGTTGTTCTAAAAGTAGGCTGTAGAAAGGAAGAGAAATTAGCTGTACAAGAGATGAATTTGTCACACTGGAAGAAGGCTGCCAGGTTTGCTTTCTTTCTCAGGCTGTGAGATGTTCTGGCTTAGAGATCCAAAACTTATGATGAAGTGTTAGTTTTCTTATACTGGATGCTGATGATACAGAAGATATTTTGGCTCCTACTCTGCAAATCCATGTGCATATATCTTAGGTGTATGAGAATTCCATCTGAAACTGAGAGTTATGTATAACTGTGCAGAGACACAGACATAAGTGTCTGTGGAGCTCTGGCTGATACTGTGCTGGGTATCGTTATGTTCTACCTTCTCTCTCTCTTTTGGATAAAATGTTACGTGCAATTTAAATTTTTAAATTCACTGAAGTATTCTGTGTAAATAATGTTTTCTCATCTGTTGTGATACTTCCCATTTATAAAAATATTTTGAATCTAAACAGGGACTTAGATTCATTTTTTTTTCTTCTTAATACATGCTAGCTAAAAACTGCTCATGTAATGTGTCATAGAAAAAATCTATTTTTGTTTCTTTTTGTTTTGTCGTAATCGTAGTTCTTGTACCTTCTTCCAGGTTTGTTAAACTTACTGACTAGAGAAATGTCCCCTGCTTACAATCACTGTAGTGACAGTAATGACACTTCAAGGCCAACCCAGTAGCTGAGGCCATCAGCTTCATTTAGGGCTTGTTCTCATAGCTTAATAACTGGATTTCAGTGAGCATCACTGAGTGGGGTGCAGTCCATTTATTCTGCTAACAACCCAGCTGCAGGTATGTAAAAATCTCTTTCCTTGTTGCTCCCTGCTACAACGGGTTTGTTTGGAGGCTCATAGGGATCAATTAGATTAACATATGTTAAAGGGAGCCAGTTTCAGGTCTTGGTGTGTGAAGCAATTAATTTGAGACAACTTGTATAAGAGCTTGCTGAGACCTAGGTGTTGAGTGTTGGGCTTTGAGGATGTGGGTGCCATGGAATTGCATCACACTTCTCCCCATTTTTCCAAGGCCAGATGGAGATGCTTGTAGGAATAGCAGCCAGAGCACAATTGTGCTTATTTTAGCAAATAACAGGGTACTCTCAGAGCTCATCATTGGCTGAATCTCTTACTGTATTAAACTCTATGGAATTCTTAAATCTATGCTTACTTGAATCTGCTTTGCAGAGAACTTTCTTAACACTTTCAGTGTTGGAAATGGGGACAGGAGAAACACTTTTTTCAATGTTCCTCTATTAACTTTAACTGATCATTGCAGGAATATTCAGAGGAGCTGAATTTTAAAACATATGCTTGTATTGCAAGCACCTTTGTGCTTTCCTACCACCTTCCAACTTAGGCCATGTTGATTCTTATACTATATGTATCTTGATTAGCATCTGATACTGTATGTATCTTGATTAGCATTTGAAAGGTCTTGAAATAATGCAACAGAATAACATTTTTAAACAATAAAGGCCCTGCCAATGATTTTTTTTCTTCCTGTTACTATTTATTAAATTTGTTTGTTGACTATTTTGGCTTGATACAGTGTTTTGTTTGTTTGTTCGTTTGTTTGTTTGTTTGTTTTTGTTGTTGTTGTTTTTCCTATCCCTAGAATACTACTTAAAAAAATATATATATATATTTTTTTTATATAATTTTTATATATAAAAAAATATATATATATATTTTTTTTTTCAGAACTTTATGACCAAAACTACTTATATATAAACCATAGGAGTAAGAAGCATAGGAAAGAAGAACAGAAGTGAAGGGAGAGGAAGGAAAAAGTTTTCAGGGACAGAAAAGACAATAGTGGTCTATTCTTGACCATTGTTTCTTAAGCCTATAGAATTAGTAAAGGGTAGGGCCAGAAGCAGAAAATTTAGCTTTGCCTGTGTTCTTTATGTTTTTGACTTGTACCAGCTTATTTTGTGGGTGGAATGTCATAGTGTTGCTGTCATAAACTGTCAAACAGATAAACAGGTCTTTTTTTTCTCTAAAAGGAAGAAAATTTCACTAAATTCTCATTAGTGAAACTACACGGCAAAGAAGACATGTTGGAAGTCAAGTATGTGGGTCTTAGCGTGTTGTTACTTAGGAATTACCATTAGTAGATGAAAAGCACTTTTTTTTAACAATTTCTTGCCTTTTTTTTTTTTTTTTTTGCAACCAAATCTGGTACCCACTAATCAGGCATGTTACTTACCAAGGCTGTCACCTGCATGCTTCATGCATATGTGTAAAAAGGCAGATTCCTTTCGACCTTGCAGCATTAATGAAATCATAAAATGTAATTGTAGGCACCACTGCTGAGGTTCTTAAATATATGACTCAAGCAAAACACCACGTATGACTAATGATAAAATCACAAGAGCTGGAAATCATTTTAGCTCCCTTAGTTTTGATTGATATCGGTTATAGTTGCATATTTTGTTACAGGATCATGCTTGTAGATTCACCTAACAGCATATTTTTGTGGTGTTATCCATGCTAATAAAAAGGAAAATAATATCATCAGGAACTGCACAGTGGTATTTGGATAATGGAACTTTGTTTTCTGTGCCAGGTGATGAAATTACAAGTATTGATTTAAATAATTATACCTCATCCTTCACTAAGGTACAATATTAGTTTGCATTCATATTGATTAAATAGAAGATACTAAATGTGGCACATATCTTTGCAATTTAATTCATTGGAAGCTTATGTTAAATGTCATGTATTTAATAAAAGGATCGCTTTCCAAAACAGGTCCATAAAACTGAGCTTTAAGTTTCTTGTGACTATTTCCATTCTTGTCCTTGAGAAAAAAGAGAGAGTCAGAGTAACAGTCTTAGATGAAGTGAAAATGAGTGTATTTTCCACTTGAGCTTAATGCGTAAATTTATTCAATATTTTTAACTTTTTTTGTGTGTTAGTCCAGTTTCCTAGCTTGCAGAAGGTGCAATGATGCAGTGTCTATTGTAAGAGTCCAGCAATTTGCAATGTGTCTAAACTAACCGGAATTATATGAAGTTATGTATTTTGTCAGATTTTCCAACCAGGGTGGCCTAATCCACTCAGGTTTAGGCATTTTTAAAAAGTTGGCTGTGTTCAGATTGGAATAATCAGCACAACTTTAAGAGTCGTTACATGATCCACCTGGATTTAATGCTTGAAGTGAGAAACAGCTGTGGCTTTTTCAAGGGCTATTCCTGTTATGTTTGTGTGCATGCAATTAAGTTTGAATGTAGGACGAATATGTCCGTATCTGTAGTAAAACTGGCACATCTCTTGTCCACAGTCCAGAGGTAAAAAACTCCTGTTGGTTCTAGTGAGCAGTGAAGCCTGTGTTGAAGCAAACCTCATTCTAAACTACTCTTTTAGAGCTTCATGGAATATGGCATGCTATTGGAAAAAGCATGTGAAAGGGTTCTTCCTAGGACATAACCGTGTAGTTTTATTTCTTTCACCTCATTATATTTGAGGTGTTTTTTTTTTCACCTCTAGAGTGTACAGATTATGAGGGTTAAAACATGTCCAGAGAGAAGAAACATGCCCAGAGAGAAATATCAAAGCTATTAGCCTCACATTTTTTAGAAATGCTTGGTGAAAAAGAGAACAGAGATAGAAAACAGTAGATAAAACTCAGAACTTTTGTTATTGCCCAAAAGCAGTGTTTTTTTCTTTGAGACGTAAGTGTATTTAGATGGAAGAATCTGTTGAATGGCAAACTTGTCCAGTTCTCCTGCTTTTAATTTTTAAGTAGTTTTGGGTTGTTTACAACAAAGGACTTCATTTGTTTAAATTCTGTGATTTGAGGAATAAGAAAGAACTAATCAGACTCAAATCTGTTCCTAAAAGTCATAACAGTCTGATATTTCTATGTCACAGTCTAGAAAAAAGTTGAGTAAAATTTTTGCTATTCAGTCTAAATTTATGATAACATAAATGATAGATTTTTTTTGTGCCATGGAAAAGTTATTTAAGCAGTGATAGAATGGAGTTGGTTTGATGTTTGCTTAAGTGTGATGAAGTACATACTGTAGTAAAGAACTTACTGTAATTAAATGGATGCACAAGTCTTTGTGATCTTACTGTTATTGTTATTATTTTGATCGTCTTCTGATAAGAGTCTAGACTGAAAGTTTTTCAGCTACTAAAGCATTTTGCTGACTTGTTTATGATGCCTTGCAGTTGCACAATAAGGGTTGATGGCAACTATGCTGATTAATGTACTGTCTTCATAATTTTAACAAAATAAGATGCAGTGTCCCAAATCATCATCATTATCTGTAATTCCTAAATGTTGGCATTAGTGTTACCTAGTACTATTACTATCTATTGCAGGACAGAATTGTCTGCTTGCTCCTTTTAAAAGGTGAATTGAATTGTACCCCTTTGTTCCAAGGAGGAATACAGCTTGTGGAATATGGCAGTCCTCGGTAGCTGACTTCTCTTTCCTAAAGAACTAAAAGATAAAGGGAAAGTGCAGTTTTACAGAAGAAAAAAAAAAAAAAAAAAAAAAAAAAAAAAAAAGAGAGAGAGAGAGAAACTTGAGATTCTAAATGGCACAGACATTTTGAAAGTTGTGTGCAGCATATTGAATAGTACCGAAAAAAGAGTAGGTTCCAGCTTTTCTTAGCTGAGTGGAAAGTCTTCCTGCAGAGGTATTCAGAAAAAGGCTTTCACTGTTATTTAACTTCTGCTTTTTTTCTCCCATTTTCCCTTATGGAGTTTGCAGTGTTGTAGAAAGCATAAATTATGTAGCTTCTGTCAGCACAGTATTCCAGCATAGTATTTTGTGTACCCATAGCTGCCACCTTTGAAGTGCAGAGTTGCTTAATGCAGTTCTTTGTTGTTCCGTTATAAGCTGACGTTTGCATACTACAAAAAATAATTAGTACCCAAACAATTTTAGGTCTCAGGAACAATATGTAATTCTTTTTCATATAAAGAGGGTACTGTTGTGACTGTAGTGAGAGGAACAATTTCTGTTCTGTGGTGGTCTAGGACTGCAGATGGGACAGGCAAGTGAAGCTAGATCTGTTAGTTAAGAGAGAGTCCTCTTGAGAGTGAGTGAAAGGTTCATTGTCTTTTTCCATCCTGGGATTAATAAGAGAACAGTAGTTCTTGGCAGAGTCTCTTGTCTCAGGCTATAAATCTTACCATTATCCCCTCTCACATTTTAAGGATGATTTTAGCTCATAAAGGGAGGGAGAACAGAGTGGTGCTGAGAAGATGGAAGGCTGATGGATATGCTCTTACAGCAACAGTGTGAATGTTGGTCACCAGCAAGTAAACGATACTTGTTTGGAGAAGAATATTGTGCCAAAACTGTTTCTGAAATGTTCTTTCGTCAAATCTCTTCCTATCATGCATGAAGTAGTCTCCAGAATAGTTTGTAGTTGTTTCAACTTGCTATTTGCCAGCTGATGCTAGCCGATATCAAGCTGATGAAGAATTTTCCATTAACTTTTTTTTTTAAAACCTGAAACTTTGGAAAATCAGTATTTTATCATAGATGTATATGACAGGCTTAGACAAGCATGTGACTGCTTATGCAAACAAAACATTAATTTGTTCCAAAACAGCTAACAGGGAAGAAGCAGGTCCCCATTTCTTGTGAAAGCCCTGATTTGTGGCCTTCTTTACTTGTATTAGGTCAAGATCTTGAAGTTTTGTCCATTGTTGAAGTGATTAACCTTGTGTGATACTGGCTTTTGGATGATGAGTTGTCTTTCTTGGTTGTTAAAAGTTGGAATGATTTCTGTTTCCCAAATAGACTATGGCTTTTAGCTGTAGTGGATATGATTGCCTTTTGCTTTGTCTTTCTCCACTTTCTTTCATTTTTCTAATTACAAAGCATTTTTATTTTTTTTTCCCAGGAAGGGAGAATAGTTATGTGACAGATAAAAGTACACTGTATGCTAGTGCAAAAAGTTATTACATATACTTCCAAAATCCTTCCTGCTACACTGGTTAGAAAATTGGGTCATCTGTGTGCTTCATTACTGTGGTTTGATTTATACTACCTAATTGCAGCTAGATTTCCGGGGCTTTAGAAATGTTCCTTCCATTAGGAAAAGCCGTAGTTCTTTGTTTAAAGAAGAAATTTTCTGGCAGGAGGCAAGGAAGGCTGTAAATACCGCCTGCATGGAACCTGTTTTGTGCGTGTACATCTTCATAAAATTGTCACTGAAAAATGAGTGCTTGTATGCATATTCAGAGGCCATTGTTGAAGGGTGCTGGCTGGAAGCAATCCGATCCCTTGAATAAAACACAGCAATCACTGTAGCTGGGTTCCTCAGTACAATCTGTTTTGTTTGAATTTTAATAAGAATAAGGTGGCTGCATTCATTCTTCAAGAGAAAGGGGAAAATATTTGATGAATTTGATAAAGAAACTTGGCAGGATTTCATTTGATAATAAAACATGATTTGAAAGTTGTAATGTGTGAATCAGACGTCTTACTTTCCATTTGTGTTCAAAGGACTTTTGAAAATAAGTACGTGCCTTTGCTTGAGAGCAATGTAGGATAAAGTGGCCAGAAAAATGTTAGTAAAGTCTATGTTAGAGTCAATTTTCATTAAATTTTATTGTTTTGAGCTCTATATCTCATTTTATGTTGTCAGACGTCATGGCTAACATCTCTGAGGTGATGGGCATTAATGTCAGACGAAGCAAAAACAGCAGTAGGAGGAGGAGGCAGTGCAACTTGGTGGCCTGACCACTTCTGATGACCCTAAGGGGCTGTCTCTGGTATGTGAAAGTAGTGATTTATGATGTGGGGTTGTCATTATTAGGGTACACCGTTGTTGTGCATATTTGTAGTATGGCAGCAAATATATGTTACGTACTATTCCTCTGTGGTTATCAGAGGCTGCAGGTGAAAAAATAGTTAGGAAAGAGAAACTTTCAGATTTTCTCCCTTCTGTAAACTTCCCAGTAGACCATATTAATTTTGGAGGAGACATCTGGAAACCTTGGCTTCAGGAATGTTAAAACTCAGCAGGCAGCTATTAGTAAACGTACAGAGGGGAACATCTGCAGCAACCACAGGATGGCTTTCTGTGCCTCTCCTCAAGACCTAGCTTCTATGACAACTTCACTTACAAGCTATCTGCTAAGACTTTGATGTAGAAAAGAAGAGAAGCAGATGTAAGATATGATCCTTCTGAGTTATTAGTGGTTATTATAAAGCAACAGAGATACAAGTGGCTTAGCAGCTGTTTCCAGTTAGCATTGACTTCTTGTGTAACTTGGTGGTGATGCTTTAATCCAGGGAGGGAAGAGTATGGGTTACTCTTCCACTAATACAATGTAAATATTTGTGCAGAAGTAAAATGATTATGCAGAGCATTATTCTGTGAAATCATAGTTCTCAAACGTTGAATCACAATTATCTTTCTTTTTAAGGAAATAAAATTGTTTCTTAAGGTTAGATCACACATGTACACTCGTTGTTCATGTGATCTTTTACAGGCCCTTAATAATTTCTTGCTTATTTCAAATCTTTGAATACTTTCAGTTTTCATCATACTTTCTTCCATCTCAAAATAAAACATAGGACATTTTCTTCATTTCTCTTGTTTTCCTTATTGATTTGTCAACATTTTCCTTCATTATTCCAATGCCAGACAAACTGGAGACATTTGCTACTTTTATCCATAGCTAAATGTTATGGATCTCAGCTGTGAAGATGACCAACAGGACAGGCAAATGGAGTGTTGGGGGAATTTCTGCAGTTGCTCCAAGCAGAAATTGCTCATCTGATGAGCTTTGCAAAAGATAAATCAGACAGCAGCAGTAGCACTGTCATTCAGAGGAAAAGGCACATTATTACAAAGAATTTACAGCTTTGCTTAAAGACTGAAAAAGTTTTTTTTTATGTTTTTTTTTGTTTGTTTGTTTTAATTTTTCTTAAAGCTTCATTCAGAATCTTCTTAAAAGGAGATCTTACAATGGGAGTTTGTTTCTTCATAAGGATATGTTATAGAGATGTGTTACAAGGCAGACAGGTTGAATGTGTGCAAGACTATTGAGAGCATCCACTGACAAAATCTTACCTACTTATCTTATCTTGCTACCGTTGTGGTGCAGTGGCCGATGTTAAAATACTGGTAGAAAAAGGTCAACTAAAACCTCTACGGAAGTGTATGATGGGCCCTATAGCATGGTTTTGTAGCACCAAAGTACCCATGAAATGGATCTGCATTTTTCTGTTTTATTTATTTACCTGATACCATTGTCTTGTCTGAACTACTAAAGGAGGAGATTTAAAGTTTTGATGAATTCTTCCTATTCTGAGAACGCAACCCTTGGCTTAAAGACAGCTTTCAACAACTTGCAAAACAGCATAAGGAACATTTAAATTAACCTTGAATCCTTCCTAGTTAAAAGAGAAATCAGACTTTAGGCATCAGCTATTTGCATAAGGAATTATCTTTGACTTGCCAGCAGGTAGTCTAAAAGATAGAAAGACTTTTCTATTGCTGTTAGGATGACCGGCAAAAGTTGTACATGAAGAGGCTGTAGATTGCGATTTATGGGGGAGATGTTTCACAGAGGATGGGGGAATTAAATAGTAATGCCTCTCTTTCTCTGTCCTAAATATTCTGCCTATATAGAAGGAAGCTTTGTAGGCATAAATTGAAAAGTATGATGAAAATGGCAGTGAAACAGAACAGAAAAATCAATTCAAATCACACCTAAATAGTTGTTCGTGTTTTTTTGTTTTGTTTTGTTTTGTTTTGTTTTGTTTTAAAAGAACTCCAACAACAAACAAGTGAAATAATGTCAAACTACAAAGGAAATTAAAAGTTGTTTTTTTTTTTTCACTTCATGTTCAAACCAACATTTCTATTAGATGATTTTTTTTTTTTTCCTGGAACCTACTGCACTAACTAGAGTAGAAGTTTTACTCAAGCTACTATAAATACTTTTTCCTAGGTTACTTTCTTCTAACTCTAAGAGATTGGAGAGTATGTATTCTCTCTATGTTCTAATAAAAGCGTGAAAGCAATGCAGTAACTCAACTGAATTTGGTACATCTTGAATATTCTTTTCAAATTTGTTTCAAACATCTTTGTCAGCAGTAGTTGATGGTTGCAGTCAAAGAATAATGGGTCATTTTCATGACTGTGAATGGTCTTTTTCAGAATGTGGAACCATTGAAATTTAACTTGTGAGAACTCTTCATAACAAGAAGAGTTCTCTCAAGAGTTTTTTTTTGTGGTTTTTGGTTTTCTTTTTAAGAAACTCAGTAAAATCTTTATTCAAAATTGAGTTTCACCGCTAAAGGCACAAAAATCAGGCACATTTGCATGCTTATTACATAACTCAGGAGAATTAAAAACAAAAACAAAAACAACAACAAAAAAAAGCCACAAACAGAATCATAAGCTTATAGAGATGGATATAAATACTGTTACATGAATGATATTGGCATTACAAAACAAAAAAAAAAAAAGAAAGAAAGGAAAGAAAACAAGGAAAATCTGTTGTAGGGAGGAGCACTTTAGTCTGTTATTGCTGGAGTCCTCTAAGGAGAATGAGATGAATGAGATGAGAAAATACCCCAAATATACTGCATAAAACTTCACATAGGCTATTACTGTCTTTGCGTATGCAAACCTGTTAATTTGGGACTTTCTGCATCAAATTGTGGTTTAATCCACTCCAGAGTGCTTCCTGCATTGTCATGTACTATGCACAAAGATCACCTCTTGCCAATTATATCTACAAGTCTCTTTATAGCTTTCATTTTCTTGTTTTCTTTTGTTTTTTGTAAATTTGTTTCTTCACCCTCTGTTATATTGTGAAAGACCCTGGAGGGCTAAATTCTGACTGTTACTTGAGTGACTGAGGAAAGTTCTGTTTTAGACTTCTTCACATGTGTCTTGAGTATGAGAATATTCCAATGGTGGTTGTGCTTTTTCCCATTTTGGCATTTTTTTTTCAATCTCCATTGCTAAAGCAGTGGTAAAAACGTTTACTAAGAATGCCTTGCTGCATAATTTATGATTAGGCATGAGAGGTGAAGGCTAACTCAGTAGTGTATTTCACATAAACCAATGCTCTGAGTTGAGGGTCGGAAAGGCAACTTTGGCATTGAGGGAATTTATGAGATTGTAAAAGCCTAGAGAAGCTGAAACAATACAAAATATCAAAGGCTGGGAATATTTCATGCTCTGGCTTGAAAATTTAATATTTTTTTTTTGTTGTTGTTGTTCTTACAAGCCAAGTTAGCAGCAAAACTGCAGCCTTTCTATTGGATACATTTTGGGTTAATTTGCTGATCTTTTGTAACATCTCTAAATCCAACTTGCTGAAAAGAAATGCTTGGTTTTGGATTGTTTGAACTCTTCTAGGAACAGAAGTGACTTACTAATGTCAGTGACATGGTGTAATGAGGGGATCAAATCCAAGTCCAGCTCAGATTTTCTCCTACAGCTTTGGAGTATGCTGAATGCTCTCCTTCATATAAAGCATTTTGGGAAGTGGGTTGAACAGGTTAAATCCTGACTTTCCTGGAATCGATGATAAGCACTTACGCTTACTCTAGGTCAGTATTCAGAACTGTTAGACTAGGGCTGAAAGCTATTGTGTCAGTAGAAAGTACATTTGGATCCCTGTGAAGACTGGAAATACAGCTGGCTGTCCGGTGGTCCTGGGCAGCCAGGAAAGAGTGTTGATTATGGACTGTAAGGGATGTTCTTCTGAATTTCCATGTCCTTCCCTCTCAGCCCCCAATTCGTTTGTTGGAATACATTGCCAAGGGGTTAATTTCTTAGTATTTTAATTTTTTAACCTTCTATTTGTCTGGCTTAGAATACAGTCAGATGCATTTGGGCCAACGAGCCAATGAAATATATATATTCCAGACTCTTAGACTGAAATGGTGTTTTTTGTCCCTTTTATCTGCTAGTGTAGTGCTTTCACTGAACTTCATTTATTTCTAAGCTCATATTGAACTATGTTTTTATGTTGAAAATAATACTTCAGGTATTTTACCAACAGATTACAAGTAATGGCTTTGCTTCATGTAGTTTTTTTATTTTCTATTTCACAGCTGAGTCCATAAATAAACTTGCACAATCTTCAATTTAATCAAACTTAATCTTTCTTCCAGCACCCGCAGGAACTGCCAGTGGTGCAAACATTTGGGAATTCTAATTGTATATACAGTGTTACCTAAATCCTTTCATCTCTTCTGGAGAAATACTTTCCTGTCTGTTATCTGAAAACCAAAAGACTTCAGTTAGTATAAGCTCTTCCTGAAGGGAAAAAAGGAAAAGGTGATTTTTTTAAATACGAATTTATTAATGCTCGTATTATTTTACTGGAAGCTGAATCTCACTGCGTTCTTTGCTATGTGAACATACAGACAGATGTACTTTTTTTTTCTATGTTATATACACTTGCAATATTTATTTTTAATTAGGGTTTCTATTTCAGTTGAAACTTTCGGATGTGTGTGTTCACGCTGATTTTTTTAAAACTCAGAGAACATATCTTGCATGTAGGAAGTCACATTATGGAAAGTAAAAGTATTTTAAATCTATATAACAGAAGTATCTGGGACTTGACAGTCTAAAAAGAGATGGGAGTTCTTAGCAAGTATATTTTACCTTCCAAGAGCCCAGAGAAGCCTCCAACAGAGGCCTTCTCTCATTAATCCCATGTCAGGATTTTGTGTCTGTTGTTCTAATTGCAAAAGTACTCTACCCCAAGAAAGGACCCTGCAATAAAATCAATGTCTTGGAGATAAGAACAACAGGTTGAAACAAAGTAGATTGCTAGAACTGGATGACTAAACCAACTGGAAGCTCATTCTTTGAAAGCTTGCTTAGATAGTCTGTGCATGTTTTTTTTTTTCTCTCTTCTCTCTCTCTCTCTCTCTCTCTCTCTCTCTTTCTTTCTCTCTCTCTCTTTTTTTTTCCCCTGAAATGTGCACATGTAGCTGCATTTTCTAACTGCTGAGCTCCCTTGAGAAAATGAGCTTTGAGGATGCAGGACTTGGAGGATAGTCATGGTAGATGAGGTCAGGAAGAGAGTTTGCGCCAAAGAGGCCCTGCATACAGCATAAGAAGAGTGTGATGCAAGAATCTTTATTTCTTGCTGCAGACCACTTGGTGTGTGGTGGGATTTTGTTTATTTCCCCCCTCCCTGCCCTGCCAGCACACAAGTCTGATGTGTCAACTGGTGTGATGAATGGTGCTAGTTTGTAGCTGGAGAATGATGTGGCAATCCCTTCCCCACTCCAGGAGGCTTCGTGCCACAGATCTGCCTGTGATGCAGACACAGCTCTGGTCAGAAGGATTCTGGAGGGGGGAGAAGCCACAGCAGGATCTGTACATCTGTGGAATAAGGGCTGAATTGCAGAGAACCATTTGGGAAAGCAAGCTGTGCATGGTCAGTAGTTTCTCATTTATAATTACTGACACTGAGCAAGACTGAAGGGGAATCCCTTCTCACCAGATCTCGCTGCAACACTGGGGGTCTCTCAAAGCAGAGGGGTGCCCTCATGGATGTCTAGGGTCTAGTGAGACCCAGAGGCTTCTGGTGTGCTGACACAGGGTCACCAGCTCCAGTCACAGCAGCATGCTGCTTGGCGTTGGAGCTGAATGAGGGCTGGACTGTCTTGTCCAGAAGCAGAGTTGCCTCCTTTCTGACCACCTGACTGCTGTTACGTGCAAAAGCACCTGTTCCGGCTGAGTGCTGGATCAACAATCCTTCTATGGGTTGGGTTTAAATGTATATTTTGGCAAGAATTCTCAGGGTTTGGGGTTGGGCTGGGCTTGGCAGGCTGTTTAGGGAGAAAAAAAAAAAAACAAAGGATAGAACAAGACTCTTCAAAACGTTGTATTATCTGAATATAAGTTCAGATATCACAAGGGAATAGCAGAAAAACTTTTTTTTTTTTAAATGAAAACAGATTTTTCCAGTTTTAATCTCTAAGTGGGTAGGGTACAATTCGACCAGTATAATTGAATTACAGAAAAATAAGGGAGACTAAACAAAATGGCAATGTTGTTAAACAGCCTCTCAGTGCCTAACCAGTCTCTCATACCAGTGCCTAACCAGCCTCTCAGAGCCTAACAAGTCTCTCATACCTATTTATGAGAGAAACAGTAAGGCTGAGCTCTTTGTGGGGAGCATACTACACACAAGCCTATGAGTCACTTTAGCACTGCTGAAGTGAAATAATTTCAGTGGGTGACTCTGGAGTTGCGACTAGGAACAATCTTCTGTTATTAGGAGCCATAATTGGGGGGGGGGGGGGGGGGGGAGGGTGAAGAGATAGAAGGTGATAAGCAATTTCTTTTAAATGTTGCTTGTCTACAAATGAAGATAATGGCTTAGCTTTAGGTAAGCCAAATTACTCCATTACTTTTGCTGCTAAAGCTTTGATATGTCATCCTGTAATTTTTAAAATAAATATCCTTTAGTTTGTGATGCTGAAGGCCAGTATCCAAAAAGCAGGGGAGGTCTTGTTCTCCTCCCTACCCACTCTCTGTTGTGTGGTCCTGCCCCTTCCTGCCTCCAGCTTGGGGCTTCTCATCTCTGCTGGAAGCCTGTCCGACTTGCTTTGTTTGGAAGATGCCTGTGTGGTTGTTCCCTGTTTTGTTTTGTTTTTTCCTCTCCCTCCTTCTGGGTTATTTTTTGGTGGGTTCAGCCACCCCATGGAAGGATCCAGTGGCTGCCAGAATGGTCAAGGAAAGTGGAAGGATTAATGCAGCCAGGAACTGGAGAAGTAAAGGTCAATTTTAGCCTTCCCTGCTAGTCTGGCTCAGCTAAAGCATCTAATTTCATTCCTTTCTTCAAAACAGCGCATGTGGACACTGTTAAGTAGCATTGCAGATGCAAAGCTAGAGAGCTTTAAGAATGCTGTCAGCAGTCTCAAAACTGTAAGTAAGGAAATGTCAGATTTTAGGTTACTCATGCGGAATAAATTCTGCATGCTTTCAGGTGCTTTTTCAC